>NC_092820.1:115972243-116276202 GCF_023375885.2 Dermacentor andersoni
TGTGTATCTACTTCCTAGAATTGATGATGTCATCGATTGTTTACATTCCGCTGCCTACTTTTCATCACTAGATTTGCGATCAGAGTATTGGCAGATACCCATGCGCCCAGACGATAAGGAGAAAATGGTCTTCGTGACACCAGATGGTCTTTATGAATTTAACGTTATGCCGTTCGGCCTTTGTAACGTGCCAGCAACATTCGAACGATTCACGGATACTATTCTCCGAGGACTTAAATGGGTAATTTTTTGTGCTACCTCGATGATGTGATGATTTTTGGCAGCATATTGAGTGAGCATAACAGCCATCTCAGTCTTGTTCTGGATTGTGTCAAACTAGCTGGCTTGATCCTAAATTCCAAGAAATGTTGTTTCGGGGAAACCAAGACGTTAGTACTTGGGCATCTGGTCGACAAAAACGGTGTGAGGCCAGATCCACGGAAGATTGAGGCAGTCAGCTCCATCGAAGCACGGAAGTCAGTGCGGGAGTTGAGTTTCTTGGGCCTGTGCTCGTATTTTCGTCGCTTCGTCCCAAGATTCGCTGACGTGGAGTACCCCCTAGCATGTCTTCTCCAAAAAGCCGTCCCTTTCAACTGGACATCGGCTTGCGACGGCGAGTTCCGCCAGCTAAAATTTCTACTAACGTCAGGGCCAATATTGCGTCACTTCGATGCATCCTCACCTACGGAAGTGCACGCTGATGCCAGTGGCATCGGCATCGGTGCCGTACTAGTGCAACTTCATCACGGAGCTGGACACGCTGTGACTTATGCTAGTCGCTCTTTGACTAAGGCGGAACGCAATTACACTGTGACCGAGCAAGAATGTTTGGCAGCTGTTTTCGCTGTCCACAAATTTCGGCCCTATATCTACGGACGCCCGTTCACTATCGTTACTGACCACCACGCATTATGCTGGTTGGTGAATCTCCGTGACCCGAGTGGACGACTGGCACGTTGGGCTCTTCGACTGCAGGAGTACGACTTCGTTATTTCCTACAAGTCCGGGCGTCGCCACGCAGATGCGGACTGTCTCTCCCGCCTTCCTCTGATGAAGACGGAGTGTGACGAAGACAATTTTGATGACTGTTTTGCTCCCTTTTCTTCTACATTACCAGACTCGACGACTTTCAAAGCAGAGCAGGAAAATGATATTAGTTTGGAACCTCTATTTGTAGCCGCATCGCGTCCTGGAGCCACAGTCGATTTTTTGTCCGCGACGGCCTGCTTTACAAGACCAATTATTCCGCTAAAGGCGCACGCTTCCTTCTGGTGGTGCCGCAGAGCCTGCGAACGGACATACTGATGAGCCATGCACGACGATGTGACCTCTGGCCATCTAGGATTCATCAGAACTTTGAACCGGACACAGGAGCATTTTTACTGGCCCAAAATGCGGGACACAGTCATGCACTACGTCGCCAGTTGCGATCAATGTCAACGCTACAAGCGCCCTACGACCGCTCCGCCAGGTCTTCTCCAACCTCTGCCGCCGCCTCGCCTGCCATATGAACAAGTGGGTATCGATCTTCTGGGCCCATTTCCCTGATAATCTAACGACAACCGATGGGTGCTCGTATGTGTCGACCATCTGACCCGTTACGCGGAAACGGTGGCCGTGCCATCTTTAGCAGCTGCGTCGGTTGCGACGTTTTTGCTTCGATTCATTATTCTTCGACATGGTCCCCCCCGTGTCATCATTAGCGATCGCGGTCGTCAGTTCGTTGCGGACGCCGTAGAAGAACTGCTTCGTCTCTGCAGTTCGCAGTTCCGTCATTCAACGCCTTATCATCCTCAGACAAATGGGCTTGTAGAAAGTACGAACGGAACCCTAACTAACATGCTGGCCATGTACGTATCTTCCGATCGCAAGGACTGGGATGACGTGCTCCCCCTTCATCACCTATGCTTATAATTCTGCAAAGCATGAGACGACCGATTACAGTCCTTTTTATCTCCTTTACGCACGTTCACCGCTAAGCTGCATTGACACTATACTTACGTTTGACTTTCACAGCGAGTACTCTGTTGCCAGGACGCTTTGTCTTGCCGAAGAAGCCCGGCATATCGCTCGTCTTCGTACTGTGGCATCGCAACACCGATCGAAAGAGCGTTATGACAGCCGACACCAGTCTGCCTCGTACGCTAAAGGAGGCTTTGTGCGGTTGTGCACTCCGGAACGTAAACGTGGCTTATGCGAAAAGTTTTACTCCTGTACACGGGCCCATTCGTCATTGTAGATCGCTTGAGTGACTTGACGTACGTGGTGGCACGCTTGACGTCCGCTCGTCGTCAGTCTAACCGGACCCAGTTAGTACATGTTGCCCGTCTTAAGCGGTCTCGCCCTACGCTTTCCGAGTGATTTGAACTTGCCCAGCGGGCTTCGTCTGGCAACCGGGAATTGCTACGGCATGAGCCAGGCGAGCAGAAGAGGAAGAAATCGTTAGCGTGTGCAGCCTCGGGACGCCATCTTGACTTCACCATCAATCTCGTTCTTTAAATAAAGCCGGTTTAACATTAACCGTAACAATATATTAGGTAGCTTTATATAATTTAAGGAAGGTATTTTTAGTGCTACGGAGAAATTGGTACGATTTCTAGTTCTAATGGAAGGTTGTTCCATAAGCCGACGGCATTAAGTTAACCTTTCTCTTACCATACAACTATTTTTTTGCTTAGGGAGGCAGTTACCTTTTACATTGTTAGGAGTTTGGTAGCGGAAGCATACAAAATTTATGAGGAGACTGGATAGTTGGTGTTATTTGTAGAATAGACCATTAGTGCAGTTTCCTTAATCAGAGTGGTGAAAGGCATGTTATTTAGGCTTCGGAAGAGTGTTACATTATGTGCCGTATAGTCTGAATTGGTCATAAAGTGTATTGCTCTTTTCTCGAGCAGTATAACTGTTCTATATAGCCGATCTATGTGCGACCCAAGATCGCAGATAGACTTGGGTCGGCACATTGAAATGCCAACCCAAGTGTTGGCATTTCAAATATGTCTTGGCATTTCTGCAAAAGAAAACAAGCTCTACTAAGTTCCTCGCACACTTCGTCAATATGAGATTTCCAGTTCAATGTTGTGTCAAGTAGAACACCAAGCCATTTTGTAAAATTCGCTCGTTCTATTGCTAATTTACTCACTGTAACTGTACAGGAGTGTCCGCCCATAATTTTTCATGGTGAATTTAAAGCAACCTACGTGGTTTCCATCTGTTTAACCTTAGTTCGCTTGAAGACAACCACTTGTGAATATCATCAAGCTCTCAATTAGCACAAATAAAATTATCGTTCGGAGAGTCGTGTTCTGATGAGAGCCGTCTCGCCAACATAAATAAATATGGAAAAGTTTTTTCCGACGTAAAGAAGGTCCTTAATATATTGTGACAAATGTATTTGTCCAAGAACTGAGATTTGAGGTATCCTACTGTTTAAAAAACATGGATTGAGTGACCGTTATGTGCAGTGTCTGTTTACGTTTTTCAAGATAATTTTTAAAGAATTCTAAGCATATTCCAGGAAGACCGCAGCATTCCAGTTTATTCAATATTATGCTGTGGTTGACAATGTCAAAGGCTTTTTTTTATGAGAAAAAATATGCCAACAACTCTTCTATCTTCATTTAAGTGGTAGTCACGTTCAGATCAGGAAAAAACGGATGTGGCAGTTGTCCTGACCTTTCTATACCCGTGCTGCCAGGGTGTAAGGTTGCCTTGGTGCTCTAGCAAATACATTATTTGTTGTACTATTATATTTCAAATAGATAATTATTGTACCTACGATGGAAATAAAATTGTAGTGTTTATCACCAGCCTTGTGAATATGGATTATATCTGATGATTTAAGAAGGTCTCGATACGCAGATGTGTAAACCGATAACTCTTTATATTTTTTTCCATAGGTTTCATCTGGTGGGCGGGTGACTCCAAGCTCCCCGAAAACGGTATGTTGTCAGAACCTATTGCACATTTCACTGGCATAGTGCTATCTAAACTTAGAACTTCACGAGCTGTTTAACTTTAAATTTAAATATATTAGGATTGCGAGGAGTATGTGTAATATATTGTTCGTTGAGAGCCCTAGCCATTTGCCGAGAACCGACTGTGCAAAAAGAGGTGTTAAACGACAGAACGAGCGTGTCTAATGATCTGTTATAGTGTAAAAGTTGTCAGGGGCTTAAGAAATTAGTTTATAATACATCACGTTATTTAACAGTTACCTAAATTTTTAAGTAATAAGCTGTTCCACTTTTCTTTCTCCTTACTCGAATGAACGCTGTTACTTTATCACAAGCCAGTCTGAATAGCTGCGCATTTTTGCTTTTTGTGCATTTTTACCTTTGAATTTCGAAATTCTTTCTTCCTTATTAGTGCTAAAAAATTGTGTTCATCCATTACTCGAGCCACTGCATCATCTGGAAATTTTTTTCACGAGACATCTTCGTGGTGATGTGGCTTTTGGGAGTGGCTTCTTAAGATTGTGAATATTGGCTAATGATTCGCTTCGGTAATGATTTACAAAGAAGACTTAGACCTGCAGCAACTGAGCCCTTATCTTATATATAGGGGAGCGCTGAGAAAACACGCGAACCTGTCAATAACGCTACTTCTAAACAGCCAGACATTCTAACACCGTCTTCATTTTATCGCTTTGTCGTCTCCTGTCAACAACTAAAGCTCTATATGAAGAGCAGAAATATACTGAGATTCCCAATTTTTGGGTCCAGAGGCAGCTTATAGCGAAACTATCGTCTAAGCAATGGCTTCGTGAAAATCTCCTCACACTTCGAAGCGTTCACTTAAGAGAACTTTAAAAAAAACATTGAGGAAGCAAAGCAGACGTTGTAATTATTCAAGAAGATAACGCTTCCAAAACATAATACAAAATTGGTGTGGTGAGCAAGCAAATAAATTGTACAGATCTCATCGTACGTGCATGTAAAGTCAGAATACCCAGTACCTTAGAGCTGGCTCCGGCCTTTGCAGAAACAGTACCGTTTAAGACTTTCCTCCTCTGGCCCCGCGGAGTGTGTTAAATAACAGATGAGGAAGACAACGACGGGCATATGGCGTGGGCGCCAGTGGCCCGCTCATGTTATCAAATTCGTGACTATTTATAGTGGCCAGTGTGAACGTTTCTGGAATATTCTCTGGGCAACAAATCCCGTTTTGCGTCATTTTAACGCGTAACTGTTTGAGATTGCACGGAGTTGAATATGAAGAAGATGTAGCCAGACGAAAAATCCGGACACCTCGCGGATATTCGGGTGCCGCAATATGGCCTTGCGAGTCTCTCCTCAATGAAGGTGGCATTAGGTGATCATTACATTGCAGCTGAAGCGTCGCTTCCCCAAAAGAATCCGTTGGCAGCTGTATGAAAACGACCTTACAGGTTCTTCTCTGATCCTCTCGATACACAAGTGATGATGCGCGTGTTTTGCCGCAGTACACCTATAGGGGAAGAGGCGTTCTGTCATTCTTATTGGGGACAATTTCGAGGTGATTTCCTGCAGAACAGTATCACTATTCTCCAACAAAAGTAAATGGGAATGCCAAATCCCCAAGTGCGAAACATCTATTCGGCTTCTTATACGGTATCATCCATCCTGGATTTGATGGTCATTAAGTGATCCAATTAAGGGTAATGAAGTATCTGCAGTCGAACGCAAAATTCTAAAGACCACGGAAGTGGCGACTACACTGCATCGCTGCGCCTTCTGACGGCTGCGCGCCTAAGTTCGAGATCGCGTATTGCGCACGCACGTCCTATTTTACTCACCAGCCTGCTCGGTCGATTTCTTCAACCGCGCACGCGCCGCAACGCAGGAGAGAGTGCAAGGTGCCACTGCTGCAGTCGCCGTGGAAGCTCCCTAGCGATGATGATGTGACGAAAATACTTCAGGTGTACTTGCAGGGCTCTAAGCGCGCTGCTCTCTAGGCCTTCTTTCTAGACCATTAGTAGAGCCGAAACTTGTTTTGCGTCACTTTCTCTCAAATCAAATTGTGTGATACCTCGCGAAGCTTACGCATGATGCAGCTATTTGTGATACTGTGTCCAAATATAATTTGCCCAGACACATTCAGGAAAACACCGAATATCCAATAGCTCGATTGAAGATCCAGTGAAGAGAACTCACAATTAGCGCATTTTATTTTTTTCTCGGAAACAGAAAAAAGAATATTTGACGAAGATGTAAGGTGGTACTTGATTGCATACCCATCTGTTGCAAGTACTGGGGGCATCGGTTCGTACATTGCGCTTGCGATCTCTGGCCGTGAAGAAAGCGCTTCCCACTCCTCACACACGGCTCTTTACAGACATATTTGATGCAAAATAAAAATAATGTCCGCTCCGTCAGGTGGCCGCTCCGGCGTGCGAACTGCCTGGTCATTAAGCTGGGAATTTAAATTGCGATCAGGATGAATAGGGCTCCTGTTATGTTGAAACAGACAAAATCCATCGTTGCACGGGCCATTAAGAAGATATGGAAGCGATTCCTGCTCTATAATGCAACAGCATGCCGACGCCGTGAACTTCCCGTCGATGAGGACCAGTGGACCGAGTTCATCTGAGTACATAGCGGCCCACACAACGACGTGCGTCCACCGCTTTCGCGGCTCCTCTGCGTGATCACCGGTGAAAACCTGACGAGGGAAGAAAGTCACAAACAGATGAAGGACAGCTTTTATAAACAACCCAGTTCAAATGGATTCCTGTTCACTTGAAGCTCCATAGAGTAATGATGAGTAAGGCGAGGTCACCACGGACAGCCGGAAAAGTTCTAAAACTCGATAAGGCGTCTTCGATTCAATTTATAAAAACCTATCCAAATCAACTGTTATTCCTGGTAAATAATTGGAGCGATATACGAGAATAACTTAGATTAAGGTGTTTCTACGCTCGAATTTTTACCGGGGCATAAGGAAGTGCAGGTAATACATGTTCTATAACATATAAAATTATTAAACACTGGTGTTTCTCCGGCCCAAACACGATATGATAATCAGTCAAGCCTTAGTTGACCTCTCCCGACAACTTTTAACACCCTGGGGCTTATTAACGTGCACGTAAATCTACCTACACGTTCAAGAGCGAAAATTTCGATAAGACGAGCACTCTACAAAAAAAAAAGAGAAAACCGGAAATTCTTTCACCTATTCTTAATAGAACGCCAAACTCCCCGTTTTTGGTCCCAGTGGTTAGAGCTTGTCGACTCATCCGTGAACGCGACTATTTCCCATTCAGCTCAAGTCCATGTTTTCACAGCCCACGCCAAGTATGGTCTCAGAGTACTCTTCCTACTGCATGTTGTCCCATCTGGTCTTCGACGCAGTTCACAAGCCCTTCTTCAAACAGTCTTCTCCAAATGGTCAAACAAATATGTTCAACTCCAGGGTGACTCATGCATTTCGCTGATATACATGCATCAGCTACTACGGTGCCAATAATTTGTCTGTCTACCTGGCCTTCCGCCCCCCCCTCCCCCCACATGTGGGCCTCGCGCTACGTTTTCTGCGATTCAAATTTCTTTTTTTTCGACGTGCTTGAATACCAAAGCTAACCGCCTTTCTTGACCTTTATAGCATCCAGCAGATGACACTTTGCGAAACGCTTTGGATGCTTAAATCAACTATGACTCGGTTCGTGGATTCGAACGCATGGCAATATTCTGGAAGAAGATGAAACTGTTTTTTTAAGGACTGGTTCTTCTACCGTTTCATCAAGTGAAATTGCCCAATAGCTATAGCTAGCGTGTGCAGGTGATAAGCTCTGCCATGGCAACATCTGTGCAGAGCTATCGTCTATCATTCATGCATACAAAAGACAACGAAACGTAATAAATCAGGGGCGGAAATTCATTTCTACTGCCCCTGCCTTAAAAGAACACGAGCTTTTGCCGGATGTCCGATCTAGCTGGCTGACTTCAATGAAATGCATCGTTTATTTGTAATAATTAGGAACCACCGTCCGACTCAGCTACCGCACTGAGCAACGCGAGACACGTTCTTTGAGCTGAATGAAGGAGTCCTAAAATTTATTTCTTTTTTCACGTAGGATTTCAAAATATTCAATCCTTTTTAATTCAAATGTGCTTATAGAGAATGCGCTAGACTATTTTACATAACAAGGTAGGCGGAAAACACGGTAATGCTTAGAAAGGTCTCCTAGTGGCAACTTTTGCGACTCAGTGCGGCAAGTAATTGCAGCAAATGACAGCCTGATGAAGTATTCAAAACATTCACGCGGCTCTCATGTTTGTGATGCTTTTCTTTTCTTTCAAAGAAGAAATACACTGCGTTTATTAACTGTTCTCTTTCTTGGCTCTGCACTCCAGCTTCTCCATATCCGGTGGTTTCACGCATTTTTCAGGGCGCATGATATTTGGCCTCAGTACTACATATAATTCCATCGTGCATGAGTTCTCCGCAGAATCACATAATTCCGTTTGAAAGAACGGGACGCGAAGCACGTTTTTTGCCCCGCGGAGCGTCTAGAAGTGAGGCGTCGAATGCAGCACTCTCAGAGCCCTGCCAGTACACATTAAGTATTTTCGTCCCAATATCACCGTTCGGGTGCTTCCACGGCGACTGCACAAGTGGCACCTTGCAATCTCTCCCGCGTGCCGGTTCGCCCACCGTTGAAGTGAGCGAACAACCAGGCTGGGAGCTAAAACAGGGCGTGCGTCAGCAGTACGCGCTTTTTAACTTGTGCCTGCAGCCGTCAGAAGGCGAAGCAATACAGTTTAGTCGCCACTCCCGTGGTCTCTAGAAATTTGCACTCGACTGTACACTGAAGCCGAAGACGCAAGTTGTGCCATCACAGATGCGGCGAGCCTTGTCTTTTGCTTTTTCGCACTTTTGCACAATGAGTAGAGGGGGAAGGGTTTGTACGCGTATTTTTGCAGTGATCTATTAAATCCATAATATCTGTGAGAAAATAACAACAGCAGCATTGTTATATCAACACGTCAGAGCGATTTTACTTCTGTTCAAGCCATGACTAATGTGCAAATGTCACCTACAATTTAATTTTTCGATTTAAGGGAACATAAGAAGCAGACTACATAAAAGAGACAGATCGGTATTTCTCACAGTGTAGTCATCCAGGGATGTGCAATTGTTACCTACAATCTAGGCATGCAACGGGGTAAGGCAAAAAACTTTACGAAATGAATTTGTCAGATATGTGTTCCTCACGTAGGACAATGTGAACGTGTGAGAAGGCTATGCCACGCACACTCGGAATCGAATTCAGTCGGATCATCGCATTCCATTGAGTGGGCCAAATGAATGAGAGAAATGTGCAACGCGAACAACTCATAACAATAATCCTCGCGCAAATAACGTCCGAAGAGGCGAGACCTGCAGCGGTGGCGTAGAGGTAGAACACCCGCCTCGCGTGCAAGAGGTCCGTGGTTCGAATCCCGGTGCCGCGCAATTTTCCACCGGATTAAAAAAAAAAAAATCCGCGTGTTGATAAAATTGCATAAACAGGCCTGGAGTGTGGCCTGATGCCGGTGACCAGAACCGGTAACACACTCCCTCACCAGAGCAGGATTGGCCACCCTGGTGCAGTACTTGGCCACAACCTCCTATATGAACACAACAATCAAACCCCGGCCCTCAGTCCCCAGCAGCTGCGAAGCAACTGACCACGGCGGCGGTCAGACCTGCGACGCTGCAGAGGGTGCTAAGAATCCCTGGCTCCGGACAGGCCGCCATTGGAATATGAACCTGGCAACGTTTAACGCAAGAACATTATCTAGTGAGGCGAGTCTAGCAGTGCTATTGGAAGAATTAGAGGGCAGTAAATGGGATATAATAGGGCTCAGTGAAGTTAGGAGGCCAAAAGAAGCATATACAGTGTTAAGGAGCAGGCACGTCCTGTGCTACCGGGGCTTAGCGGAGAGGCGAGAACTAGGAGTCGGATTCCTGATTAATAAGAATATAGCTGGTAACATACAGGAATTCTATAGCATTAACGAGAGGGTGGCATGTCTTGTTGTGAAACTTAATAAGAGGTACAAAATGAAGGTTGTACAGGTCTACGCCCCTACATCCAGTCATGATGACCAGGAAGTCGAAAGCTTCTACGAAGACGTGGAATCGGCGATGGGTAGAGTGAAAACAAAATACACTATACTGATGGGCGATTTCAATGCCAAGGTAGGCAAGAAGCATGCTGGAGACAAGGCAGTGGGGGAATATGGCATAGGCACTAGGAATAGCAGGGGGGAGGTATTAGTAGAGTTTGCAGAACAGAATAATATGAGGATAATGAATACCTTCTTCCGCAAGCGGAATAACCGAAAGTGGACATGGAGGAGCCCGAACGGCGAGACTAGAAATGAAATAGATTTCATACTCTGCGCTAACCCTGGCATCATACAAGATGTGGACGTGCTCGGTAAGGTGCGCTGCAGTGACCACAGGATGGTAAGAACTCGAATTAGCCTAGACCTGAGGAGGTAACGGAGGAAACTGGTACATAAGAAGCCGATCAATGAGTTAGCGCTAAGAGGGAAAATAGAGGAATTCCAGATCAAGCTACAGAACAGGTATTCGGCTTTAAGTCACGAAGAGGACCTTAGTGTTGAAGCAATGAACGACAATCTTGTGGGCATCATTAAGGAGTGTGCAATAGAAGTCGGTGGTAACTCCGTTAGACAGGATACCAGTAAGCTATCGCAGGAGACGAAAGATCTGATCAAGAAACGCCAATGTATGAAAGCCTCTAACCCTACAGCTAGAATAGAACTGGCAGAACTTTCGAAGTTAATCAACAAGCGTAAGACAGCTGACATAAGGAAGTATAACATGGATAGAATTGAACAAGCTCTCAGCAACGGAGGAAGCCTAAAAGCAGTCAAGAAGAAACTAGAAATTGGCAAGAATCAGATGTATGCGCTAAGAGACAAAGCCGGCAATATCACTACTAATATGGATGAGATAGTTCAAGTGGCTGAGGAGTTCTATAGAGATTTACACAGTACGAGTGGCACCCACGATGATAATGGAAGAGAGAATAATCTAGAGGAATTCGATATCCCAGAAGTAACGCCGGAAGAAGTAAAGAAAGCCTTGGGAGCTATACAAAGGGGGAAGGCAGCTGGGGAGGATCAGGTAACAGCAGATTTGCTGAAGGATGGTGGGCAGGTTGTTCTAGAGAAACTGGCCACCCTGTATACGCGATGCCTCATAACCTCGAGCGTACCGGAATCTTGGAAGAACGCTAACATAATCCTAATCCATAAGAAAGGCGACGCCAAAGACTTGAAAAATTATAGACCGATCAGCTTACTGTCCGTTGCCTACAAAGTATTTACTAAGGTAATTGCAAATAGAATCCGGAACACCTTAGACTTCCGTCAACCAAAGGACCAGGCAGGATTCCGTAAAGGCTACTCAACAATAGATCATATTCACACTATCAATCAGGTGATAGAGAAATGTGCGGAATATAACCAACCATTATATATAGCTTTCATTGATTACGAGAAAGCGTTTGATTCAGTCGAAACCTCAGCAGTCATGGAGGCATTGCGGAATCAGGGTGTAGACGAGCCGTATGTAAAAATACTGAAAGATATCTATAGCGGCTCCACAGCCACTGTACTCCTCCATAAAGAAAGCAACAAAATCCCAATAAAGAAAGGCGTCAGGCAGGGAGATACGATCTCTCCAATGCTATTCACAGCGTGTTTACAGGAGGTATTCAGAGACCTGGATTGGGAAGAATTGGGGATAAGAGTAAATGGAGAATACCTTAGTAACTTGCGCTTCGCTGATGATATTGCCTTGCTTAGTAACTCAGGGGACCAACTGCAATGCATGCTCACTGATCTGGAGAGGCAGAGCAGAAGGGTGGGACTAAAAATGAATCTGCAGAAAACTAAAGTAATGTTTAACAGTCTCGGAAGGGAACAGCAGTTTACGATAGGTAGCGAGGCACTGGAAGTGGTAAGAGAATACATCTACTTAGGACAGGTAGTGACTGCTGATCCAGATCATGAGAGTGAAATAATCAGAAGAATAAGAATGGGCTGGGGTGCGTTTGGCAGGCATTCGCAGATCATGAACAGCAGGTTGCCATTATCCCTCAAGAGAAAAGTGTATAACAGCTGTGTCTTACCAGTACTCACGTACGGGGCAGAAACCTGGAGGCTTACGAAAAGGGTTCTACTTAAATTGAGGACGACGCAATGAGCTATGGAAAGAAGAATGATAGGTGTAACGTTAAGGGATAAGAAAAGAGCAGATTGGGTGAGGGAACAAACGCGCGTTAATGACATCTTAGTTGAAATCAAGAAAAAGAAATGGGCATGGGCAGGACATGTAATAAGGAGGGAAGATAACCGATGGTCATTAAGGGTTACGGACTGGATTCCGAGGGAAGGGAAGCGTAGCAGGGGGCGACAGAAAGTTAGGTGGGCAGATGAGATTAGGAAGTTTGGAGGGTCAACATGGCCACAATTAGTACATGACCGGGGTAGTTGGAGAAGTATGGGAGAGGCCTTTGCCCTGCAGTGGGCGTAATCAGGCTGATGATGATGATGATGATGATGAGGCGAGACCATTAAACACATCCAAGGTTGCACACGAATGACAGAAACACGCCAGCGTTAACTGATCAAAATATTGGTCTTCGCACATTTGCCGTGCAATCAGGGAATCAAAGCGTATACAAAGGAGTAGCGCAACTGTTGGACAAAATAAACAAAGAAAAAATAGATCACGCAAATTCAATCCCGTGTTTTATTTTTCTACCGGGCCAGTACAGCCACTTTTAAACAATTTTCTTGAAGTAAACGAAGCTGCTGCCTCGAATTCACGAAATTCGTAAACACAAGACAGTTGTCAATAAAAATAATGCGTGTATGAAAATTGGTCACGCCGTTTGTTCCTTGTCTAAATTCAGACAATGTAATTCCGAGCAAACAGTACTTTGTATGAAGTCATTTGTTGCATAAAATTAACGACACTAGGCGTGTATCCGCATTTCATAATAAAACAATAAGGCGCTGCACGATGTCATAAAAATTCTAAATTCGACACTGTGCTCTTTGAGATCTCAAAAGCACACCTTTTCATTTACATTAAGAACTATAGGTTTTTGCCGTTTCTTTATGCGAACTTCACAAACACATGGAAATGCAACAAAACGCTTACGCGTTAGAAAATGTTCAGACGCACAAAATTTCTGCACTGGCAGTGCTGTGCAAATGGGCAGACAATGCCATGCCTGGCAAGAATTGCAGAGACGATTTTACCCATTACAACACGCCAATTGATCACCAGCTTATGACTTTACTAGTTCGCTTATAACGACTTCTGCTACATTCGCACTCAAAATAAAACCTGTGAAAACAACTCCAAACCGTAGATGCGAGTTTCCATAATTTATTTCAGTTATGGACACTCATTTGGCTAGTGCAATCTAAGAACCCGTGAGCATTAAGAAGCTTCCTTGCTGTAAAATATAGTGGTTGATGTACTATGAATCACTGATCAAATTCTTCGCATTTTTTGTCAAGCAATATGTAGTTTCGCTTGAGACCTGTGCACTTTGAATATTTCAATGTTTTGTACATCTGGTACAACTTATTATAGTCTTTAAATAAAAAATATAATTCCAGTGCCAACTCATAGGATTGAGAGACGTTTTTTTAATTGTTAATGTGCGCAATTTCTGCTGCGTTGTACTTTATTTCCAGAGAGATTTGGAAGTACCCCATACTATGTGCTCCGGGCGACATCGGACATGAGAATCAAACAGACTACTTGCTGGCAGAAATTACAGGAGATGAGCCAGGAAACGAAAAAGGAGATAAAGCTTTGTTACCCGGACGATGATGGACAGTGACCCAAAGTATCTACCAATCAGTAATTTACCTGAAATGAAATTCTGTTACAGTTTCTTATCTCTGCAAAATATATTTGCGTGCATCTCCTGGACTTCTTTTTCAATTATTGTAAATTCGTTACACAAGATTTGTGACTTCATAAGAAAAATGGAAATATATTAAAACCATGGTACTGTACGAAAATAAACTTCAACAGTATTCAGCAAGCAAAAAAGTTATCTTCTCCTGTTAAAATGTCAGCCATGAAACCACTTGGCCACACACGTTGCACAAATATCGTATACGCATACGAAAAAAAAAACATTACACAAGCCATCAATCTGAACGAAATACTCGATGGTGATTCTAAATCATCTACAGACGACCTTCCATAATATCTTGGGGATTCTAGGCGATTATTCAAATATGTATACCGGCGACTTTCAAACACAAATCGTACCTATAATGCATCCTACTGCCCTTGGATATGCCACCTAGTGGGATTGAAGTCATTGCTGCTTCTAACTTGTAAAAGTTCATTCTTTGGTAGAAGAGTTCACGGAGAAATCTAATCAATTACGGTAGTCGGATGTATCATCCTCCTCTCCCTAAATTATGTTTTCTTTCCCAGTTACCATAAAACGTTGAACTGAGAACTCAGCACCATCGGTGGAGCTCTTAACTAGAGTTCTTCGGTTGCTTATCCAGATGTTTCTTCATATAAAGATTAAAACAGTAAACGCGCTCTACGAACGTAGTAAACAATGGTATTACTTCAGGCTGTTTCGTAGGTTATATTAAGGACTTTAGAAACAGCGCAAACAGAACAGGGCGAAGCAGCGTGTATGCTGATGTGTGTGTGTCGATGTGTTCCTCTTTTATCCAGTGTAGGTTAGCTAAGCACAAATCTTAGCAGTAGAAATTATGAAACAACAAAAACAGAAAATAATTTTTTTGCAGTGATGCAAACACAAAGATTTAATCATATGCATCGCCTTCAATTCGTTGATTAAACCTTTCATTTCGCCGATGCCTCATTTTTTTCAGAGAACTCCAATCGGTACAGGTACTTCCAACGTATTGAAGAAATGTTAACGATGCCACTCGCTGTCTTTTCTGGGCTCAAGCGCATTTTGGAGGACATGATAGCCCGCACCTAAAATCTGCAGTTCATTCATAGTTTCTGAATTTGATGTGGTATAGCGTGATCTAATTAGCATATATGCTTCCGCTCTTTAATTGCAAACCATACATATATGTCATCATATCATAAGAACTCAGCAAGCACAAAGACACTGGACATCATCGGGAAAATTGTGAGTACATGTTGTGTTAAAAAATGATAAATTAATGAAAACCGAAGTTGATGAAACAACTGGCCGCAGGTGGGATACGAACCGAGGTTTTTGGGTTACGAATGTGGTGCTCTTACCAACTGAGCTACTGCGGCAACGTTTTCGGATCCATTTTCTACTGTATTTGTTTCACTACAAGAAATAACCCCGGAATTGTTAGCCAGCGACACCACTCACTGTGCCTTCGCGCCGGGTATGGAACCTTTTTCGCCGCACCCGTCACGTGTGCATGCACTTCTTGGATGAAGGCAGCTGGCCAATCAAACGAAAAATGCTACCTGAAGCCATCAACGCTGCCGCATTCGAGACCCTCATTATGTAATGAACGACAAGATGGGAAACCGAGGGGCCCAACTTTTATTAGCCATGTTTACAAGGCGCCAACAAACAAATACGTCAAAATAGCATAAGGACAATACATGCGCTTTTTATTCGAACTAAAGAAACTATATATAGATAGATAGATAGATAGATAGATAGATAGACAGATAGATAGATAGATAGATAGATAGATAGATAGATAGATAGATAGATAGATAGATAGATAGATAGATAGATAGATAGATAGATAGATAGATAGATAGATAGATAGATAGATAGATAGATAGATAGATAGATAGATAGATAGATAGATAGATAGATAGATAGATAGATAGATAGATAGATAGATAGATAGATAGACTGAAAGCCGGGGGCCTGCCTCCGCGACGTAAGCCGGTCGGGGCGGGCTTCGGCGGTAGCTGTAGGAACGCTTGTGCATAATGCCGCATAATAGTTGTGCGCTTGGCTGACTTCTTTTTCGGCTGCGCGTCTAGTAGTCTGGATAAAATTAGGCAGAAGTAGAAAATATAGAGACAGGTATTTTCTACATCCACCGGCGCTCTATTCATTTATTCGTTAGAGTTTGCAACATCCGTATTTGAGCATTGTCGTCCAGGTCACACACTTTGTCATTCAATCGCTCACACAAATTTTTGAGGAGAACATTTGTGCTGCACCAGAATACATATTTCCGCACCACCTCACTCGTGTGTTCCTTTTCACAGACGTCAAAGTCTGAAAGCCCCTCATCGCAGAGCAGTTGGAGTGTCAGATCCGTGGCCACATGGCGCTGGTTTCGCACCTTTAGAAATTCCGCACGCTTGGTAAGCTCTTCCACGACAATGTAATTGTGAGCCCCAGCATTCACAGCTGGAATAACTGCGTAAACCAGCCCTACGCTTTAGAATTTCTTCGACTATACTGTACACGTGATTCTCGGGCGCAACTGCGACATTCTAGAGAATTGTCAAGAGCTCTTTGCATTTGTCACATTTCAACCTCTTGAGAGCGATGCGCACCGAGTAACTAGCAACATAGGCAATGATTGGAACGACATCCTTCAGTTTTGACAGCGCCTGTTCAGTCCCAACAATGTTGAATTTTCCGCTTGCCACGGCAGCTTGCGTTTGCAGTTATTCCCAATTATGATTGTTTTCGTCGTTGATTGCAGATACTGCGGTCATTTGAGAAAGAGTGCTCTGTACTCGATACTTGTTTACACACTCATAGATTTGTCTTACAGACAAATGCTATTGCGAGCTACCCAGTCGCCGGTGGCATCAAAAGCGGTATTCTAGACGGTCGGTCTCGAACTTTTCTAGAAGCATCAAGGACATGTACAGCTCCTCAAAGCAGTTTCAATGAATGCTTCAGTCGTCTGGATCAGACCTCCATGTGCCTCATCAGACAACTTACAGGCATCCACCCTTCTTTCCTTACATTCTTCTAACCTGTACAAGAAATCACTAAAGAAGAAAACCCTGGAGTCGATTAAAGAGGGGTAGATGGGCTTTTGAAAGTCATCCGTTAGTCTGAGTTCTTTGAAAGAGGTTTTGAGATTGACAACTTTCCACCACCTTACTATTATTTCTATGAAACTGGCGGTTTCTTCGTGGTGTTTTAGGTGGTGCTTGGCTCCAATCACTCGAAGTGCATTCAGTCCGGACTCCCTGGATATCTGCAAAGCAGGTTTAATCTTCTGTTTCTCAATGTCTGTTGGAGAAACAGCTTTCCTGGACAAAGTATAGCCGTGCCGCAGTAACTGCTCGTTCTCTAATTTATATTCGTCTTTGATTCTCTTACAAAGCGCATAATGCATGTGCCGCCGCTCGCCCATTGTGCTTCGCTCAAACTCATGGAACCATAAACACTGGTCATTTTGCTTTAACCAGTTGCTGCGCACGCATTTCAGTAAGTGCACTGGATCAATGACAAATAACAATGGCGGAACGGGATCTGATCGGTGCGGAAACACGAAATCATTTGCCAGTATTTTTTTCGGTGCTGTTTAGGGAGATCTTGGTCTCAGAGTACTCAAAAGACATCATCGCGCTTCGATTTACGGCGTTGGTGGCAGCCACAACGCACACGACCTTGTATGCAATTTTTTTTCTAATCCACGAATGACGTCTTGCAAAACCTTGTGCTGAAATTCCCCATTAGCCTTATGCACTGGTACAATGTGTGCTTCCTCCCTAAACTTGCATATGAAGCTGTGCACCATAAACACAAATGCACTGTTTGCTGCTTCTGCGTTGCTCTATTCGACACCAGCGATGTTGCCTCCCTTGTAGTAAAAAAGACTTTTAGGTGAATTTTATCCACCATCAAAGTCACTTAGCTTTGCTGCTCATTCAACTCGGATATCGTCTTGGCCATGAAGCGGAGGAATGTACGGTCTTGATGCTCCGACGGCGGGTTCATCCCGAATGATGAACATATTGACCAAATGGTCCTTAGGTGTGGCATGATGATGCTGCCGTAACTGCACATGTACTTGTATGTATGGAGCGATATTGTAAAAAGTATACAGCAGTACACCATGAAGTCAACAGAGTAGCGGCGTCGTTCTTTTTTTTTTTTTTTTGGCATCAGCTGCACTTGATCGCTGAGCAGCTGAATAGCTGAGCAGTTGCTCATATTTTCCTCGGAAGAGAAACAACAGTCTTGCAGATGTAAATATCTGAGTTCTCAGAATTCGAGCTCATGGCACTGTCTAAATCCCTCAACTCCCTCAACGAACTCCAAGAGCCGTCGTTTGCTGTGCACCGCCGACACAACCGAGCCGAGCCGCTTCACTGGTTCTCTTGTGACATTTACGGTTAGAGTAAAGTCTATAACAACATAGTATTTAATCCAAGCAGCCTCATCGTTCTAAATGTGAGCCGAAATTACGCTGAGCCTGCTTCTTCATACCTTCGACTACTCGCGGACTTTCCCTTAAACTTTTAGCCAAGTAGCATGGTCCCTACCTCTTCGAGCCAATCACACCATCCGCTGACTTATTATGCTGTGGACCTGAGATGGTACATGTGCAGGGACTCAAACCTTTCTGCGAACCACTCGTGCTCTCCTACCCTGAAGGTAATCTGGATGACGATCTCTTCTCCGCGGGGAAGTTGCAGTGAAGAAGACAGGCGAGGGCTTCAGGCGCATGATCAATGCCTCGCTTAAGAATAGAGCTCGCGCATGCGGTGCCCGATGCTGGACCAACAGACCTGCTTGCACACACACACACACACACACACACACACACACACACACACACACACACATATATATATATATATATATATATATATATATATATATATATATATATATATATATATATATATATATATATATATATACTGTCAACGAAAGACCCAGACACCACGGCGTCCTTCAGAACACCTGTTTAGTTCTCTCCTTTACAATGGCGTAGTCGCGAAACGCCGAGCCGTCGGGTCTTATTGCACGACACTTTGAAGGTACGGAATCCATCAGAGCTTGTATTCATTACCACCCTGGGACGCCTCCTAAGCCTCCATGGCGACTCCATGGCAGGACAGCTCCACCAAACTTGCCCCGGTATTGTTCATGCTGACACAACAGCTGAACGTCCCATTATCCTCTGGGTTGTCAAGGGATGCCGTACACGCTCCCCTAGCCATACTTCCTGCTACCGCGAGTACCGCGGCTACCACTACTCTTGGCTCAACGGATGCTCTTCACACTTTCTTGGCCACTGGTCCCGCTGGCCCCAGTACTACGGCTACTGCCGCCACCTAATAGTGCAGGGGTTGCGCCCCTGGCTCAGCCGGCAGCCTAAAGAACCTCATACAAGGCATCTCACTGCTGTCGCAGCAGCAGAACATTATGGTTTGGGCCACCTCCGGTTTGCCGCCTCAAACCTTATCATGCCCGGCTGCCTAGGAACTACCGGAGTTTCACAGATTTCAGAATGACCCCATTCTCTGGGTGGGGCTGCCAACGCGCTGGGCGCTGGCCATGCCTGACCGGACAACACGACATGGCTGGTTTGCTGGAGGGCGGCTTCGAGGAGGCGTCAAGGCGTGATACAACTACGAAGGCCACATTTACCAATCCTGGCCGGAATGGAACGCAGCTTTCATGTCTATTTTTTTCCCAGGCGTATGCCCATAACGAGCCAGAGCAGTAGTGCTCAGCGGCTGGAGCCTCTCCAGTACACCACGTTGGCGCGGCAGTCGTGCCCAGCAGCGCCTCGACAAAGAAGGCCGTGGACCGCCAACACCGGCTGACCGGGTGTCGCCGTCGGCTTTGCCAAAGCGCATGACAATGACCGCTCCTGCGTCGTCCCTCCACCAGGCGCCGCATCACATTCTGACGGCGTCGGCTCCACCACACCTCATGAACACGCAGGAGACCATCACTGCCAGCCGAGCCTCTAAGGACCTGCACGGTCTCGCCGCTGCAGCAGCACCAGGCAAGGTTTTGGTCGATGAGCTCGCAACGTGCTCCGTGGTAGACTGCGGATGCGAGCCGTTTTTCGAACCGCGGTTCTCAGTCCTTGCGTCGGCATCTGACCATATACACCATCACTTTTAGTGACCGTGACCACGTTAAATCCTCGGCAATCACCAATGCTGCCTACAAGCTCTCTGTCACTCGGACACATAAAAGCGCCGGCTGATCGGGTGACGCCGTCTACTTCACTCCAGCCTCCAACCCCTGCTTCGGCGGGTAGCCACCGTCAGGCTGCCTAGGAGCTCAGGCTTCCAGGAAGCTTCGTTCAACCCATAACACAGCTGGCTAAGCGAATTTTGAGTTCCCAAGTTACAGCCCTCTATGTCTTTGAACATAGTGGGCCCATCGAGCTACGATGATGAGCAGCTACGACTCTGCAACCCCCCGTCCACAGACTGCGCAAGCAATGTACTTCAGAACCCGCCGAGCCCTACGTCGGGATTTCCTGCAGTGGTTGGGCGCACGTACAACCATTCGCAACACACAGAGTGAAGTCTTGGTGAAGAAAGTCAAGGCGGCTAGTATTGCTGAGGCCGTAATTATCGAAGATGTTATTGCATTACCCAAATATTCCATTCAGTCGGTCAAGAGACCACAGAGTCAAGCGCAGATACCGCTGTTCCTTGGTTCGAGCAAAGGAAATATCGAGGCTTCAAACCAGGCGTCACTTTTCACTCCACCTTCGGACATCTAGGTAGTGGATGATTCGACAGCAGTCGGCATTTTGCCGAGATTGACAGATTCGGGTGCATCAAGCTCATGGTGGACTTGTTCACTCGTATTTTGTACAGCTCGATACCTCGTTCCTGGGATAAAATTTTCACCTGCATATGTTTGCACCCGTGATACTACAACAAGCAGGAGGAATGAGATATGTCGAACATTGTTTTTCTTTATTGCTGCTTAGCGCCCGCCGAAGACTAATTTATTCGTTTATGCGACCAGCAAGCTTCAATCTGATGAAGAAGCGACTACTTGTCTTACATACTCCACCAGGAGATCACATCGTTAACAATCATGTCAGATCAAATACTGACGCTTTTGTGGACTAATCCAGCAGCCGTTAATTATCCTAACAGAAAAGAACACTGCTAACAGACTCTTGATGAATGTGTCTATCATATATCATTTAGTATTTTCGGAACAATGCCTCTATGTGTCATAGACGGAGATGTAAATCTTCTACTTAAACAAATTGTCATTTGATGAAATAGTAATTTCTGAATAGCTTGAGCAACCTGAAATATTTTGGTTTCAGCACAGGCAGCTTTCTGCTCTTTTTATCCCACTTTGAAATGTAAACTTCTTCTCAGCGGTGCGACCACCGCCGGCAGATCGCACGCATTTCCGGAAAGGTCCGTTGTCCCAAATAGCGCACTGCAGCGATTGCCAAGAAGTCGCGGTGAGATGCGGCTTGTGGAAAATTCTCTGGATACCTGCGTATCATGGCAAGAAGAGTCGGACGGCTGCAGCCAGTCCAGGTGCGGGTTGTGTATGGCGTTAAATGCCACAGGGCTTGCGCCGATGGCGGTATGGATTCTCGCCGGTCCAATTACTTCGTCTGAGGTGGTCGCCTAACCTGCCGATGCTGGTGTTACGAAAATCAGTTAGGCTTTTCGCCATGGACTGGTGAAAAACAAGTAGATATTCAGAAGCGCACCTGCTCTGTAAAGCAGCGCTAGCATTAACTAAACGAATGGCGTGGTCTGCATCGGTGATGCGAGGGTAATTCGTATCGGAGGTGGAGAACCCGCAGATCACCTCTGCGAGGGAGCTAGCTTAGCTTACAGACTTTCCCCTCGCATGGACGACATCGAAAAAACAGAAATGGAAATTCATTAGCATAATATAATTATGGAAGCGTATGACCTGCTGCTGAAAATTTCACGAAACATTGGCCAGCCTTTCTGAGGCACCTTATCCCTGTTTACAAACTTTATACCACAGTGTGCTCTTCCTTCTGTCCGCCCCTTTCTTGCTTTTGGACGTATCCTTAAAAGGCAGCGGCGGCGTTTATACAAAGCAGCTGGCTCCTGATACTCGCGTTTTCTGTCCATTAACGATCGAAAGGGGCCGGTCGTACGAGCCCTTATTTCCTCGTGTCATGGCCTGCTTGTTCTCTTGTACTGCACCCTGTACTACAGGTGGCAGTAATCTCTCCATTAGTCATGCTGAATCTGAATAGCGAGCTCTGTCAGTCACGACTGAACCGTAAATGAAGTAAGTCTCACCAAAAGAATGAGCTGCGGTCAGCGGAGCCATCAGTGAACGGCATTTCGTTTATAGTGTTTGTCGCTCGGGAAGACACAGTTCTATTGGTAAGCTTCAGGTGAAACGAAGCCTCGTCATGCAGACATGTTCGCTGGTATGTTCTTGTCATGGACATGAAGACTTCGTAGCGTAGACAGCCAGACCACGCGGATATGAGAGGAATCGATGCGCTGCTCGCTCGTTTGCACGCCCATAAAATTTTTCCGGGAATGTCGTATGCCACAACCATAACCTTTAGAACCGAATAGTAGCATGTGTCGGCGCGCGGTAATTACAACAGAATATTTATTGCATTAATAGACGACCTCACTTGAATATCTCGCCGTTTTTATTGGGGTCCAAAGGGATCCTACACGCGCTGATGAGATACGAAGAATTTGGAATAGCTTGTGTAAATAGTGCAACCTGGGCGCTTTACTAAATAATCTGTATTGTAAGCGGAGTGGGAATATTACTTGAAGGCCATGCCCTCCATACAAAGCAGCCAGCTCAAACACAGGACTCTGTTACCAAAATAGCCTACTGTACCCTTTTTGTTCGGCGTACAGAGTGCAAGACACATGTCTACAACACGCAACCTTCATGTTAAGCAGTGCGCAAATGACACATTCTAAACTGGCTCGACATAAAGATGTAATCTTACTCTCGCAGATCCATGCGTAATCTCACTTTGCTAATATAGTTTTCAGACAATATTATTTAAAAAGAAATTCACAATACCTACTCGATAGTGTTATCTAAGTGACGCTAATATTGTTTAGACGTATGATCTAGCAGGAGCAGCGGATGACGGGAGCTCAGGCTTGTCGCCTGGAATTATTAGTAGTCTTGGTCACGTGCAAAAATGAGGAGTATGCTGCTTGTGGAGACAATAGTATCATTGAGAGGTGTATGCCAAGGAATGTGCCTGAAATATCTAAATGCGCATAAAGCTTTATACGCCTTGCGTCAGAGTGGCGTATCCAATGTGGCGGATTCCGTATGAGTAAGCATGTACCCAGTAGCACAAGTCCTGTGGCAAAGTTGTCTGCTCGGACTTATACAGCAGGACCCAAGTTATCTACTGGGCCGTCAGCAGTCAGTGGCAAGTTCTCTCTTTGTGGAGGCAATGGTGTTCTCGGCAAGGCAGTAGTCAGCACACATCCAGAGTACAATAATGTAAAGCTATTCCAGGCTTCCTGATTCCAATTGTGCGATTAGGTATCCACGATTGCTAAAAAAATTTCGGGCCACCCCTAACTTTCCCTGTCTTTCCCACGATGTCGCGAAAACAGCAATAGCTCCCCAATTGTTATGATGTGTAACGCATGAATACATCGAAAAAAAATATGTATTCCTAATTCGCCGCTCTTTCGCAATTAGCCCTCTGCTGTCGGTCAGAGGTTAATGGGCTGCGCCGACTTCGCGTTTCTGTCACGCGACGTAACACAACGGAGAAAGCTCGCCGCGTCAAAGTGACTTGTACCCGTCATGGAATCATTATTATGCCGAACAAAGGATATTTTATTGTTCTGAATAACTTGACTGCTCCATTTCGAAATAAATACAAGATGGCTGCCCGCCGATAAGTCAGGCACTAGCTGCTCGCGCCTGCCGATGAGCAGTCTCAACTGTGGAGCCAGTCGAGCACGCTCGACTGGCTCGGGGGTGCTCGAGCCAGTCGGCGCGTATACAACATCGCTCTGCCAACTCTCCCTCGCTGAGGATTCGGTTTAGCGGCTTTCTTAGCCTTCCGTTGCACGCCGCCGTGATTTTCGGCCAGCCAACGCAAGCAAAGTAAGGGGAAGCCGACCAATCACAGACGCTGGCACCACTCTCTTCATTCGTTATCTAATTTAATTACACGGCTCTGTCCCGTCACAACCCTCTCCACGTGAGTGCGCTTCTCGCTTCTTGTCAGCAAATTGGATGGGAAAAACGGCTAAGTGTAGGCAATGTTGCTCGTTTTGAAAGCGAACATAGGTGACTTACCTATGAATGAGAACGATGTTTAATTTCGCTCCTCCGACAGCGCTTTGGGTCCCCGCCCGATGCTTGCGTCAGCGGTTACGTAAATTAATTGCCATAGTATAAAAATAAATACAGATCGGAATAGTCTTGCGCTACGGGGCCCAGTGGTTAACGTGGTTTATATATATACCTGAAAATATATCCGGCAGGCAAACCCAACAAATTCCAAAGCCAAGGGAAGTGGCAAAGAGCTTCGAATTGGTACTACATGAAAACCTTCGGTTTTATTGCGTTACAAACATAATGCTGGCAAAAACCTTTAAAGCTCACGCCAAACTGTCTACTGTCCACTTCAGTGTCGCTAAGCAGCCTGTATAGTAGTGTTGGTTAAAGTGAATTCATCTGTCAGATCTTCAGGCGCTCGGAAATGCAAGCTGAGAGAGGCATACTGTAAGTGTGGTTGTGGACAAAGTGCCTCGAGAAGCCAGTCGCGCGGCGATTTCGCGTAGATTTGCGGGCTTCTTTCCCGTTTGAAAAAAAATACTTTTATGTAGAAGATATAGAGCAACAGAAAGCTGTATCGGGAATTTTTTATGTGGCTCTACAATTTTCTCATTGACACTTTTCTTCTTGCTACGATATTTGAGAAGTTAAGTATTTTTAAGAGTGATTAACCAATTAGGCGGAATGAGAAAACATAGCTTGAGTTCTGTTTAGCTAGGTTTTATATGCATATTTTTAAACTGTGGGTGAACTTAGCCAAGATACCCATTATATATGTTGCAGTGACAAATACGGGCACAAGCAGAAGACAAAGAAGGCTGTGGTCGTTGTTGGTGCTCGAGCTAGGTTCGCGCGGCCATTGGCTGTTTTGAACATTCATATAAAACACAGAGCGCATGTGACCCTAAACGCGTACTACAAATTGATTTTTCGTGCGGAACTACTGGCGAGGAATGTACCACTTCATTCGACACTACGTCCACTCGTGCTCTAAGTGCCAGCGCCGCAAGAACCTACCTCGTAAGATAACGGGGCCGCTTTAACCATCTCCTTGCCCCTTCTGGCCTTTCGGCAGTATGCGTATTGATTTGTAGGGCCCTCTACCCTACACTCCAGATGGCAACCGCTGGGTAATCGTTGGCGTAGACCTCCTCACGCGCTACACCAAAATTTTAGCGCTCCTGGCGGCCACAGCACGGGAACGTGGCTTGCTCATCCTCCGCAACTTCTTTGTTCGACACGTTGCGCATCGCGAGCTACTGAGTCACCGTGGTCGTTCATTCCTCTCTTAAGCTGTAGAAGCCCACCTTCGCGAATGCAACATTGCCCATATAACTACGAGCGCCTATCATCCGCAAAACAGTGGTTTGACTGAACGATTTAATCGTACTCTCGGCGACATGCTCACCATGTATGTTTCGGCTGACCACACTAATTCGGAGAACATCCTCCCTAATGTTACGTACGTTTACTATAGCGCCACTCAGTCCACCAAGGCATTCACTTCCTTCTTTGTTCTTTATGGTCGCGAAACTTTCTCTTTTATGGACACAATTCTTTTGTTCGCGCGATGCTTCGCAATCTACGACTCTATCCGAAGCCGCCACTTATGCCGCAGAATGTCGTCAGAATACACGCCATCTTACCACTCAAGAGCAGGCCAGTCAGAAACATGTTCGTGACGCAAGCTTGTGTTTTGCATCCTATTCACCTGGTTCCGCGTTCACTCCTGTACTCCTGGACTTTCTACGTAGTTCAGCCCAAAATATCACGAACCTTACCGGGTTCAACGTCAGACGTCCGCGGTCAAGTACATCTTTGAGACTATTCAGCCATCTACGAACCAGCGGCGTCGCGGACGCGAAGCTTTCCATGTCGATCCACTGAAGCCGCACTACAAGCTACCAGGGCTCCCTGTTCCATTGGCAGCCAGGATGGCTCCTTCTTTTGCAGGGAAGTGATTGTAGGGATAAATAGGGGCGCCTGCATAAAATGGAGAAGACGGTTGTGGTTCTTGGTGCTCTCTCTCTCTCTCTCTATATATATATATATATATATCATTGCTTTAATTCAACTAATAAGTGGAATTATTATCCTTATGCTTTCCTTGGCGTATTTGTTATTTTTTTGCGCCTTATGACTATGGCTAATAAAAGTTGGGCCCCTTGGTTTCCCGTCTTGTTGTTCTTTACATACTGATGGTCTCAAATTTGGCAGCATTCAGGTGGCATGTTTGGATTGTTTTACCAGCTGCGTTCACCCAAGAAGTCCACGTACACGTGACGGGTGCGGCGAAAGGAGGTTCCATACACGCCACCAAGGCATGGTGAGTGGTGTCGCTGGCTAAGGATTCCGGAGTTATTTCTTGTAGTGAAACAAATACAGCAGAAAATGGATCGAAATGTAGCTTAATTCGAACATGTAGCATAATTGGTAAGAGCATCACACTCGTAATCCGAAAACGGCGGTTCGTATCCCACCTACGGCCAGTCCTTCCTTTATCAACTTCGGTGTTCATTAATTTAGCATTCCTGTAACGCAATATGTGCAAACAATTTTCCCAGTGATGTCCGTTGTGTCTGTGTTTGTACAGTTCTTATGATAATATATATATATATATATATATATATATATATATATATATATATATATATATATATATATATCGTGTGCAATTAAGGAAAGAAAGCTTAGATGCTAATCAAATCACTCTAAACCATATCAAATTCAGAAACTATGAATGAATTGCAGACTTTAGGTGCGGGCTATGATGGTCTCGAAAACGCGCTTTAACCAAGAATAGACAGCGAGTGGTATTGTGAACATTTCTTCAATAGAATGGAAGTAACTGTGCCGTTATCATTGTGTTCTGTGAAAAAAAATCAAATCAGGCATTGGCGCAATGAAATGTTTGACCAACGAGTCGAAAGCGATGCATATGATAAAAACTGTGTGTTTGCATTACTGCAAAAAAATAATATTTTCTATTTGTTGTTTCATATTTTCTTCTGCCATAATCTATGAGTAGCCTAACCTACACTGGATAAAAGAGGAAAACATTGACACATACACACCAACACACATGCTGCTTCACCCTGTTCTGTGTGCGCTATTTCTAATGTCCTCAACATAACCTACGAAAAAGCCAGAAGAAATACCGTAGTTTACGACGATCGTGGAGCGCGTTTACTGCTTTAATGCGTATATGAAGAAACATGTGGATAAGCAACCGAAGAACTCTAGTTAAGAGCTCCACCGATGGTGCCGAGTTCTCAGTCCAAGGTTCCATTGAAAATGGAAAAAAAATATATTGTAGGGAGAGAAAAACAGTACATCTGACGACCGTAATTCCTTAGATTTCACCATGACCTCTTCTACCAATGCATGGAATTTTAGAAGTTACAAGCAGTAATGACTTCAATCCCACTAGGTGCCATTTCCAGGAGCAGTATGATGCGTGATAGGTACTATTTATGTTTGAAAGTCGCCGATATACATACTTGAATGATAGCCTAGAATCCTAAGGATATTATAGAAAGTTGTCTGTAGATGATTTCGTATCACCATCGAGTATTTCATTCAGATTGACGGCTTGAGTAATTTTATTTTTTCCTATTCGTAACCAATACTACTTGTGTAACGTGTGTGGCCAAATCGTGTTTTGGCTGACAGTTTAACAAGAGAACATGGTCATGTTTTTGCTTGCTGAATACTGTTGAAGTTTATTTTCGTGTAGTACCATTTTAATAAAATATTCGAATTTTTCTTATGGAGTTATGAATCTTGTGTAAAGGATTTACAATAATTGACAGAGTTCCAGGAGAAGCTCGCAAAAATGTTTTGCAGAGATAACAGGCTGTAACAGAATTTCATTTCAGGGAAATTTTCATTACTCATATGGTGTTTAGAACGGTCTTTCTGCTTGTGTAAAACACATTGTTATGTTCTTCCCCGTTTCCCTGCTTATATTCAGCAATTTTTGCCAGCATGTACTCCCGTCGAGGTTCGTGCCCTTCGTCGCCCGGAGCGCATAGTATAGGGTCTTTCCATATCTCTCTGGAAATAAAGTACAACGCAGCGAAAATTACGCTCAATACACAATTAAAAAAAACGTCTTTCAATCCTATCAGTTGATACTGGCAATATATGTTTATTTGTAGAATAAAATAATTTGTATCATATGTAGAAAACAATCAAATATTCAAGGTGAACGTATTTGAAGCCAAACTACATATTTCGTGACAAAAAACGCGAAAAATTTGACCAGTCATTTACGGTATTTAAACAACTATTATTTACACCAAGGCAGTTTCTTATTGATCACGGGTTCATAGATTGCACTAGTCCATCGAATGTCCAAAACTAAAATAAATTAGGGCAACTCGCATCTCCGGGTGGGAGTTGTTTTCTCAGGTTTTATTTTGGATGCGAATGTAGCAGAAGCCGTTACAAAGGAACTAGAAATGTCATAGTCTGGTGATCAATTGGCACCTTGTAATAGATAAAAATTATGTATGCAATTTTTGACAGGCATGGTATTGTCTGCCCATTTGCAAAGCACTGCAAGTCCAGAAATTTTGTGCGTGTGAACATTTTCTTACGCGTAAGCGTTTTTGTTGCATATCTTCATGTGTTTGTGAAGTTCGCATAAAAAACGGAAAAAGAAACTATAGTACTTAATGTAAAAGAAAAGGTGTGGTTTTGAGATATGAAAGGGCTGGGTCTCGAATTTAGAATTTTTATGACATTGTGCAACGACTTATTGTTTTATTATGAAGGCGGATATACGCCTAGTGCCTTAAATTTTAAGCAACAAATGATTTCCTACAAAGTACTGTTCGCTGGGCATTGCATTGTGTGAATGTAGAGAAGGAAAAAACAGCGTGACCAATTTTCATACACGCATTTTTTATTGTCACATGTCTTGAGATTACGAATTTCATGAATACGGGGCAGCAGCTTCGTTTACTTCAAGAAAATTGCTTAAAAGTGGCTGTAGTGGCCCGGTAGAAAAATAAAGCACGGGGTTGAATTTGCATGATCTATCATTTATTTATTTTGTCCTCCAGTGGCGGTACTCATTTGTATACTTTGATTCCCTGATTGCACGGTAAATGTGTGAAGACCAATATTCAGATCACTTCACGTTGGTGTGTTTCTGTCATTCGTGCGCGACCTTGAATGTAATTAATGATGTCGCCTCCTTGGGCTTTAATTGCGCGAGGAATACCGTTGTGAGGTGTTTGCGTTGCATATCTCTGTCATTCATTTGGCCCACTTGATGGAATGCGATGATTCGACTCAATTCGATTTAGACTGTGCGTGGCATGCCCTTCTCACACGTTCACAATGCCCTACGTTAGAAACACAAATCTGAGAAATTAATTCCGTAATTTTGTTTGCCTTACCCGGTTGCATGTCTATATTGTAAGTAATAACTGCACATCCCTGGACGCCTACAGTGTGAGAAATACCGATCAAATGTTTTATGCAGTATCGTTTCTATGTTGCCGTAGAATAGGACAATAAATTTGCAGGCGATGTTTGCACATTAGTCACGGCTAGAATAGAAGTAAGATCGCTCATACGTGTTGGTAGCGCAATGTTGTTGTTTTCTTTCTCACAGAAATGATGGATTCTATAGATCACTGCAAAAAATTACGCGTACAAACCCTTTCAAAGATCGCTCATACGCGTTGGTAGCGCAATGTTGTTGTTTTCTTTCTCACACAAATGATGGATTCTATAGATCACTGGAAAAAATTACGCGTACAAACCCTTTCCCCTCTATGCATTCTAAAAAAAATGTGCGAAAAGGGAAAACAGAAGGCTGCTTGCATCTGTGATGGCATACCTTATGTCTTCGGTTTCAGTGTAAAGTCGAGTGGAAAATTCTAGAGACCAATGGAGGGGCGACTAAACTGTATCGCTGCGCCTTCTGGCGGCAGCAAGCCCAAGTTGAAAAGCGTGTACTGCCGAGGCACGCCCTATTTTACCTCCCAGCCTGCTTGTTCGCTCGCTTCAACGGCACGCGCACCGGCACGAAGGAGAGAGTGCAAGGTGCCACTTCTGTGGTCGCCATGGAAGCGCCCGAGGGATGATATTGTGACGAAAATACTTAATTTCATTGGCAGGGCTCTGAGCGTGCTGCATTCTACGCCTTTCTTCTAGACGGTCCTCGGGGCAAAAAACTTGCTTCGTGTCACTTTCTTTCAAACGGAATTATGTGATCCTGCGGAGAACTCCCGCATGATGGAATTATATGTGGTACGCAGGTCAAATATCATGCGCCCACACAAACGCGGGAAACCACCGAATATGAAGTAGCTGGAGTGGGGAGCCAGGAAAGAGAACAGTTAATAAACGCAGTGTATTCCTTCTTGGAAAGAAAAAAAAAACATCACGAAGCTGAGAAGCGGGTGAAAGTTCTGAATACTTGATCAGGCATCCAGGTAAGGCAATTACTTGCTGCACTGAGTCGCAAAAGTTGCCACTAAGAGACCTTTCTATGAATTACCGTGCTTTTCGCTTACCTTGTAATGTAAAATAGTCTAGCGAATTCTCTGTAAACACATTTGAATTCAGAATGCTTGAATAATTTGAAATCCTATCTGAAAAAGCAAATTAATTTTAGGACTCCTTCGTTCGGCTCAGTACACTGCGGCCTTCCGCGTTGGTCAGCGCGGTAGCTGAGTCGGTCGGTGGCTCCTAATTCTTACAAATAAACGCTCAATCGCATTGAAGTCAGCCAGGTAGATCGAACATTCGGTAGAAGCCCATGTGGTTTTAAGGCAGGCGCAGTAGAAATGAATTTGCGTCATTGGTTCGATTGGTTTCGTTGTCTTTTGTACGCAGTAATGATAAACGCTAGCTCTGCATAGATGTCGCCATGGCAGAGCTTATCGCCTGCAGAGGCTAGCTTTAGCTATTGGGCAATTTCATTTGAAGAAACGGTACAAGAATCAGTCCTTCAAAACGCCGTTTCGTCGTCTTCCAGAATGTTGCCATGCATTCGATTCAACGAAACAAGACTCATAGTAAATCTAAGCATCGAAGTCGTTTCGCAAACCGTCATCTGCTGGATGCTAGAAAGGTAAAAAAAAATGCGGTGAGCCGTGGTATCCAAGCATGTCGAATAAGAAAGGAAAGGTGAATCGCAGATAACATAGCGGAATGGCTGCGTGTACGGAAAGCAAGGTCGACAGACAAACTATTGGCCCTGTAGTAGCTAATGCATATATTTCAGTAAAAGGCATAAGAGTCACCCTGCAGCTGAACATATTCGTTTAGCCATTTGGAGAAGACTGGTGGAAGCATGGCTTGTGAACTTTGTCGAGGACCAGATGGGACACCACACGATAGGAAAATTATACCTGAGATTGTAGTTTGCGCGGGCTGTGAAAACATGGACATGAGCTGAATGGGAAATAGTCGCGTTCACCGATGAGTCGACATGCTCTAGCCACTGGGACCAAAAACGGCAAATTTGGCTTTCCATTAACAATACGTGAAAGGATGTCCGGTTTCATTCTCTTTGTAGAGTGCGATTCGTATTGCAATTTAAGCTCTTGAACGTGTATGTAGATTTACGTGCACGTTAATAAACCCTAGGTTGTCAAAAGTTGTCTGGAGTGGCCAACTAACGCGTGACTCATTATCATATCGTGTTCGGTACGGCGAAACACCAGCGTTTAATAATTTAATATGTAACAGAACATTCATTACCTGCACCTCCTTATGCCTCCGGCCAAAATTTGAGCGCTGAAACCCACGTGTCCATGGTATTCTCGTATATCGCCCCAGGTATTCAGCAGCAATAACAGTTGACTTGGATATGTCTTTTATAAATGAAATCGAAGACGCGTTATCGAGTTTTAGAACTTTTCACGCCGTCCGTGGCGACCTCGCCTCACTCAAACAATACTCTATGGAGCTTCAAGTGAACGGGAATCCTTTTGAACCGGTTCCTTTATAAAAGCTGTCCTTGATCGTTTTGTCACTTTCTCCCATCGTCAGGTATTCACCACTGATCACGCAGAGGACCAGTGCCAGTGGAGGAAGCACGTCAGTGTGGAGGCCGCCATGAAGTGAGAAGAACTCGGTCCACTGGTCCTCATCGACGGGAAGTTCACGGTGTCGGGATACTGTTGCATTATAGAGCCAGAATTGCTTCCACATCTTCCTTATGGAGCATTCAACGATGGATGTTGCCCGTTTCAGCATAACAGGAGCCCTATTCATCCTGATCACAGTTTAAGTTCCCAGCTTGACGACCAGGCTGTTCGCACGCCGGAGCGGCGATCGAAAATGTCTGAGATTTCCATTGAAAATGTCTGAGATTTCGCCAAACGCCGGCATGCGTCTCGGAAGCTAAGAAGCTTGAAAAAAGACACTCTGTGAACAGCCGTGTGGGAGGAGTGGGAAGCGCTTTCTTCACGACCAGAGATCATAAACGCAATGTAAGAACCGATGCCCCCAGGTATGGTGGAAGTAATTGCAACAGATGGGTATCCAACCAAGTACTGAAACCACTGAGTCACCTTAAATCTTTGTCAAGTATTCTGTTCTGTTTCCGAGAAAAAAATAAAGTGCGTTTATTGTAAGTTTTAACTGGATCTTCAATCCAGCTACTGGATATTCGGTGTTTTCCTGAACGTGTCTGGGTAAATTACATTTGCACCCAGTGTCACAAATAATTGCGTCATGCGTTAGCTTCGCGATCTATCACACAATTTGATTTCAGAGAAGGTGACGCTAAAGAAGTTTTCGGCTAGCCAAATGGTCTAGAAAGAGGGCCTAGAGAGCAGCGCGCTGAGAGCCCTGCAAGTACACGTGGCGTATTTTCGTCACAACATTATTGCTAGGGAGCTTCCACGGCGACTGCAGAAGTGGCACCTTGCGCTCTCTCCCGCGCTGCGGTGCGCGCGCGGTTGAACAAGTCGACCGAGAAGGAAGCGCATGCGCAGTACGCGCTCTCGAACTTAGGCCCGCAGCCATCAGAAGGCGCAGCGAGGCAGTGTAGTCGCCGCTTCCATGGTCTCTAGAATTTTGCGTTCGACTGTAGATACTTGATTATCCTTGATTGGATCACTTAGTGACCATCAAGTCAACGATGGATGATACCGATACGTAGGCGAACAGATACTTCGCGCTTGCGAATGGGACATTCCCATTTACTTCTGTTGGAGAATAGTGCTACTTTTCTAGAGAAAATCACCTAGTAAATGTCCCGAATAAGAATGGCGGAACCCCTCGTCCCCTATACGTGTACTACGGTAAAACGCACGCATCATCAGCTGTGTAGCGAGAGAATGACAGAACAACACGTAAGGTAGTTTTCAGACAGCTGCCTATGGGTTCTTTTGGGGAAGCGACGCTACAGCTGCAATTGAATGATCACGCAGTGCCACAGTCATTGATGAGAGACTCGCAAAGCCAGATTGCGCCACTCGAACAGCCGCGAGATGTCCTGATTTTGACGTCTGGCCCTATATTCTTCAAAGTGGAAGTCCGTGCAACCTCACACAGTTACGCGTTAGAAAGGCGCAAAACAGGATTTGTTGCCCAGAGAATATTCCAGAAGCGTGCACACCGGCCACTAAAACTAGTCATCGATGTCGTGACATGAGCGGGCCGCTGGTGCCCACGCCATAATCCCCGTCGTTGTCTTCCTCGTATGTTATTTAACACACTCCATGGGGCCAGAGGAGGAAAGTCTTAAAGGGTACTGTTTCTGCAAAGGGCGGAGGCAGCTGTAAGTTACTGGGTAGTCTGACTTTACATGCACGTACGATGAGATCTGTACACTACATTCGGTTGCTCACCACATCAATTTTCTATAATATTTTGGAAGCGTTATCTTCTAGAATAATCACAACGTCGCCTTTGCTTCTTCAAAGTTATTTTATGCTACTCGTGAGTGAACGCTTCCAAGTGTGAGGAGATTTTCCCGAAGCCATTGCTTAGACCATAGTTTTATTTCTGAAGTGAAGGCGCTAAAAAGACGGAGGACAAAGAAGAAACACACACACACAGGGCGCCATCCATCCTAACGTTAGACCATAGTTTCGCTATAAGCTGCCTCTGGACCTAAAAGCGGAGAAGCTCAGTATATTTCTGCTCTTCAGGTAGAGCTTTAGTTGTAGAAATGAGAAGACAAACTGACAAAAATAAGGTGGTGTTAGAATGTCTGGCTCTTTAGAAGAAGAGTTAATGACAGGTTCGCTTGTTTTCTCCGCGCTCCCGTATCAATAATATAAGGGCTGGCTTGCTGCAGGTCTAAGACTCCTTTTCAAATCATTACCGAAGTGAATGATAAGCCAATGCTAAGAATCTTAAGAATCCACTCCCAAAAGCCACATCACCACGAAGATCTCTCGTCAAAAAAATGTCCACATGATGCCGTGGCTCGAGCAATGGATGAACACACTTTTTTTAGCGCAAATAAGGAAGAAAGAATTTTGGCATTGAAAAGTGAAAATGAACAAAAAACAGAAATTCACAGCAATGCCGACTGACTTACGATAAAGTAACCGCGCTCATTCGAGTAAGGAATCAGGAAAAAACAGCAACTTTTTTACTTAAAGATTCGGGTAACTGTAGAATAACATAATGTATTACAAACTCATTTCTTGAGCCCTCTGAAAACTTTTACACCATACCAGATCTTTAGACACCCTCATTCTGACTTTTAATACCTCTTTTCGGACAGTAGGTTCTCGGCTGCGGCTCTCAACGAACAATACATTACATATCCTCCTCGCAATCCTAGTATATTTAAATTTAGACATAACAGCTAGTGAAGTTCTAAATCTAGATAGCGCTGTGGCAGTCAAATGTGCAGTAGGTTCTGACAACATACCATTTTCGGGGAGACGATAGGCATCCGCAAAACTGAGGTGACCTTTAAAAAAAATTTATAGGTTATTGTTTTACACATCTACGTATGCAGACATTCCTAAATTATCAAAGATAATCCAGATTCACAAGGCTGGTGATAAACACTACTGTTATATCTCCATCGTAGGTAAAATAAATATCTATTAGAAATATATTAGTACAACAAATAATGTATTTCCTAGAACACCAAAGTAATCTAACACCCTGTCAGCATGGGTATAGAAAGGTCAAGACAACTGACACAGCCGCCTTTTCTTCATCTGAACTTGACTACCTCTTAAATGAGATATATCTTTTCAGATAAAAAAAGCTGTGGCATTCTCAACCACAGCATCTTATTGAATAAACTACAGTGCTACGGTCTTCCTAGAATATGCCTAGAATTCTTTGAAAATTACCTTGAAAACCGTAAACAGACAGTGCAAATAGCTGTCACTCAATCCAAGTTTTTTGAAAGAACAGTAGGTATATCTCAAGGCACTGTTCTTGGGCAAATATATTACTCACAATACATTAAGGACTTTCCTTGCGTCGTGAAAAACTTTTCACAATTGACTTCTGTTGACGAGACGTCTCTCACATCAGACCAAGACTTTCCGAACGTTACTTTTATTTGTGCAAATTCAGACTTTGATGATATGAACAAGTAGTTCTCTTCAAGCAAACTAAGGTTAAACAGACAGAAACCAAGTAGGTTGTTTTAAATTCACCGCGAGAAATTATGGGCGGACACTCGTGTGCGATTACAAAGAATAAATTAGCACTAGAAGGAGCGAATTTTACAAAATGGCTTGGTGTACACTTCACAAAACTCCGATTGAAATCCCATATTGATGAAGTGCGCGAAGAATTTAGTAGCGCTTGTTTTCTTTTGCACAAATGCCGAGACATATTTGACATAGTGACATATATGTCAATATATTTCATAGATATTTAAATTACGGTTAAGTTACCTTGGGTCGCACCTACCGCGGCTGTATATAAACAGTTATATTGCTCGAGAAAGCAGCAATGCGCTTTATGACAAATTCAGACTATACTGCACATATTCTACCACTCTTCTGAAGCCTAAATAACATGCCGTTCACCACTCTTGTTATTAAACTCCACCAATGGTTCTATTATTAGCACCAACTATCCAGTCTCCTCATCAATTTTGTATGCTCCTGCTATGAAAGTTGCAACAAAGTAAAAGGAAACTGGCTCCCTCAGCAAAAAAAAAAATATATGGTAAGAGAAAGGTTAACTTAAAGCCGTCGCCGTATGGAACAACCTTCCATAAGGACTAGAGAGCGTACGAATTTCTCCTTTGAATTGACAATAAATTTCTAAAGTCATATAAAGCTGCCTAATATATTAACTGCTAAAAAACATTCTTTCAAGGCAATTAACCATATTGAATTGACTACCATGTATATTTAAAAATAAATAAATCATGGGGTTTTACAACGACATGTCAAAATCATGAACACATTATGAGGCACGCCATAGAGGGGCTCCGGAAATTAGGGCCACTTGGGAGTTTTTTAACATGCACCAAAAGTTCTCCCTTCTCGCCCCCATCGAAATGCGGCCATCATAGCGGGGATTCGATTCCGCGACCTCGTGTTTAGTAGCCAAACACCCTAGCCACTAAGCGACCATGGTGATTACCATGTATAATCGTGTTGTACGTTATGCTTTGTACATATGTAAATGTGTTGCTTGTATAATTGTAACAATATGTGTGCTAATGTTGTGAAACTGACCTGTGTAAATGCAGGAAACGTTTGTAATCGTATTGAATCATAATAAGCCAGCTATAATTACTTTTCAAGTCTAACAATGTCGAAAAATATACTTTGTTTCTAGCGTATTTTTGTTGTTATGTGACATGCTCTTTTTATGTTTATCGTAAAATTAATCCCAACTAGCCTTTGGCTAATGATGATGAATTATTGCAATTTAATTTTGGCAAATTGTATTGCGTAAATAAAATTTTATTCAACACTGGTGCACTCCGCGCTACTGAGCCTGGAGGCTCGCTCACGCGCAGCTTTCCTAAATGTAGTAGCATTATCTGAGCATACAAATCCCGATGTTTCACGTCTTGCACACAGTCAACTAAAAGTCCTATTGGAAGGCTTTGGAAGTAATCTCAACCACAATTTCAATAAGAAATACTCGAGCTAGTGCACACGTAACCAGCACACCGAGCACTTTAATACTGCTGCATCGTTTCGCAAAATCTGGTCAGGCAAAATGAACGCCCGTCACCTAGAAACGGTGGAAGTCGCCCGCATGGTCCCTGGTCGCGTAGCCACAGCGTTGAGGCTGAACCATGTACGAATCACGTATTTTCACTGCTTGTCCGTCACCGCTTGTCGGGCCCTTGAGATCAAGAACATGGCGCGAAGCTGCGTTAAGCTGTCAGCAGCATCACAATGCTGAATCGCTCGATGCGCTTGCAAAATGCTGAGGCGCGTGCCTGTAATCACATGCCACTAATAGAGGTGCTTCGAATATGCAGTCTGAATGATGCAGTACACTTACCTCGTAAGTAGGTAAAGTTGAACACAGCACATGTTGGAGTATATTCCGGTAGATGTATCAAACCATCGCCCACGATATCTTGAAAAATTATTTCCTCGTGCGTTTCCAAAGGCTCATAATGAGGAATAAGATTGTCTAATGGGAAAAATAATTAGCATTCAAGAGTAGGTAAGAAACGAAGCAATAAATAAGGCAATGTCAGTTAGTGCTTAACACTAAAGGAAGCCGCGTGGACAGCAAGCGTCATTGTCACTGTGTAGATAAAGCTAACAAAATTTGGCAGGGATCTTGATTTATTCATTTGCGCTGGTGGTTACAATAATCCGGAGTTTCGCACTACGGTGTGCCTTGTGGTCTGATTTCGTGAAACGACGGAAGCCTTTTTAAATATACGCATATTTATTATTACATAAGCACAGCACCACAACAACTACCAATGGGCTGTGGTCGCACAAATATAGAGCAGTAAAACGCAGCGGATATGTATCGAAGAGTGAATTAAACACCATTATATACGTAGATTCCAACAAGTACAAATCACTGCCTAACATGTATCAACCGAAACTACAAGAACAAACGTATCTGCATTTTCGAAAAATGACACCCCACCGTTACGAGCGCAGACACCATTCCATGCCCAGGAACCAGAAAATATCAATACCTTCAACAAGAATGAATTCAAACAAGAACCCAGAGAAATGTTTACAATGAAGTGAGATTCCTCGCCGGCGCGTTCAGAATAAGAAACAGCTAGGAACGGCTACTATCAGATTTCGTGTTGAACGAGGCGTTGTTTAGAGCCCCGTTCACGAGTAACGTGTTCTGCGTTTATTCGTTACTTAGTTGGAATAAATGGTCGCTGAGGTACTGAATTAGGCTGCTGAACGTTCATTCCGTCTGAAGTGTGCAAATTTCGTACGCAATGTAATTTTTCTCGCAGACTACACATTCTGAGATACAGCAGTATAGGAGAAATAGCGACTACAGGTGTAGGTGAGAAATTCCATTTCCGGATTATTTTAGAAAAAAAATACACAGGCATTGTCGTTAATTTGCTAGTTCCGCATGAGTTCATGTTCGGGACCGATACATGCCTATAGGTAACAGAACGAAAATGTATAGTTGTCACTGGTGATAGCACTTAGTGAATTGTATATGCAGTATATGCCATTAATCAAAGCGTCGTTGTGCGCAGCTTTAATGTTTCGAAATGTAACCTTGTTCTGGCCCGTCTTGAGCTGAACTTGAGGTTATATTTCGGTTTATTTAGAACTTGTCGTACTGCCATCTATTTTACGTTTTCAATTTTATCTTTATTTTACCTGGAGAAGGGGTCTCAAATCGGCAAGGCACAGCGTAAATTAGACCTAACAGGTGATTTTATAGCAGGGTTTTTGTAACTTCAAGTAACGCACGCGTATTACGCGTTAAGAAACATCAAGTTTTAGAAACTTCTATCGGCACAGCGTACCAATGAAGCGATAAGACGGGGACCAAGAACAACGCCTATATGTGTTTATTCAAAGATATTCCTGATAATACTAAGGCTAAATTTATACTCAAACATAAGCAGCCTCTTTTTCTGTAACCTTATTCTACAAACAGTTATTTCGGTTAAAATTTATTCGCCATCTTAAACACCATGTACGAATTATAGGGAAATGTCTTTGTCATCCACCATAAAAAATGAGTTTCCTTTATATAAACCTGTTGTCTGGTAATTTTTTAATGCAGGGTTGAAAGTGCTCCTTAATATAATTCATATTTAGCACGATAAGTAATGCTCCCAACAGACGCCGCTTTGGAACACCTCGCGCACAAATTGACGCTCCGAATTGCTGTTCGTCCAGCTGTATGTATTGTTTTCGGTCAAGTGGGTAATCGTTAATGCATGACGCGACCGAGGCGTTGTTATTAAATTGTTGGAACTTGTTCAAAAGGTTGCGTGGTAACTGAATCGAATTTCTTATTCAAGCATAGGGAAAGGAAACAGGCGGAAATACGATCATCAAAAGCATCAGTAAGCTCACGCAAACGTTAAGTTCACTACGTGACAAAAGAGAACCGCTTTCTGATTCCGCGCTGAAGCAGAGTAAACATGAAGTTATGTATATGTCTACCAACTTATTTGTATTATATATGTTCCACAATTCTGCAAGCTACCGCAATTGGTAACATTGGACGATAAATTACCAGAGTGTGTCATTGGCCTGGTTTAAGAACTTGAATAACATATGGTATCTTGCATTGAGTTGGAAGTACTTTATGATATAGTGCATTTTGGAACATAATTGTTATGTAGTGCAACACGCTAAACAGGAAATACTTAAGCAAGACCTCACGCAAAAATTGAGTAATGAAATGTTCAGCAAAATTTATACGCTATCTTCATCAATTAATATGTTACTCATGAATAACCATCCAGTCTTTCCCAATTCAAAATCCCCTAAAGCGTCAATGGGCAAAGAAAACGCATAGTGAAAAATGTTATGCAGACCCCACGTACTGTGAGAGTCGACGTAAACGAAGCGTTCCGTGTTGGATGCTGTGATTGAGGAAAATTAGGGGTGATGTTGACGGCTAAAGCTTAATTTCTTGAGCGTTTAGTCTAACAGACTGGTGATTTGCTGTTAAATGTTTCCTTGCGTGCACCACTGCTGTTTGTCTGCGTAGTACACACAACACACAGGGAGAGGTGTTTGCTTGAGACGCAGTTGCGCGCAATATTTTACAACCTCTGAAAGGGTAGAGTGTTGTCATTGACTCACATGGCACATCGCATTGTGGGAGAAGTGTTAAACTTGAATCGGATTATGGGGCTGTACGTGTCAAAAGCAGAGTAGGATTATGAGGCACGCCAAAGTGGCGGACTCCGGAATAATTTTGACATTGTGATGTCCTTTAACGTGTCCCAAAACCTAAGCGCACGTGCGTTTTCTATTTCGCCCCCGTTGAAATGGGCTGCCGCGATTGTGTCAAATACTTGACCTCTAACAATGCCATAGCCACAAAGCTGGTGCGGCGGGCACAGAAGTGTTGATTTGATGGGCGACCGCTTCCGTAGTGTCTTCGGCACCCTGCGGTACGCTTTAATTAATGCGGATCTGCTTCCATATAAGTTGCCCGCTTGACATGTTTCCATGGCGTCTATTTTTTCAGAAATAGCAGCAACGGCTGTACCGTACCTTGAACTTAAGCTTGTCCTGTGTCCATGCAACCGCTGTCGTATAGTGGTGGGGTTTCCTTGCCTTCTCACGTCGCCTCCCCCCACACATTATGGCAAATGTCTATTCTTCTCCCTCTCCTTGTTTTCCTCTTCTCCTCTCTGTTCTGTAAGCGTCTCATCTAGCCCAACGCCACCTAGAGTAATTTCTTGCCTTCCGGGGTGCTCTTGTCGCCACGTGGTTATACGTCATCCGCATGGGGCCTTGGTTCCCAGCCAGGCGGCGGCAGCAGCAGGCGCATGCTTGAACGCGCGTCCGCATTGACGTCAAATGCCCGTTGTTGCTGCAAAACGTGGTTGTTTGCTTGAACTTTTATTTATGTGCGTGAATCGGCAACAGCGACTGACATCGGTGTTTATCGCGTGTTATGTGCGCCGAACAGGGTTGTTCACAATTAGAAGAAACTGCGAAATACCTGGGAAGTGTTGTGTGCCTATGTGCAATGGAAATAACAAAACCCGCACCAAAGGTGCGCGTCTTCTCCTTCCTTTAAACCAACGAAGTAGTAAAAGCGTGGATGCGTGCGTTTCCACGTGAATACTTGGTCCTGTCAGCTAACTCCAAGGTAAGCAATTTTGAATGTTTATTATTTTCTGAGCAGGTTGCTTGCACCAGTGCTTTGCAATCCTTGCTTACAACTTCGTTGTTTCGCGTAAAGTCTAAATGCATCACACAATGCCCACGATGCCTACTAAACGCACTTGTGCTACACTGTTAGCGAAAGTTAGCTTACAGTGTAGCCGCAAAAACCATGAAAACAGCTAGCTAACATGAGCCGCAAAAGCCCAACTTTTTGGTGGTCTTACGGCTCATGAGCTTTGAAGACTACCTTGCACCGAAATATTACTCTGGCATGAACCAGTAAAATGCGCTAGATTACATCGTTATACTACCATCTCTGAGAAACGTAGTCAAAGGATGTCATGGGCCGGCTTCACGACGTAGAGTTTTAGATCCCGCGACCAAAAACCATATATTGAGAGTTTAAAACCACGTGATCAGGAACCAACCTGAAGATCACGCGTTTAAATACTACCGCTGTACTCCGCAAGGTCTCGATCATTGCAGGCTCCGCCGAATCCAGTTAAGCCTATACTCGGGGACAGGCATGGCCGGGTCAGAAATGGCAAAGATCGATGCCGTGGCGGTGCATTTGCCAACAGAACCGCAGAACGCTGGAAACGTAAAACGTATGTACGTCGCGTAAGAGGTGTCTCAAGTGGACGCGGCTTTGTGCCCGCGCCGCCCGTTGCATGACCGACGAGCCAATCGAATGCACTGCGTTAGTGCGAACTCATCGAAAAATAATGTTACAATTCCGCTCTGCGCGGCGAACCGGCGTGGTCATGCTCGCATTCAGCTACAAAACTCCCTCAAGACTCGGTCCTGGACCGATCCTCTCTACGTCAGGGAAATATCTTGCCGTTCGCGAGAAATACCGCCATCGGCCCGCAGCCTGCAAACGATGAGTTGTCGCATCTGCTGCTCCGGCTGGAAGCAAACGTGCCGGTCGGAGTTCATTGCCAAGCACATGCCCACTTTTTCATGCTTCTACGAGCGAGAAAACGGCTCTCTTGTCCACTTTGAAGCTATAAACGGAATCGTCACGGCCCACTGTAGCACAAAAGAAACAAAACGTTGGTTAGTTGTACCAACAGTCCTGGGAAAGCCTCACGCACTAGAAATAGATGCGATCATGTCGAGCACTAGTTCGTATGTCGAGTAGTGTAATACGGGTGTCACGCCGCGAACTCTCCATGGCGATCAAACCCGATCAGGATCGAATTTCTTGGTGGCGTGTGCGCCCCTAGAGCAAGCGGTGAGATGTAGTCAATCACAGTCGAGAATTTTGAAGGGGATCGCGCTCGATCGCGATCCAAAGTGGCCGTGTGACACTGGTATAATAAAGAAAAAATACCTTGGAACGCTCATTCTTATACTCCGACAGGGGTTTAAATTGTGCATCAGCAGACTTTTCCTTCTTGGGTCTTTTTTTATTGCTGCCACAGCAGATTTCACATGGCTGTATCCATTATGTAAACAGCCATGCATACCAATGTTTGCAACTTACTGTTTCACGGTCGCTATACACATTGTATAATTGCTCCTCACCAAACAAATGAGCTATAGAATTTGATTAGCATCGATGTTGGTATACAGAACATTTCCCTCAGTACAATCGCATTCTCAGAGCCAAACACATTCTTCAAGCAAAAGAGTGGCCAATCGTCATGTTAAATAAAAGCAAGCATCACTGATTTTAGTGGGAGCCACAATGGCACGGCCTCACGACTCAAACCACGCTGCTCTGAAATTACGCAGCACTTACTTCCCAGCGTAAACACAGGGTACACGTTAACACCCACATCTACTAATCAAGGAAGCATCGTTGATTGCTGTTGGCTGCTATCTATCATCTGCAGTGGCAAAGGCTGTGTATTCGTGCGTTTTACGTGTTACTTTTACCATGATATCGGGCATACAAAAGTTGAATTGATGGCACTAGTGGCTACAGGTGAATCTACGAAAATGCATGCTTGTAATTCAAACAGCTCAACCTCAACTCGGAACTCCTCCTGTTAAAGTGCAAGTGTAGCTGCGGCTAACCAACAGCAGAATTTTCTTGAATCCTGCCAGTTGTGCCAAATACCTTGAAATTCATGACCTTGGCAATAGGGAGATTTAAGTTTTGATTGTGCAAAGAGAGGACACAAACCGCAGGGCTTACAAAAGAGTGCCAGAAACGTATACAAGACTATCCCAAAGCTGCACAAAATAATCCAAGCGGGCATGACGCTTTAGATATGCAAAGGTCTCTTTGAGAACACAAACCACTTAGGTTAGGCAAATTATAAAACTTCATATTAAGTTGTACACTAGATGGTCTGTATACTTCAAAGCATGCCCAGGAATTCTTTACTACAGGGTGATGGACACGTCTGCATTAGAGTGATTCTGAAAGTTAAGATGTGGCTGCTCAGTTATAAATAAATACCTGGCAGCCAATAGGTAGTTTCGATAGGCAAAATTCATGTTCATGACCTCGAATAGCTTGCCCAAACCAAAAATTATGTTCTGCCAAGCTCATTACTTGCACTGGAGTCTGTGTAGCCCTCACTGCAGGGGATAACTGGCCCCCTCTAATGTAGAAAATATTAAGCCTTAACTGGGCCCAGAATAAGAAAAAAATAAATTTGTGTAGGCGTAACGAGTCCGGCTCTTGCCCCCCCCATTCCAAATACACTTCCAGAGCCCCTAGCTCTAGCTAATATCACTCACTCTAGTTTTAGCAAGGTCAGTTAAGTCAACTGGTGCCCCTTGATCAAGCACGTTGAACTAGTATAGCATAAAATAGTACTCAACACTTTCACCTCAGAAGACAACAGCAACACCAGTAGCAAGAATCTACAAGAAAGTAACGTTTGCCATCACAGGCCTTCTTCACATCTGTCTTATCCCTCAATTGCATGAAAGTATAGAAGTGAATAGACACACATAAATATGTGACACTATTCAATGGCAGCAAAGTTTATTTTGAGCTTTATGGACAACACATTTCACAATAGATGCCTTTTTTGGAACCTAAGAAGCAGTGCATCCCATCACCATATAGAAACCAAACTGTGCAAGCAATTAGCTAGTAACTGAGAAGAGTGTACGAAAACACCCACTTAGCGTGGGAGTGGAAAACGAAACAGCTCTCAATCACAAGATGACAGTTACCTTGGTGCATGCACATAATCTCCCAAGAAATATATTCGCCTTCTCGTCACACAATACATGGAAGAACAGAACAGTACATGAAGCTATTCAAGACAACCCCGGACTTATTATTGCTTCTAACATATATACCGTGGGTCGCATGATAAACACAAGGAAGAGAAATCAAATCATGAATTATGCCTGTGTCGTCCATGCTTTCATTTCTCGTTCGTGTGTTTATCATGACAGCCCACAGCGTGAATCAGTTCTGAGTCGCTCAGCTTCCAGTTCTTGCTTCCAACAAATAACAACTTCTTGCTAAAAAGCATGAGGCTCATTTCCTCTTTGCCTTATTGCACAGCTTCATTATGTGAGAGAAAGTAATACTGCATTGGCTCTGCTCGTGGGTAGCACTGACACTTGAAATCATACAAAGGTGGCAGGCAGCGCATGAAGGAAGGCACATGAGGTATCTCCGAGAGCTAGAAAACTTGCTGGTACGTCCTACTGCAATGACTGTTCATTTACATTGTGCTCAGATCACCGTCCTGAACATGCAGAAAGCTGCATGTTCAGGACTATGATGTGAGCACAATATGAGTCAAAATACCACCACAAGTCAGTCTGCCGACTGGGATACAAATGAGAACCCTCAAATGCACAAAGCAGGCACTCAAAGCTGTACTACAAGAGTGAATTGCTGAAAGACAAGTTATGACAAACACCTTCTTAGCTGATACCTTAACACAAAGGCTTTTAGGTGAGCTTGCCAAAGAGACATGAAGCACTGACATACGCTACCTGTTATAACCATAATCTGAGCTAAGCCACTAAGCTTATGGCTTTAAAACACTGCAATCATGTATGATTCAACGCAGGTGAAAATCAATGCTGGTTAAGCAATATGTTGCTTGGTCCGTCACTCAAGCCACCTCGTTGAGCGTGTTTTGACTGTTACTTCGCACACCCTTGAGTAGCTGTGCAGCAGCACTGCACCAAGGAGTGAGTTATGTCTGGCATGCACATTCCTGTGCTTGAAAATGACTGTCAGTCAGTGAATAAGGGCGTAATCATCCTTGAGTTCAATCTGCATCAACCTTAGCAAAATCGAACGTGTTGTACTGAAACAGGGCTACAGACATGACGACGCACACATACTTAAAATAGTCAACAGTAGCTTGCTTAAAATAGTCAACAGTAGCCGAATGTCACTTCGTTTTAAATCCTTTTCTGTTGTAACTGTAGACAACAAAAATGCATTAAATCCCATATGAGTGTGTTTACTATGGCTGCATTGCTTTGCTCCTAATAGTTTTGCTACACACTGCATAGAAATAGCAGAAAAGGAATACGCGCCCCCATGGCTGGCATTTATGGATATCAAGGGAGCCTACAACAGTGTAATTCAAGAGAACTTGTGGTGCACAATGGGCACACTAGATGTGGAACGTGGAGTAACTAATCTCTTAAAAGATATCTATAAGAGTAACAAGGTGCTTATAAAATGGGAAAAAAGGTATCTGAGCCTATAGAGATACATCGGGGGCTGAGACAGGGGCGATCACATTTGTTGTTCATGCTGTACCTACAAGGATTAGACGCTAAATTAGAGAGGAGCGGACTTGGCTTCAACCTTTCTTTTGTCAAGCAGGGAGAGTAGATTGAACAGTCATTACTGAATTAGCACTCCTGTGTGTTGTGCACCTGTCGAATGTGTGCGTGTGTGCCGTGCTGTGTTATTGAGCAAGTGTGTGTGCAAGTGGAGGTGAAGGAAGTGTCTTCTGCATCCTGCAAATTCCTGCTCTAGATGGCTGGTTATCAGATGCTCTAACATACAGGCATCAGCCTTCTTTTTAGTCTAGTGTGCCAAGTTACCACTAAGATTATTATTATTATTATTATTATTATTATTATTATTATTATTATTATTATTATTAGAATCATCACTTTGACCACATCGATTGTGTTGAAGCCAGCGTGACACATAATTCAAAATATTTCTGGAGCTTTGTGGGCTCTCTCTTCTAAAAGAAGTGCCAAAGATGTACGTCTTCTTCATGAAAATAGTGGTCTTGTCTCGAACACCGCTGATGCCTTTGCAGAACATTTCTGTTTGCTATATGGTGTGAAATATGCATCAAGTAACCTTCCTTCTCAGTCTGGCGCAGTGCATGCTAACAGTCAATGAAAACCTCGTTTCCAAGTATATGAAGTGCCTTAAACTTTGCCTTAAACTTTCCCTTTCTTGTGGTGTTGATGGTATTTCCTCCACAGAGCTTAACCCTTTGAGACGCTGTCTACACAATTGGGCACAGCAGGAGCGTGCATCAATAGCAAAAGCACTGATGAAAGTAATGGTATTTAAAATGTGTTTCATACATCTTGAAACACTTATTATTGGAACTGTGCTGCAATTTTGAATAACGTGCAGAATGTTTTAACAAAATGAGTGGGAAGGTAGACGGCTGGGTGTTGTTACTCTGTGTCAGTATGTTGTATGTAGCGGGTTCACTTCTTTCATTATTTTTTACAATGTCGTGCACCAGGCATAACTGTCAAGTGGCTGGATAAGTACTTTTCAAGCTTTTCAAAACAAGAAATAGTACATGTCTTCATATTTTGTGTTCCTGTAGTGAGTTTTCGCATGGAGTCGAAATTTTGTAACCTTGACAAAACTCGCTAAACAATTGAAAATTCTTAATATTTGCCGCAGCTGTACACTTTCTACGATTCTGAGGATGCAAGAGATGTGGTGAAAGCAATTTTTCAATTAACGGGATAAAGTGGTGTCTGAAAGAGTTAAGACGTATGGAAGCATACTTGTTCCTCGTTCTCACAAGCATCTTCAATAGTTCCCGAAAGTCTAGTACCTTTTCTAGCCCTCGGAAGGTAGCATGAACATTGCCCATGCACAAATCAGGTGCTAGATGTGCAGTTACTAACTGCCGACCTATATGTATCCTCTTCAGTGCGTCAGGTGTTTGAATCGATATGGGATTCCTCGCTTTCTGTTAGTGCTAAGAGCATTTTATTAAATGAACAGCATGACTTTGTGTGCCGACAACTTAAAACTATTTCAGACTGTCAACAGTGTTCACCACTGCATCGACTTCCAAAAAGACATTTTTTCACTCTCAAACTGGTGCAGAAACAATAAGTACTCTTAAATGCTTCCAACACTATGGCATTAAGTTATATGCACAAAACGCACCATGTGAAATTTTGATACACCCTACGTGATGCTCCACTCCTTAGGGTCGATGAAATGAAAGATCTTGGTGTGTACTTCGACAAAATGCTAAGCTTCTCTTCACATAGATAATTACACAAGATGCCCTTCACGCTCTTGGAATTGCATGCCGTATATTGCATGATTTCCACTCACCTGTTGTGTTTCTGAAATTATGCTGTGTGCCTCCAACTACTAGAGTATGCCTCTGTAGGAGGGGGGTGCAATGAGCAAATCTAATTCTGACCTCATTGAACGCATCCAGAATAAATTGATGTCTATCTTCAAGCACCACTTTTGCCATTCTGGCGACCACAGTTGAGCCTTCTCAAATATACTTCAACTCGCACCTCTAGATTCAAGTCTTAATTAATCGCACCTTTTGTTCCTGTATAAGGTGGTCCATGACATTATACATTCCTTAAAGCTCGTTAAGTGCACCAGTACAAAGGCTCTCTAGCTGTTCCTGGGCACTACAATAAAAATTTGAATGATTGATTATTATCGTAGTATAAAATTGTGCCTTTTAAGTATGTACTAGTATACTAGCTTTTGTGCAATTAGAAAAAGGGCATGAATTAAGAAGAGAGAGAGAAAATGATAAATGAAAGGTAGGAAGGTTAACCAGTACTGAGCCTGGTTGGCTACCCTACACTGGGGAAAGCGAAAGGGGGACGGAAAGATTAAAAGAAGAGAAAGTCCACTGGGGATATCAGTCGGTCATTCAGTCCGGATCACAGACGCTGACTCAATCCGGTATCTTTCAAATATCGCAGCAGCGCTTTTGTGGCCTTTTGTAGCTGCGATATGCGAGGCCATGGTCCCAAGATCTTGTTCAAGGGGAACGGCTTTCCATCTAGCTGATTGAGAGCTCTGTAGAGGTCTTGCCTTTCATCTTCAAAAGATGGGCAGTAGCACATTAGGTGTTCTATGGTTTCCTCGACACCGCAGGCTTTACACTCGGCGCTATCAGCCATTCCAATAAAAAATGCATATGCACTGGTGAATGCGACGCCCAAACGTAAGCGGCACAGCACTGTTTCCTCATTTCGCGGAAGACCTGGTAACAGCCGCAGTTGCATAGAGGGATCGAGGGAATGCAATCGATGTTGAGTGAATTCAGGAGTGTGCCACTTTTTTCCAATGTCAAAACAGTGCGCTAGCTCGCCTAAGTGTTGGGCTGCGTCGGTCCGCGATAAAGGTATAGAAACAAGGCTTGCCCCTTCGTGGGCTTTTCTAGCAGCTTCCTCAGTGAGGTCGTTGCCGGAGATACCGCAAGGACCAGGCTGCCACTGAAACACCACGTCGTGTCCTTTCATGATCATGTGATGGTGCATTTCTCGTCTCCGACACGAGTTGTTCACATGACCCGCGATGGAGAGATGACAGAAGACATTGTAAGGCCGCCTTTGAATCGCAGAATATTGCCCACCGATTAGCCGGTTGGTTATTAATATAATAAACGGCACCTCGGAGGGCAACAAGCTCTGAACCGGTCGATGTTGTCAAGTGAGAAATCTTGTATTGGATGCTTAGTGATCGTGATGGTATAACCACTGCGCTGGTGGAGCTGGTCTGAGTGGAAGAACCATCCGTATATATGTGGACTCGATCAAAGTAGAAAGTGTGCAAACAAACCGGAGTTGCTTGCTTCAAGGCCAAGGTAGGCAGGACGGTCTTCTTTCTTATCCCTGGAACCGTAAGACGCACTTGAGGTTGTTTTAAACACCACAAAGCTGAGGTTGAACGTGCTGAGGGTGTGAAGCCCAATGGTAAGGAGGCACGATGGATGCTGACCTTGTTGGAGAAGGACGGCTGTGGTCGTCGTTCTGGCATGAATTAAGAAAGTGCAATAATATGCCATGTGCCTGATCATATGCATTGTGCTATTAATTTCTTGAGTTTTAATAATGGCTGGCTACTCTATGCAGTGTTGGGCTATAAAATAATATGCCACAGCAATTATTGCGTGCCTCGCTGAACAAATTGAATATATCTTTCTCAGTGAAAACATCATAGCAGGCTGAAAACAATAAACTGCAATTTTTTTTTTTTGTGGTGACGAAGTGTATAAATTGTGAAAATAACCTGTTTATATATTTCTTACACTATGCAAATGAGCTGCTCCCGTACATTCGAATAAGTTCTTCAATAGTACGACTTGGCAAAGGGCAACGAAAGACTCCTATTAAAACCCTCTAATTCTCAAGCTTGTATTATCTGACGGTATGTCATTTCATTAATGTAAAGAAAGGCAAACTTGATATGTGGAAACCAGTTAGAATAGAACATGGCCCCTACACTGTGAAAATGTTTTGTAGCAATACACTCAATGTGAAGGCCTCCGGATGCGGTGTTGATGCATCAAAATAACCTAGAATAATAGAGGTGCTCCATGGGCTAGATTTGGCAGAATCAAGAATTGGGGGGGAGACAAGATACGAATTACATGCATTTTAGCTATTCTAGTCTTTTTTTTTGTGAGTGCTACAGGTGGTTCAATTCTGCTTTGCTGATTTTCACGTTTCTCTCATGCACCAACAAGCATAATTATATTGACACGGATGCTTTATCTGTTACCGTATTTCACCGTATCTGTTACCGTATTTCACCGGCTAAAAATGTTAAACGTTATCGCTCGGTGCAGGATGCGCCTGAACTTATCGCAAGTTTCGCGAATGTTATCGATGGTTCTGTCTATTGTCGACGAACCTTGCTAATCTGATTGCATACGCGACACGAATTGTGCTGTAGTTTCTGGAAGGCGCGCGGGCACCAGCGAATAGGCTGTAACTTTCGTCGACTGACGTATGCGAACCGACGCGCTTGACCCGCAGATGAAATTTTCTACGATTGCCGACATTGCTCGCCGCTATCGTTGTGATTGAGCCGGCACTATTTATTTACCGTCACTACTACGTGGCAATTAGCCCCGATAACGAACTACAGGGGCGCTGCGAGCGCCGCTCGCGTGACGTCAGGGCAAGGACTCGCGCCTGTCGTCTGCTACAGTTCGGGCGTTGTCCGGGCGCTTTCTGCGGTGTTTTCGTTTGTTCACCCTCGTTCTCTCTGCTTGTATACTTATGGTGGTCGTCTCAAATATATTTTTACGACGTCTTCCTTTGCGAACATTTATTCAAAGAGCTAATTTATTAGACAACTATGCAGTTCTCAAAGGCAACGCTACAGTGCTAGCCGAAGGAGCGCAAAAGAGCCCATTGCGGGTATTTCATGCGCGGATGGACAATTGCAAAAGCATAGCATACAGGAATCTAGTTATGATACCATACCTGCCGCGGTGCAGCAAGTATGTCACAAACGCTGGCTATATATGACTTCTACAACAGTTACGTTGATTTTAATCCGCTAAAACAGGTTTGCTCACGACGAGTACTTCATGGTATAATAACGAATTTTTGCATTTCTTCACAGAAACGCTGGGCCGTAACACGGAGACTTAACTAACACTGGAGTTTAGATTCTACAAGCACCACTTGCTTCTTTAACTGCTTGTCAACATTAGGCGGTTCCTCCCGTGTTTATTTTAGGTGGCGGAAATTTGAAGTAAAATTAATGAAGGCTTACAGCTATTTACAGAATACAAATAGAAATGTACCAATATGTATTTCCTTTTCCGCGATACACGTTCAACTCACTTGAGAAATTTACTGGTGCTTGTTGCTTGAGGAATATACATGACGAATCTGTTTGGCGAACTGACACAGGCTGCTCGGCCCAATTTTTTTAGTGAAGTATGCCTGTTGGACCGCATGGCTGCACCCAGAAAGAAATCGAAGCGTCAATCATTAGTAGTATGAGACATATTGAAGATATCGAAATTCCCACCGCTGGATGGTCAGAAATCACGTGAAAGGATATGCAAGTCTTGTGGTGCTTTCTTTATGATTGTTTGCGATTGGATTGGAGTAAACTTTATTTAGCCTGCAGTTGGGCAAGGTTCTCTTTTATTTACCGACGAAGCGAATAGTTATCCGTTTGTATAATTAAAGAACGCTGGATCGAGACATGGTGAGATGTACAGAAGGTGCTTGAATTTTCCTTTTCTAGGCAATCTAAGCTGCGCTGTAGTAGCTCGAGAATACTTTAGCCATTCCAGTTGGCGCTGTAAAAAAAATGCTTTACGGTTTCAATTCGAAGTTGTAGTGAACTGGTGGGTTTCGCGAACATAGCGTGCCTCGCCATACCGCCAGTCGATTGCCACCGTTACGTGATCAGGGGTGTGCCATATTGTCGATAAAGGCTACTGAGGGCCACTATGAAACATTTCATCACTTTCAATGGATTGGCTCTCGATCTTAACAACGAAACTTTTCCCCCAGGTGATTGCTACTATGGTGTTTGTGAATTAACTGTGTAAATACTCTACATCACACGCCGTCGTGTTAGCAGCCATGAGCAATTCGTTTTTAGGAGGCCTGTTTCAGAGGAGGATGAAAGTAGCAGCAAACTTTTTCATAAGAAATGCGCGCCTATTTTTTTACGCATATTAATGAATGACCATATTTGAATAGAACAGCACACCAGATTAACAAGAATCATGATGACAGCTTCGCTGACATTCTTTTTTGCGCAAAATTTACGGATAGACACGGCGCATATGTGCATTGCAAAACCAGTAGACCCCTTTAACGCTACATAGCTTGCGATATCCAAGCCGCAGTTTCTCGACTCACGCGCTTTTGAAGAAGAAACTGTGGTTAAGGCATGGCAGCTGAAAGAAGCCGACGTATCCTTCAATACGTACGGCTCGAGCCACTCGTACCCCAAGCATACACGAAAGGAACGAGCGCGCGCGGCAGTCGAGCGAGCCGGCGCGAGCAGCGTCCTGGCCGTGACGTTAGTCGCGAGAGGAGCCACTCCTAATTCTCGCCGCTAATATTTCCAACGCAGATTTTTTTCAGTTATACATTGCGCGCCTAATTCTTACATAGTTGGCTGTGCAATAAGCCACCAAAAAATGAAATGGTACAACAGTTTTTGATATATGGCATCGTCGTGCAGGGGTTTGCAAAGCGATCTTGCAGACAGACGACGCGCGAGCGCTGATGTCGATATTTTGTACACTATTGTTACTTCAAAAATAAAAACAAACTGTTGCGGCAGGTGTATATTCATTATTGAAACGTGTTTTTTATATCTAAACGCACATACAGATCACTAACTTATTGTTTCAAGCTTAGTTTACAGCAGGCTGTTTTAGGCCGGACTTTGACGGATGAAGACGGAATAGTCCAGTAACAGTGCGCCGCAGCCGAAGAGCGAGCTTCGGCGCGCGTCGGAGCTTGTCTCCAGTGGTTGCCCGCCCTTTCCCTCCAGCCGAAGCGAAGCGACGCGTTCGCTTGCCAGCGCGCGCCGAAGCTTTCGGCGCGTGCCAGTGGTTGGGGCATAACGCCTCTTGACATTTGGTGGACGTGCTGGGCCCTTCCCAAACCTGGAACTCCGCAGCCGGACGCTCCCTACCGTTTCTGCCATGCCTCAGGACGCCGCGCAGCCCGATCCTCCCCTGGCATCGCCTGTCGTGTGCTCCGGTGCTCTACGCCAACGAGATCCTCCGGTCTTCAGTGGCAACGACGACCATGACGTGGAGGATTGGCTCTCGTCATACGATCGCGTGAGTGCGCATAACAAATGGGATGACAAAGCTAAACTGACTAACGTCATCTTCTATCTTTCTGGAGTCGCTAATCTCTGGTTCCGGAATCACGAATCCAACCTTTCCACCTGGACAGCATTTACCCATTCTTTCAAAGAAGTCTTCGGTCGCCCTGCTGTGCGCAAGCTTCGCGCAGAAAAACGCTTGCGTAGTCTCGCTCAGCAAAAGGGCGAAAACTTCACAAGCTACACTGAGGACGTAGTTGACCTTTGCCGGTGCTATAATCCCGCCATGCCCGACTCTGAAAAGATCAAGAATGTCATGAAGGGCATAGAGGATGACGCCTTCCAAATGCTCTCCGCGAAAAATCCTCAAACGATTGACGAGGTAAAAACGAGGCAAAAAGTGAGGCGTGTTGTCCACTTATTTTGTGTACTCTCTGCACGGCTCATTTTTTTTGCATAAAAGAACTAGTACTTAAAATGTTTTTTTTTTATTCACAGTAACATTATTATTTGTTTTGAAAACATACCGGGTGTTTCCGCGAACACTCCAAAAATTGTAATGGTTGCCTGTGGCAAATAGCACAATTCTACTTCATGAGCCGGTCTATATAAGGAGGCCGATATTACTTGCACAAAAAATTGAAATGCATAATCTACTAATTAAAAAATATTAAGTTTTATCTAATTACCTCATGACCCATACGCAGTTATCAAATTCTAGCCGTGGAACTCGCAAGGCGGATCCACTTGGAAATAATTCTCAGGATGGCACCACTTCTGAGATATTGATTTCCAAACTTCGCGGAGAAATGCATTCGCATTCGAGTTACTTTCCTGCTTTAATGCATATAACGACGTTTCGTGAGGAGAGTAACTGGAATGCGAATGCGTTTCTCCGCAATGTTCGGGAATTAATATCTTGAAACTGGTGTCATCCTGTGAATTCGTTCCACATGGATGCGCCTTGCGAACTCTACGGCTAAATTTGTAAATTGCAGTACATGCCACAATGTAATTAGTTCAGAAACGTAATTAGTGAATGTATGGTAATTAGTCAAATTCGCCCGGTGGAGCGCCGACCAACGTGCTGGTCTTTGCTGCTTACTTCTAGAGCCTGTTTCTCCGATCGCGAACTGCCCACCTGTACACCTTGCGGCCTGCTAGCTTGCTGGCCGGCTGATCAAGGAGCGAGTAACGGACAGCGTACGCCGCAACAACTAAGCCACGAGTGTGGGCGGTCAGCGATAACATCGTCGCTGATGAGTGACGGGAGCGGTGACGTAAGGAGCCTGGACGGTGCCAACACCTATAAAACGAAGGACCAACCGATGCTGGAGTGCAGTCCGGTGGAGCGTCGACCAACGTGCTGATCTTTGCTGCTTACTTCTAGGTAAGAGGCGCCTACTTGGTGGGATCGGTCGTTTTTCTTTTTTTTTGCTCCACTGGACCGCACTCCTGTCTTGAACCACGTCACCGCGAGATTGTACAAAGTGTTCAAAGTTGTTCGAAAAAGATCAAGAGAGTATACCTTGTTCCAAATGCAAGAAAGTATACCACGCGGCCAAATGTTCGGGAATGACTGAAAAGGCTTTCAATAACATGGGACCACGCAAAATCGACGGCTGGATGTGTGATAGTTGTAGAAAGCAGGAATCAGAGGAAGAAACGTGAGAAACCAGTCACGCGGAACGCAGAGGGCAGGGGAAGGGAGGAGAGAAAAATCAAATGAGTCATGTTACAAAACTTATTGAGGACATTAGCCAAAAGATGGTGGCAGTCATGGGCCGACTAGAAGAGATGGAAAAAAAGGTAGACAGACAGTGCACAACAGAAGGAATAGAAAAATCTATGGAACTGCTGCCGCATAAATATGACGAAATTATGGCCACCACCGTAAGGCCAGAAAAGGATATTCCAGAATTAAAGATAGAGTCAGCAGAGCTGACGCGAAAGATGGCAGAATAAGACAATAAAATTGCAAGGCTGAAGGATAACGCCGAGAGTGCTGAACAGTACTCGAGGTGGAAAAACAGCGAGGTACATGGCGTTCCGTACAAATGGAGCGAAGACCTGTATAAGGTTGTAGCGGGGCGTAGCGCCAAGCTGGAAATACAGACAGTCGAACGTCACTCACTGAAGGCCATTCACAGGCTAAAAGAGAAGAAAGATAAGATACCCCGAATAATTCTCAGATTTAAGGCATTGGCTGATCGTGACCTGTGGATTTCGAAAAAATACGCACTCCAATCTGATGGCATATACATAAACGAAAACGTGACACGAGTGCAAAACAAGTTGTTTTGGCTGAGCAGACAGAGGGGCAGACAACATGGCTGTAAATTTGTCTGGATGCGTAATGGCAAAATTTTCGTGAGGCGCAACGAAGGATGTCCTGCTCTGATCATTACAACAGAAAACAATTTGGAAAAAATAAACTAATGACAGAGTTGACGTCTTTTTGTGAGGGGGATTCTCATATAAATCAGTTCATTAAGGAAGAACAGTTAAAGCAGGAGCTGAGTTTATTACATGTAAACATACGAAGCATAAAGAAAAACTGGGACCAGTTATGTGCTTATGTAAACACTCGGCAGACAAGAGAAGATGTAATCGTCTTGACAGAGGTTAATCTCGATGCAACTCGACAAAGCTTTTACAGCCTTGCTGGGTACTCTCGTTACGCTTGGTGTCGAGAAAACAGAAAAGGAGGAGGGGTGGTCGTGTTTGTGAGCGATACCTGGTTGTCATATGGAATTCAGGTATCCATAGAAAACGCAGGAATGGTGGTTGTCTCTCCTAGAAAGATGGATAGAACTTACATTGTATGTGCAATATACAGAACACCTAGCGCGAACATTCTTTTACTCCTCGAAGAACTAACCTGACTCCTAAAAACATATATGAATGAGAAACATTATATTTTAGCAGGTGATCTAAATATAGATATAATGCTAAACTCAAAGAGGGTAGTTAGAGACTACTTAGATCTACTGGCTGAATTTGGTTTAGTTGACTTTATTAATAACTGTACAAGAGAGGAATTTTTAGGTTCCGAGATAACTACACCATGCATCGACCACATAATTGTCCACATAGCAAACAAACACTGTTCATCAGGAGTCATTAAATGGAAACTTGCAGACCACTACTTTGTGGCACTAGTAACCATGAAAGAAACTTGTAGTCACGAAGACAATGCGAACATCAGAACTAAAATCAGGAACATTTAAGGCAACAGGAGTATAAACAAAGCAATTCAGAACACACACTGGAATGCTATAATAGCTCTGGATCACATGAGGCTATAAAATAAATTTCCCGAAAAGTTCCAACTCATATACGAGACGTCATACAAAGCTATCAAAATAAAGCAAAGAAAACCGGACAACAATTGGGTAACGCAGGATATCATGGAGTTGTGTTACTTAAAGGACAAAGCCTGGCAGAAATGTAGAAAGGACCCTGAAAATGCCACACGTATGCAGGAATTTCGCATATTGCGAAATCTTGTAACAGCCAAAACGCGACAGGCAAGAATAAGATACCTATCCGAGCAGTTTACGCTAAACAGGAATTATGGAACAAAAACATGGAAATTGGCAAATGGTTTAATGGGCCGCGTCAAACAGGCTACAATTGAGGAGGTCATCGACAAAAACTTTCCAAAGGAAGAAACACAATCATTGTGCGAACAGTTTAACGAGACTTTCCTTCACACACTAGATAAGCTGCGCATTGCTCATGGTATGAGTCGTCTCGAATATAAGCCAATACTTTCATGCGCACAGACAGCGTACCTTCCTGAGATAACAGAAGCTGAACTATGGAATATAATAGGTAGAATGAAGATGTCCAAACCACCAGGTTTTGATAAGATCCGCGTTCGAGATCTGTACTACAACTTTAACAAACTAAAATGTGTGATTCTCCAGATACCAAACGCAATATTAGAAACCGGAATGATGCCCAAAGAATTGAAAATTTTGATAGTGAGACCTGTGTACAAAAGTGGAAAGAAAAGTGACTGCACAAACTATAGACCCATTTTTATCAAACCTGTCCTGGCTCATATTTTGGAAAAGCACGTGGCATCCGTTATGCAGTCTTTTTGCTATAAATGTTCATTAAACAGCCCGGCACAATATGGGTTCACAAAGGACCGGGACACAACTAAATTCTTAGAAGAATTCTCGGATTACGTTAACACCGCAATAGAAAGCAATCGCTATATGCCAGCATTGTTTATAGAACTATCAAAGACATTTGATAATATTGATCACGCCTTATTGTTGCAAAAGCTGGACAACTTCGGTTTCAGGGGCCGATTTCATCAATTCCTTGAGAAATATTTCACAGGCAGATCACAGTGTGTTAGAATTGAAAACAAATACAATGAATTTAAAGCAATAAAATTCGGTGTTCCGCAAGTAAGTACTCTAGCCCCATTACTAATGAATATCTACGTCTCTGAACTGGGTTTTTTGGGTTTAAGATCAAGAATCTTCCAATATGCAGATGACGCAGCATTAGCACTAGAAATCACTCATCTAGATCTTGGGCGCAAAGTGTTTCAACAGGATGTGTGCAGGGCAATAGACTGGGTGACGCAAAATTCAATATATTTAAATCGGCAAAAAACAAAGCTTATCTGTTTTAGAAGCCCACACAAGCGAATGCTCCTAAGGGAGTCTCTCTTTTTACATAACTCACATTGCGCTCCGTGCACATGTATTGCAATACCATTTGAACATGCAATCTGGTATGTCGGAATAATATTTGAAGAGCATATAACATGGAATGATCATGTGCAGTATATACGTAACACGCTTAGAGCTGTGCCTGCGATGATGTACAACCTAAGAGGTAAAACTTCGATGTACTTGAGGCGCACCATATACGTGGCGCTGGCTGAATCTGTTATAACCTACGGCATTGCTGTGTATGGAATTTGTTCTGATCACAAAATGGAAGCCATGAATAGCATAAGTAAAAGAATAGTAAACAGTGTAACCTACGGAACTATGATGCAACAGGCTGACAAGGAGGAACAATACAATAGGCTTGGCATACTGGAAATGCGTCAACTATATCATTACACTGTGCTCACGCGTTTCAGGGATCACTCCTTTCAGGGATCAACCACTTCTGTAAATACAAGAGTTACTTTATACTAAAATCTTTTGCATAATTAGTTTTATTCACTTGAGCTAAAAATACCCCGGAGCAAGTAACTTCTTTACTATTTCACATGCAAGCTGCAACAGGTTTTTTCGAGCTGTAGAGGATTAACCAATATGAGAGAGCATGCCGAGTTTGTAGGAGCCTGCTTAATGCGACTTCTTATAATGATTCTGATTGGTAACTGTCTTCTAAAGATGTAGTTCTGCCACCACACTGCATTTTCTAATTCAAACCTAGAAATCCGCACGAGGTTACTAACATCTGGATTGGATTCCTGAAAGCTAAGAATGAGCTGTTTTCTTTATAATATACTCTGTAAAGTGTACTTGATATGGTCAGGGATGTTGACTACACCGCATGGGCACGCTTTACAATGAATATGAAACAGCTTTGCACTAATGTAACAGCATTGCAAACAACTGTTAGGTTAAATGTTTATAGCAAAAACTACAACTTGGATAACATTCTTGCGTAAGCAGGCCAAGATAAAATGAAGACTTAGTCGTGGTGCTTGCATCTACCTTTCGTCCGTGTGCGCTTGCGCAATAATATAGAAGTTTGCATGCCAAGACGCCCAGCATGTAGCAGCGTCACAGAAATGGCAAAGTGTGTGCCCTGTCCCTTTATAGCCCTATGCATGAAGTCTCTATGCCTTGATACATGCATAGCTCTAGCTAATTTCTTTCTTTACATGAAATGTATGTATAGTTCATAAGTCAGTCTTGTAGTAAAATAGTACTGAAGTGCATTCCCTCACTGTTTGCAGAGGAAGGTGTGCTTGCCGCCCTCAACTTCACTGCAGGCCGCTGCAATGAATCACTTGATGCTAGCTTAACAGAGGTAAGTGCTTCAAGACACAGGAGCTATTAACATATACAATAGCTAGACTGGAGCACAGTCGTGTTAATCTCTTTTTGGACTGCATGAGGGGCCTGTTTTTGCCTATAATAACTTTCTGGGGGCACTGCGGTTCTGCTCTTCCCTCGCTAGATGGGAGCTGCTGACCCTTTTGCTCAAGAGAACCTAAACACCCTGATTTCATCTGACATCTGTTGCTGAAAACTAATGCTTAGCGAAATTTTAATTACCATGTTTTGTGGAGTCCCGTTGTATTAGCTTTTATTTAAGGTCTTGGTTAGTGTATTTATGAATTGTGTGCTTTGCGCACATATGATGTGACTTCCAGTAAGACAAATTTATTTCCATATCTTAATATGCCCCCTTTTAGAAAAATATAAATAATATAACACCAACTTTATGAATGAATGAAAAACGAAGGCATTTGCTTTTTTGTGACAATCAAAATTAGGGGCTTGTTATGGAGTCAGCTTAGGTTCGCGTAATATTTTTTTTTATTTCTGTTTTGTTTCACAGACATGGTCCCACTAACTCCATGCCTCCAGAGGTCATCCGATGGCTCCCTGGCGCTACACATCGATGCACACCGATTGTTTGTGACGTCGTCATTGCTGGCAGGCCAGGCCTGCCTTTTCAGTTCTTTCTGGGTCTTCGACGTTATCCACCCAAAAAAGGCCCACAGAATTTTGACATTTATTGAGAACTGCTTTCTGTATTTCAGCTACACAAAGCCACGGGTGAAAGCATTGGATTTAGTCCATTTTTACAAGAACATTTGCTTGGCGAAAACAATTTCAGATGCATATCCTCAAGAAAGTTTCTGTAAAAATTATTTTGCCTAACGAAAGCACTTGTGGGTTCTGTGGCCGGCAGGTTGCCCAAACGACGTAGCACAGTGCATGCTTTAAAGGGGCACGAAAGAGAAAATTTATTTGAACTTTATTAAATCATTCTTCTACAAAATCGAAAAAACAACTCTTACCGTGAGAATCGGCATGATAAGCCAGACAACTTGCAAAAACGAAACTGGTGTCGCCACCACCACCTTATAATTCCTACACCAGCTCGCTGTGATATGGAATTTGACGGTCTCTGTTCGGGTCTAGTTAATGTTCTACTGGCCAATATTGATGAATTCTCTTCTAAAAGAGTCAAAGAATAAACTTAGTTGAAGTATGGCTCCACACTGATGTGCGGGTGCTGCATAAAATTTGAAAAATGAAAGCTAAATCTTTATTTTCTCTTCTCTTAATCCGCTTATTGCCACATGAATACAAAGTTCTGAAAAATTCTTTTATCAGTCAAAAATGATTTACTGTTTCTGTTTAGTGTCTCTGTAATGGGCCTTTAGCAACAAAATGTGTGTCAGTATGCCACTGGTATGTCAGCGGGGGCAAGAACACCAGCAGCATGCTCAATGGTTCTGTACCAACTGATAATTTGAGGGATGTGCTGTGCTACTAGCGTTAGGCCAACGTGGCTTTGTGTTAATCACCACAAGCGTATTATGCAAAACTTAATGGCCCAGAAATGGGTAATTCAGGGGAGAGTTGAATTAGCTATTTCTATTTCATTTCTTTCTTTATGACGAACTTCTCACATCACACTTTGTCACAACGCATTCACTTTAAAGTAACTGTGAAGAATAAGGTGGTTTGGTATTCAGACATGCCTTCTGTGTGTAAACAGTGCTAGATGAACAATACAAAGAGACACCAGAGATGCTGACTGGCAACATGAAGGGGATTGAGGGCAGCTACAAATATACATCCTTGTAGTTGCACCTAGGTAGCACTATGTTCAATTTGTGACACAAGCAAATGGCATCCATCGCAACCGCTTGCCTAGAAACAGACAAGGGTAACACACTCAATTACCTTTTAGACTATCTAAGAAGCACTACAATTTTCAGGCAACGAAATTGAAATCTGGCTTATACCCATGAGTAACGCAAGACAGTTGTACAACATGTCCCTCTTCTGTGGAAAAGGGGCTGCATACGTTTTCTTTGATCACAATGTGGAGTGGTATCAGGTAATGGCTGTTTTCGCATATATATTTTGTCATGTGTGTATTACCAAAAACCACTTTCCTCATCTGAGTGAGGTCACTTTTTAGAAAGTTTGAAAGTTGATAGAACCTGTTGCTCATGGTTGTTGCAGTTTTCTTCCTAACTATTCATTCATTGCAGTGTGCACCCTTTTCTTGGGCAACTAGCTGTTTGAAGGTGAGTATGCTATCAATGGGTCTCATGATAATCTCTAGTGCTGTCTCATTCGCATGTTGCAATGCTTAAGAGTTAGATTTTGTATATTGTGTCGCTTGTTTATTTTTCACTGTACTTTACTTTTACTACGTCTTGAATGTGCTGTGATGGTTTTTCTTTTGCAATGAAAGATTTTGTGGGCAGTTGCCGAACCTAATGTCATAGTATGAATGCTTGCTGTACTTATCACGATTGTTTCATTTCGCTTGGGCAGTAATGGTCATTAGCAGCAGATGCTATATGCCCTTAAGTGCAATATTTTTTATGCTGCATAGTATTGTTCATAATGATCCACTGAAAGCACTGAACACCCATGTTCTGGACAACTGCCTGTTTGAAGGAATGGTCTGCATATTCAGTGAGTTTAATGTGAATATCTCTAGCACTAACTGTATGTTCATCGGTTATATTTTATACTGTGTGTTGTTTGTTTTCACTGTACTTTAGTGGGAGTGCACATTGAATGTGTTGTGATATATTTTGTTTTGCTGTGAGAGACCTATTGGGCAGTTACCAGCAGCAGTCTGTGTATTAGTACAAATACTTATTATGCTTATCACACCATTTTTAAGGCCATAGTTTTGTGATGATTGACTCATGCCTGACTTTTTTAGGAAAAACATGTCAGAACTAATAAACAATCACTCATGTTTGGGATCCTTGAAATCATTCTCGTAATCTTTCAATTGGCCCGAAATACTTCCACACCAGCCCCAAGAAACTCCAGAACGGGTTTGAAAAATTACTCTCGGAAAGAACAGAGAAAACCTGATGAACGAGTAAAAAAAAAATATTCCGAGAACAGCTCCAACAAACTACGGAATGGGCTTAAAACATTAATCACAGGTAGAGTTAAGAAACCTTGATAACGACGTAAAAAAATTATCCCACATCAGTACCAAAAAACTCGATAATAGGCCTGAAAGTAACTCCAAGGAATAGCCTAGAAAACTGGACAAATGATGTAAAAAAGTAAACCCACATCACCTCCAGCAAACTCCAGAACGGGCTTGAAAAATTACTCTCAGATAAAGCTGAAAAAAGTTAATGAAAGAGGTAAAAAAATACTCTCGCATCAGAGCCAGGAAACTCTCGAATGGGCTTGAAAAATTACTCTCAGAAAACGCCGAGAAATGTTTATAAAAGAGGTAACGAAATGCTCTCACATCACATCCAAGAAATTCGCGAATGGGCTTGAAAAATAACTCCCAGGAATAGCCGCTAGAACTTTGTGATGGAAGTACAAATATAGTCCCACTCTCGTTCCCAAAAACCTTCAGACAGATTAAAAATTACTCTCGTTTCTACATACAAAAAACTTGGTCAGCATGGTAGTAAATTTTTACCTCGACTGGTACGCAGTAATTAAAAACCCAGAAACGGGAATGCGATACAGGACAAGTGGTTTATTCCAATTTTGCGTTATTTTTGTTTATTGTGTAGGATATATTTATTTTGTTTAGGTGTGTGGGCGTCACTTTAAAGCCGAAGACATAATGCGAGGAACAAGCTATATTGACGAAAAACACCGGCCGCACAGTCACAGCGTCGCTCTCTGGTTTACGGCTTCGACCTGATGCCGTACCGACAGTATCTTTCAATTGGCCCAAGCTACATGTCCAGAGACGGGACTAGACGAGAATACCCAGAGAGCAAGCGGATGCGCTTAGACTCTACTGCCCTTGAGAAAGTGCTTGCGGGGTCAATTATCACTGCCCATAATAAGAACGAAGCAGACAAGCTTTGCGATTTCAAAAAATTTGCAAACTTCGTTCGGAGCAAGTAGCTGACATTTTGGCATATCATCCAGCGCAATGCACACGTCATTTTCACTCACATTTGTAACGATGAGGCTCCTTGGTATAAATAATCTGTTGTAATAAAAGCAGACCTAACTCTAACAGTAAATGTTGCAAGAGCACCAGTGAAGCGGCTCGGCTCCAAAAAGCTAGTTCTGTCGGCGGTCGACAACAAACGACGGCTGCTGGAGTTGCTTGAGGAAGTCCAGGGGTTCGATAGTGCCGTGAATTCAGGTTTTGAAAATTCAGATATGCACATCTGCGAGACTGTTGTTTCTCTTCTGAGGAAAATATGTGCAACCAAAGGAGACGATAACTTCCCGACCATTCAACTCCTCACCGAGCAAGTGCAGCTGATGTCAACATAAAAGAACGACGCCGCTACTCTGTTGACATCATGGTGTACTGCTGTATACATTTTACATTATCGCCCCATGCACACAAGTACATGCGCAGTCACGGGAGCATCATCCTGCCCCACCCAAATACCATTCGGTCAAAATGCTCATCATTCGGGATGAATCCGCAGTTAGAGCCTCAATACGGTATATTCCTCCGCTACATGGCCGAGAAGATATCCGAGTTGAATGAGGAGCAAAGATGCGTGACACTGACGGTGAATGAAATTCATCTAAAGCCCTCTTTTGACAACAAGGGAGGCAACATCGCTGGCATCCCATTGAACAACGCAGAAGCAGCAAACAGTGCATTTGTATTTTGGTGCACAGCCTCATGTGCAAGTTTACGCACATGAGGCTGTTGTGCGATATTGCAGAATGTTGTTGCTCCACATTCGACCAGTTCTAGCGTATGCTTGAAAACGTATCTAAGGGAAGATCCGTGAGACAACAAATTGAATCAGTATTTGTCCAGGCAAAGAAGTTCGTAAAACTGATGTTTCCTGCCGTGACTCCGCGTAGAGCATCAGATGTGAGGGGGTAGCGCTTACATTGAAAGTTTGGAAGCTTGAAGGCACCACCAACAGTAACGTCACCATAGTCATTATCAGCAGCCTATTTTTATGCCACTGCCGGACAAAGGCCTCCTAGAGAGCTGTTAGGACGGAGCAAAAGTGGCGTAAGTTTCTGCGGCTTGTTCGCCCATTATGTAGAGTAGCGGGTCTATTTGATGCTTCTCCAGCTTTACGCACAACGTTCAAACCACTGTTTTCACTTCGGCCAACGACAAAAAAGTACCACAATGTTTCGTGCGGCGACGAAAAGTTGAACTCGTGCGCCACTTGAAGAATGAAGGACGCCGTGTCTTCGAACGGCGCTGTTATGTCTAATGCATGCCAAATTCCGTTAATGCCCCCACATGACGAATAATTCCGATACATCGATCCCCGAAATAAACACGCATCGCTTGTAGACTTCAAAAAGCAGCTGCTTCAAATTCTGACCATTCCACTCGGAGGCACTCTCAAAAAATCATAAAATACGTGCTTAATATTACAGCGAAGCTGTTTATGGCTGGGACTCCCGAATTCTATCGTGACGGAACGTCGACAGAAAACTATCCTCCTCAATGACTCAAACCTCCAAATACAATGGCTCATATCCCCGCAAGGTACTGGCTATGAGCACCCAGGAAAGGTATGCGAAGAGTGCATACATTCTTTGGGATGACGCATGCAATATACATGACAACCTAGGTTTCAATAACGCGCAAGCTTGAAACAAGCATCCGAACCACATAATTAATAACAAGGCAGTTCTGTGCCTACATGCGATAGGATGCACCTAATGCTGCCCGCATACATTTGCCGGTGAAGATTACTGTTGCGTAAGCTAGCTGCCGCGCCGACGACAACTTGACTGCAGCATACGAGGCTGGGAATTACGTAGCTACACTTTCGTCGGTACAAGAATGTTTTACGAACTGACTTGGGTTAGCAAGTGGTTTTTAGCCCCCTTTTTCACGATTGTTGTGTGGCACTATGTAGAAAATAAATTTTCTCAATGGAATATGAGGATGGATTCTAAAAAAAATCTCACTGAATCTAACGCTAAACACTAACTCTAAGCTTGACGCGCATGTATATGAGGCGTCGATAACGTTTCAAGCACCACGTGACCGAAAGTAAGTTTGAAATTCCTTCATGTAATCCTGAGGGCAAGACTGCGTGTCATGGTTTGGTATTGCGCGAGTCTGAGCGAGCCACGTATGTGTGACAGACGCAAATCACACACATGACATCCTAGGGAGTGATCGCGTGGGAACTGTCCATCACGCATATAACAATCCCCATCGCGAAACCGCGTTGAAAGGGTGTTTAACTAAGCTGGTTGGTAACCGTCTGTTCGTTGGCTGTTGCCCAGATTGTCACGCTGGAAATCACCCCGCCTCGCACCAGCCATTTTTCCACTTCTACCTTGCCCTACCCGGCCGTTTGGACTCGTCGGCGTCAATTTGTATGCGCCCTTTCCCCTGATACCGGCCAGAAACCGCTATTACATTGTGACAGTCGACCACCTCAGGCGATACGCCGAAACTGCTGCCATACCAGCAGCTACAGCTCACGATGTGGCCACCTTCCGGCTTCGTCAATTCATCCTGCATGACAGGCCACCTCGGGAACTGTTCCGTGGGTGAGGGGCGTGTCTTCCTTTCCGAAGTAGTTGAAGCCATTCTTAAAGAGTACCGCATTGTTCATCGGACAACTCGGGCGTACCATCCTCAAACCAATGACCTTACGGAACGCTTCTACCGTACGTCCGGCGATATGCTTGCCAGGCATGTACCACAAGGATTGGGGCGACACTCTGCCCTTTGTGACCTACGCGTAGAACACTGCTACTCGGAGCACCACTGGGTTTGAACTCTTTTTCTCTTACTGTACGATCTGCATCCGTCGCGCAACATCGGCGCAATTCTACCATACCGGCCGGATAGATCTCAATGTCCACCTATTTCTGCCATGGCAAGACATGCGTAAGAATGCCGCGATCTCACTCCGGTCCTCACCTCGAACGACCAAGAGTGCTCTAAGAGCACTCGCGGGGACACCACTTCTGCGCCAACCTTCCTTCCTGAAACGTTCGTGTGACTCTCGGTTCCTTCCGCTGCACCTGGTCTCTCTTCAAAACCTCTACTCAAGTACGATGGTCCCTACCATGTCATCGAATGCGCACCCACCGTCATCAACGTGACCGAACCCGTAGAACCGTCTTCTGACATTAGCCGTGGAGGACGACACATTGTCATCGTCGAGTGCTTCAAGCTGTACTTTGATCCATTCATAGTAAGGAGCTGTTAAGTCGCCGAACGGCTCCCTTTTCTTTCCCGAAGATAATTGCAGTGAGAAAGACGGATGCTACAGTGGGCCATCCTCTCCAGTGCTTTCTAGTAGGTCAAGCAATTCAGAGCTCTTGCTCTCGCAATGGCGTTCGTGCTGGGAGTTCGTGCCCTGCCCTAACCTTCGGTCCAAACGACGGCGACTAAACGACGCTTTTACATGTGATATATCACGTGATCTGCACGTAGCGTTGGCGAGGGAGTACAACGCTCGGCGCCTTCTCACCATTGTGAAGATAATACAAATCTTGCGGAGGCTGAAGAAGGCTGTGGTTCGAAGGCTGCTCTGGGCGATTCTCGTTGTGGATTCTCTGTTGGACGGTCAAGACGTTCGCTCATTGCCGCACAGAGCTTTCAATGTCTCTTTCATAGCTGGTGTGCACCGCTGTGCTCACATCTACAGGCATTTTTGCCGTACAACACGGGTGTTGCATTCGTAAGAAGTGCGACTGTGCCGAGTTTACGAAAGAAAACGCGCCGGCGCCTTGTGTCACACGAACATCATTTCCATATGGATCGGGCATATATTGTGACCTCTCACCTGCCATTTGTGGATTATTGAAATATATGGATAACCATCACTCGTGGTTCCCTCCTATTTATTGGCGGCTAACTGCTTATGTGCCTTCAAATGCGTTGGCTGCTTGTATTACGCTTGATGCAAAGTTTGCCTTTATTATGCATTTTATAGGAAAGTGAGAACCTTCAATGCGGGCAGCAGCTTTGATCCCAATAAACAGTAGTAAGCCTCGCGCTTTTACAATAAGCTTTAGCACTGGACTGTTGAATTCCTGTGAATATTTCTCTTTATTTCCGTAGAGTATACTAAGCTCCCACGATTAAAACGCGAGGTTTTTTATCAATTGCTAAAGTAGCAACGCGCCTCGCGATACATTCTGGTTCACGACGCAAATAATATGTGTTTCTCGCTTCCTATTTCTTTAATTGCAAATTCATCCGCCGACCCTGTTCTCTGTGTCCGCTGCTGCTTCGCCTCGGGCGAGAGGGAGGAGCGTGGAGTTGCCACTGTGCCGTTTGTACCGGGTTTTTTCTGGTGATTGTGAACCCTGTTAGTGGCGTATCCATGTCATTACGGTGTACTAATTGCAGCCTTGAGAGAAATTACCTGTGTTGTGCAGGTGCGCAAAACGAGCGTTCTTCGATGTCACGCGATGCACCTCCATACGTGCTGTGAAAGGCTTTGCCATGTTTCGTTGTATCGCGGACACTTCTTAATCACGTTGGTCCAATAAGCTTGGTGCGGGCCGCGGAGGATGACGTCTTTCTCGTCGACACTGACAAATGCGACAGCTCTCGTCCGTTCACTTAAATTTGCGACAGCAGTTCCCACCAAAGAAGACTAAAGCACTGCGGGCTTCCGCATTTAAGCGTCCTTCGCTGTGTTTCTGTGACAGAGGTTCGTGTTAAAATAATAGTATATTGTTTTCTCTTTCTGGTAGCCCAGTAGTCCCTGATCTCGTTATACATCGTGTCTCGTTATTGACGTGCAAATGTGGTATTCACGCCGAAAAAGAAAAACAAATTTCCCTAGTTTTTATAGCTAGTAGTAGTGACATAAATTATTTCGCATCTCAGCCAGACACGCTGTTTTACTTTCTTTTTGTTTTACAGACCGTAGAAAGAGAAGCTGCTTCGGGAGCGGAGATTTCAATATGGTGATGAAGGCACCTTCATTACTGCGACGTCAAGGTGCACTGTACACAATGCCCACGTGTTTACTAAAGATATAACTGGTAAGGCGGGCATATATATTTTTGCTTTGAGCACCCAAAAACACTTTGGTGACAGCCTTCGTAGCTGGTGACAGCAAAGCAAGGATCGCGGCGTAATTGACAATACCCGCTTGGGATGAAAAAAGGATTTTAAGGAACTCATGTTAGGAATTCAAATACAGATCTTTTTGGTTCAACAACCTGCAGTAAATGTTTCTCATGTTTACAGTTACTTTCGTAAAATGTACTATAAATAAAGGCAATCGGTTTTTCTTTCTTTGAGACCGTAGAGATAAGGTCCCAAATAATGTCATTCTTGTCAAAATTTGCACCTTGATTGTGTTGGATATTAGGCGTAACTATGTATTTTTAGCACAATTTTGCTTGGACAGGAAAATGCTTCGAATGCTGTGACAGTCTGGTTCAAGTTCTTAAAATTCATTTGTGTCGAAAGCATGATGGAGATAAACCAGGTGCAGTTGCGTGTCTGACCTAAATGCGTTTGTAACATTGTTAAATTGTTTTCAAGGCCGCATTTGATAGCGAGCTAAGGTTTAAAGTAAATCTTATAGGATTCATTAAAATAAACAAAAATTGAAAAGGTTTAACCTGATAGTATCAAAAATACTGAAATCTTCTGCGCTTTCTGTACGGAGCTGTAAAAACGAACATGTGACGGGGTCTTTGGAAGCATGCTCTCATTATTCTTGACCCTCTTTCCTATATTGCCTACTTCTTGAAGACTTCCAAATCGCAACATTTAAGAGAGACCTGTTGCAGACATGTTGGAAGTACGTCCACTACACTAGCAAATGGTCCCTGCGCCTAGAAATGATATTGCACAGGTTTTACAGATAACACGATCTTACTAGCTTCGGGCTAACTTTACGCTGTTACCTACTGTTAAACTGAAGCATTTAATGGGTCTGCAATGCCACGTGCCTTGCGTCTCTGGCACGCCCCCCCCCTCCCCCCCGTCACAAAATTGCGGACACTGATCGTGTAAAGTTCACGCACTCATTCAACTCGCTAAACCCTTGTTAATGCATGCTATCAGACTCACTTTCTAATTTATTTTTCTTACTTTTTGCTTGCACTCTTTTACGCACTCATCGAGTTGTTTTTATTGTTCTGCTACACAGCTGTTTCTCGCTTACATGTTTCTATCTTTTAGGCTATGGACCTATGTATTTGTAGCTAACTTCGTATTGTCATAAGATTGCCACTTTTATGTGCTTACTTGGTTATATGAACACCTTACTGGATGCCCCATGCAGGGGTCTTGTAAGGTATTTTACAAGTAACGGATAAAATGAAAATGCTAAAGCACTGAAAAAGCAAAGGGTCATTAGTTAGCGTTCTTAGCCTAAAAAACATGTTTTCACTTCGAAAGCACTATACTGTGGTTATTAAGGCTTTCTTTTTCAGATACCCCCAAATGACCTCATAGGGCAATGCACTCCCTGCGGCCCAGAAGGCTGCTCATCTTCGGCAATGAACAGGAAAGTATTTCGATCAGCGAAATCACATAACCAGAAAAGGCACTAGTGATGTGTCTATTGCTTTATTGTAAAAAGGCTATAATATATCCGAAAGAAAACGACCAACTGCATGTCTTTGGGCCATGCATTATAAAGCCAGGAGCAAGAAGCGAAATATCATGGCACAAACAAGATTACAGAACTTCTCACTGCGTTGTGCATTTAAATTAAGCTCATAGAAAGTCTTAGGCTTTCTAAGCAATATGAAAATCTTTTAGATCGGTAAATTTTGTTTTTAGCATGAACGTTTCGCTGTTTCCCATTTTCCGAGAATAGACAGAATGAATAAAATATTTACCCCTGCAAGAAAGCTTTCTGTCATATTTCTTCTCCACTTAGAATATTCGCCTTTCTTAGAAAAACAGGCCAGTGACAAATAGTTTGATCAGGATTTTTCGACCAACAATCGGAATAAGAGTGCAATAGCACGATGGTTTTAATGGTGGCTAATACCGTCCAGATGTCCTTGTGCTGCACAGTGCTGGCTATCTTCGGACACGTGGCGACGCACGAACGGTTGAGAGAGCACTCATGCTTTTGCATTCGCAGATACCGAGGGGCTTGTTTGCGTTTTGCATTACTTGGTTTCATTGAAATGTTCAAGGGCTTGGCAAAACCCTGGCACTTGTTTCAGTATCGCATGCGGGAGCGTCTTGCGCAATCTCTCTGCAGCATATTCAGCCTTTACTTTACTGGCCTTCTCCCCCTGCCATAGCCCGTTGGTTCACCACAGTCTTTACCGACGAAGCAGAAGTTAAAGAAGAGGCCTGCGAAGAGCATGGCGAGCAAGGCTCGCTTCGGAGACGGAACTCAAGGCGACAAGCACCGGTGCTGCTTTGTTGCCTCCCGCGCATGTAGTGGAGCTACGATGGGGTATGACGCCCACCCAATCCCCCTTCCCCCCTACAGGCGCTGTTCCCCAGGCACCGCCCCTAAGCGTGGATAATGATCACGCCACAATAAGCTTGTGAACAGGTCTCTCTAACACTTCTGCTAAGCGTGAAGTGGGGTTGGTGATCACCCTTCGCAAGAGTGATCGGTAAGCGCGGAGAAGTATCGCGCTTAGACTAAGCGTATAACAAACTGCAAACATAAGCGTAGGTAAGCGTGAGTTTGTGTACATTGTGCATAACGCATAAAGACAATTATGAGTCTATATAGACTACCTAGAGGTCGGACTAAACATTTTTTACGACCATATCATGAAAACCGTAAACACCTTAGCTGAAATTTGTTGCACCGGTTGCTTGTATTCAGCAATTACGCGCACAAATTTACACGTTCCAAACTTGTTCGCTTTAGTTTTACGTCACCGTCTTCCTAAACTGTAATTGGCATAGAATATTTCGGGGATATCTTTCACTCCCGGAAATATATAAATGATGTTTTCTGACTACAATGCTATCAAAACAAGCAGCGCGCAATACAGGTTTCTCATAGTGTCTACATAAATTCTAACTCGCAACCTTACTTTACAACGTTTGTGACACCTTGTGTACTTTCTTCTTAAGCTGGCTTTGTATATACCACATTTGTTTGTTTTTTGTCCTTTTTTTATACAGCGTTCGTTCTCATGCAGTAAAAATATTTGCCACCGGACATTTACTTACCTTTGCAGGTGACATTCATTGCGTTGAATTTTGGGCTGTTTCCATCACGGGTAAAGTTTGCATAGCAATACTTCGCACGACGGCTGCAAGGAAAAAAACTGGTTTGTTCATAACGAAAGCACAATCTAACGATGTGCAAAAGCCTTACCCTCTGGAAAACTCACAACCAAGTGCTGTGGCTTTTTTCACGGTATCAAAATAACACCGTTCCGTCTCATAGAATGGCAGATACCTAAACGTTGAAGGAGAGGTAGTTGCGTACGTCTTTAAACCTTGTATCTTCCCGTACAACTGTGAACAAATGAAAGTATTGAAGGTATGCTATTTCAAACGAATCAATAAAAGTCGCTGCAAGTTTAGCCATCTTTCTCTGTTCGATATTTGCCTCATAGGGTGCATACCGGAAAGCTTTTAACACAATTCAACGCTAAATTTCTCCACCCACTTTGTTTTATTTTATTCATCTGCGCATTTTAGTGAGTGCGTGCGCGAAAAACAAACGTTATTTAATTTATGCTAAAATTGTATGTTTGGCCTAACGCCCAGCGTACTACTACACATGGCGTGCATATTATACAAAGAGACGCATCTACTATAATATATTGCAGCGTCTATATTGCGCCAAAGCCAGCGACAATAAGAAGACATGACAGTACTTATCAAAAAAACATGCAGATCAAGAATAAAAAGCAGCAGTATTTGGAGTTCGCTATTAAAGCAGTCCGCTTTTGTTACTGTTCCTGCTTGCAAGTTCGTTGGTCCCTCGGGTTTTGTGACGTCGCGACAATATGCACACGCATTAAAATGTAGCTAAAGTGCGGGCTCAAGGTGAGTGCCTCTGACGATGGCCAAGGGCGCTTACGTTGCTTGCGTTACGATAGCTATTTACTGAATACAATAGGATTGGGAATATTGTTGAACGATTAGTACAATAATTGAATAAAAGTATCCCGCAAAACTATTAATCTTCGAAGATGCCCACCTTTCATTTATTTGATTTAAACGGTTAAACAAGTTCAATTAATCGCTTTTTCCAGAGTTTGACAGGAGTGGGGCGAAAATTTTCAAATCACGCTAGAATGGAGGAGTACGAGTAGTGGCTGTGCGGCTGTGCAGAGCAATCGACGACTGTTCGTGCGAGTCGCGAGTGATGCCCAGCCGAGTGCCTGCCATATGTTTCTCCACACGGCACCACGCTGTCCGAAGCCAGAGGCTTGAAACGCCCTCGCAATTCAAGGAATACTATAACCACCAGGTAAGAAACGCGAGTTAATGACCTCTTACTTGTAATCAAGAAAATGAAAGGGGCATGGCATGTAATTAGAAGGGAAGACAACCGATTGTCATTAAGGGTTACGAACTGGATTCCAAGAGAAGGGAAACGTATCAGGGGACGACAGAAAGTTAGGTGGGCGGATTAGATTAAGAAGTTTGCAGGGATAACAGGGCCACAATTAGGACGTGACCGTGGTAGTTGGAGAAGTATGGGCGAGGCATTTGCCCTGCAGTGGGCGTAGCCAGGCTGATGGTGATAATGATGAAGATGATGATCATAGCAACCCAGTCGTTTATCGTCGTTTCTCCCCGAGTCCACTAAAAGAAGTGGTGCAACATTCGCACCGGTTCGCACCATGTATTTGAGATACCAAAAGAGTTCATGCCGATTCCACCTCCCCATATCTGTATTTTCCTAGCGTATATCTTCGCATGCTGGTTGTCTGGCCATTGAGAGAAGGTGTAGGTATCCCCCAAACACTCCAGCCAATTGACAATCCTCAGCAGTGTGCGAAAGAGGATAAGGCTTACCATCCTACACCTGCAATTTCTTTTTCCCGTGAGCGTATAAGAAATTTTCGCATATTTTTGTTAGACTTCCCCTTTTCACTTTTCATTTCGGCTTTTCGACGCCATCGAACTGGGACATTAGCAAGGCCACACTCGCTGTGTATTAGCCGTACCCGCTGTATCATCACGCGATGCTGTAGTCTAGCAGCTACGGCATTGCGCTGCTAATACTTAAATTTAGGAGTGCGTTAAAGAACAGGTGGTAAAAAGGCATTCGGAGTCCTACGTTACGACGTGCCTCATGTTCATATTATGGTTTTCGCACGTAAATTCCCTGAATTTTATATTTATTTGAAAAAAAATTCATATGCTAATAGCTCTCCAGGGCGGGAACAAGATGTCGTGACTCTGCCACAAAAACATTACGCAGCTCTTGAAATGAAGCACCATCGCAAGACTCGTTCAAAAATTTCGTCTCGGCTAAGTGGCATTGTAGTTGGTAACAAATTTTAAATTTCTCTCACAATTCTATCATAAGAAGCCAACCAACAAAGACACCAAGGACAATGCAGATGAAATTACTTGTGCCTATTAAATGACGTAAAGAAATTATAAATTTCTAAAAAAATTATAAATTAATAAAAGAAAAGAACAACTTGCCCCAGGTGGAGAACGATCCCACATCTTTCGCCTTAGGCGTCATGCGAAGTCTTGGGAACTTTCTCCTCCTGCGGCAAGTTGTTTTTTCATCCAATTACATTTCGATTAATTTATCATTTGTTTATTTCAGGTATTAGGCACAAGCAATTAGGCACAAGTTATTTCCCCGGTGCTGTCATTGGTGTCTTTGATGTTGGCTTCTTAGGATATTAATAAAATTAGAGCACCAGGTTCACCCCTTTCTTATTGCTCAACATTTTAGTCACTTGGTGATGCATCTACACGTAAAGCTTTTTCCTACCAGAAAAATGTATTTCTTTTTCAGCGACAAGTGGTTGCTCTCGAACATAAATTGCACGACGCTCTGTGGTGCTTCGCAATCGTCAAGCATGCTTCACACTATTTTCTTGCAAGTAAGTATCATTACCGCGTTATTATGCAAAAATACTGTTTATTTGGGTTAGCATTCGGCTATTCTTGTTCAACGCACTTTGTGACTACCAGAGAATACTTGAAGAGATCACTTCATCAACATAAAAATAAAAATATTCTGATAAAAAAGAAAACGCAGGAAAGCCGGTGAACATCTTCCTGCGCCCTTGTACGTCTACGCTGCTCCCTCCCCCCTCCCCCCCCAACCGCCAACCACTCGTATATGCAACATGGTACCATCTTACAAACATCAAAATAGGTTCCTACAGATGTAGATAATTGTATTTGAACCTTTCTGAGTACCCGCTAAACTTTTCGATTAATCAATTATTCGATGAAAAACCCTACATCGAGAGCAATTATTCAATTAAAGACTACAACGATGAATGAATATTCGTTAATCGAATAAAAATAATAACCGACCATCCCTAGAATACAAGCGATTGCTATCATACGTTTTATACCTACACTTTATATGTTCATTTATGCGCCCATAAAGGAAATATGTATTCAGAATACAATGGAGGTTGAAAAGTGTGTCGCTGGGAGTAAAAAAACGCTCAAGTGACGTTGGTAAATAATGTTAGGCTGAAAGTCACCCATACTGCTGACGTCCTAGAACCACGAAGGGAAGTTTTGAGTGTGGAGTCAATATGAGCAAGCAGCACAAAATTGCAAAAGCGGGCCATAGCAGATGACGGTAAAAGTTGGGAATCAGAAACACTGCGTATTGTGCGAAATCACACAAAAATAAGCTTGCGAGTATGCTTACTAGTAACTGCCGTTCTTGCTTTGCAATTTTTAGAAATCCTCAGTGAACACAAAACCTATAGTAAAACGTGTGAACAAGAGGTGGAGGAAGCACACGTCAAGCCCTGTAGTTGGCTCCTGCACGCCGCTATACAAAAAACGAAATCTTCTAATCACTTTTAGACATTACGCCTAACGTCGTTGGCTTTTTAGAGGCGTGTGAGGGATGATGCACTATGGTTGAAGTAGCGAATCTTTTACTTATTATTTATGATTAGCAAATTAATTCTGGGAAGCATGTTGCAATTTATATGACAAGAACACTTTGACTGTGGTTCACATTTAAGCTTTTGTTAAAGGTTACGGCTATGTTAAAAAATGGTAGATCAGTGTCATGAATAGACGACTACTTGTACTGCCGGCAACAGTGTGTATCAATAGAGGATGTCTGCTCGGCACCTGTAACTGTAGGGTAGGGCGTTCCACAGGGGTCTGTCCTGGGACCGCTATTTTTCTTGGTATTTGTAAAGGACATCGTTAATCAAGTATCTCTCAAAATTAAGTTATCTGTAGATCACTGCATATTTTCCCACAGGATCGTTAACCGCCACGACCCGGTCCGATTCCATTAAGCTCTTCATCAAATAGAAGAATGGTGCGAGACCTGGCAAATCAACATTAACAAACAGTACTCATGAGAATCACTAGAAAGTGCTTACCATTATAATTTAACTTCTATTTAAAGGGAGAATTATTATCTGAAGGAAAACTTTATAAGTATTTAAGCGTCACACTTACCTCAGATCTTCGGTGGAACGAGCATATTTCTTACATCAAGAAAAAAGCACTAAGCTAACTTGGGGTACCTCAGACGAGCACTGCGACAGGCGCCCCAAGACATTAAACTGATGACATATAAAACGTTTATCCAACCAATCATTGATTATGCATCGTAAGTGTGGGACTCGTACTCGCAATAAAACTTTGTTCAGTTAGAAATTCACAGAAGATCGGTCAGATTTGTTTACAATACCTACAGCTGGCACGCCTCTGCCAGTCCTGTGCTGAAAAAGGCTGAACTGGATTCATTACAGTCTCTGTTCCATGCTGATCCGTTACAGTACCTGTATATGTTGAATCACAGTAAAATATGAATGACAAAGGACGTATTTATTTAATCTGTCACCAAACGAACCACACGCTCTCGCCACTCCAAGAAGCTGTTAGAATTTCATTGTCGAACTGATATTGTTAAAATGCATTCTTTCCGCGAACAGTGCCAGAAAGGAACATGGTTCCAGCATACGTTATGGAACGCTCATCTTCTGCTGCTTTTGTTTCAGCCCTGAAGGCTCACCTGCCGGCATTTTTAATTAGACTGACGACACTAGTTCATTTGTGTTGTTGTGGTCAATATGTAAACATTGCCTTTGCTGCCATGTAAACGTATGTTTTCTGATTGGACTGAAACCCCGTAATAGTATACGAAACCAGTCGAGGCATATATATATATATATATATATATATATATATATATATATATATATATATATATATAATGACACGTGTACTTATCTTTACCGGGCGACCACGTTTGGCCGCCTAAAAAATGTTATCGCGCAGCGCAGGACGCGCTTGCATGTAAAAGAAGTTTCTGGGATGTTATCGATGGTTCCGTCCACTGTCTTTCACCGCTACTTGTGTAATCTGATTGCATGTATGCGTGACGCGAATAGTGTAGAACTTTGTGGAAGACACGCGGGTCCCATCGGTTAATCTGGAACATTCGACGACTGATCTATAAAAGCCGACGCGCTTTACCCGCTGATCAGATTTCCGACGATCGCCGACCGTGTTCGCCGCTATCGTTGTGCTATAAGTGTAGCCTGTTTTTGTGGGCACAGGTTCGCCCAATGAAAGCTAGTTTTGTATTCCACCGTATTGCTGCTTTCTTCACCGTCACTACTACGTGACATCTGGTGGAGGTGCTTGTGCGTTCATGTACCGAACGCCCCCGCAAAGCCGCGATCCAAGCCCGAAGCCCGAGGACAAACCAACATCGCCCAAGACCAGCGTGCTAGCCGCCGACTGCAAGGACTGCCCCCAGAGCACGGACTTCTACCTGAGACAAACAGGAAGATTACCACCAAGCCCACCCCAATGGCAGCCCCAGCGTCCCCCGTCGTGCTGCAGCAGCCCAGGGAGCCCCCGACGTTCCGCGGTTCAACATTCGAGGATCCGGAAACCTGGCTCGAGACGTATGAGAGGGTCGCTGCATTTAACAGCTGGAACAGCGACGACAAACTGCGACAAGTCTTCTTCGCATTGGAAGCCGCTGCCAGGACGTGGTTCGAGAACAGAGAAGCCACCTTAACGACCTGGGACCTTTTCCGAAGCGGCTTCCTGCAGACATTCACAAGCGTCGTACGCCAAGAACGAGCCCAAGTACTACTAGAAATCCGAGTGCAGCTGCCTAATGGGACCACCGCGATTTTTACAGAAGAAATGAGCCGCCTATTCCGCCACGCCGACCCGGAAATGTCCGAGGAAAAGAAAGTCCGGCTACTGATGCGTGGTGTAAAGGACGAACTTTTCGCCGGTATGTTACGAAGCCCACCGAAGACTGTCGACGAGTTTCTTCGCGAGGCCACTAGCATCGAAAAGACACTCGAGATGCGAAATCGGCAATTCGACCGCCGCACCAACTCTAAAATCTATGCCGGAGTTCAATCACTGGCCTCCGACGAGCTGCGCGAGGCTATCAGGGCAGTCGTACGAGAGGAGCTTCAGAAGATCTTGCTGGCGTCGCAGCCTCACGTGGCCTCGATCGCTGACATCGTAAAAGATGAGGTTCAGCGGTCGCTTGGAGTTCCGGAGATGCAACCTCAATTACCGCAACCCCAGCCACAAGCGATGACCTACGCCGCCGTCGCACGCCGTCAAGGTCCTCCTCCGCGACCGCGCCAGGGACCTGTAACGCCGCTATTCCGTCGTCCGCCGCCGCCGCCGCCGCCAGGACGCCCACCCGTTGCCCAGCGCACCTACTCGAGGAAGACGGACATTTGGCGAGCCCCCGACTACCGCCCGCTCTGGTATCACTGCGGAGAAGCCGGCCATGTGTATCGCCGATGCCCATACCGCGACTTGGGACTGAGAGGGTTCGCCGTCAACGCGCCGCGTCTACAGCTTGGAGAGCGCCCACGTGACATCGCCGACTACCTCGCAGCGCCGACCATACACTGGCCCAGCCCGGGGCCGGTCAGCGAGCCCATATCCGGAAAACTAAAAGCAGCAACTGATGGAGGTGCGGTTGCTGTCCGTCGAACGGACGAAGATCCTCCGCCGCCGACGAAGACGCCGAAGAAACTACCTCAACGACATAACGGCATGCCACCGTCCCGACGAAGTCTGGAAGCAAAGAATACGACGACGAAAGACGACCTGACGACGCGACGTTCCAGCTTCAGTTCAACACGACGCAGCCGTGAAGCGTAGCCAAGACCTAACTGCAACGCCAGGCAAACAACCACCGACCTCGACGTGCTTCTCGACGGCCACGCAGTTACCGCTTTAGTGGACACAGGGGCCGATTACTCCATAATGAGTGGACACATCGCCGCGCAGTTGAAGAAAGTGAAGACTGCATGGGAGGGCCCTCAAATTCGGACCGCTGGAGGGCACCTCATCACGCCGACTGGAATCTCCACGGCAAGAATAACCATAAATGACAGGACTTACCCGGCCACCTTCGTTATCCTCCAACAGTGTTCACGAGACGTCATTACGGTATGGACCAACACGGCGCAATCATCGACCTGAAGTCGATGTCAATAACGCTGTCGGAAGATAAAGCGATGCCGCCGGAGAGCCCTCGTACTCACCACGCCTTGAGTGTGCTCGAAGATCCAGTGAGCATCCCGCCTCGCTCCAGCATTGTTATTTCGGTCGGCAGCGAAACACCCGCTGACGTAGAAGGCGTCATCGAAGGCGACCAACGTCTACTGCTAGACCGTGAAATTTGCGTCGCAAGAGGTATCGCTAGACTGCATGGAGGGAAAACTGAAGTGTTGCTGACAAACTTCAGCCAGAAGTTCAAGCACATCAACAAGGGCACGACGATCGCGTACATCGAGGAAATTCTGGAAACCAGTAATGCGTTTGTCCTCTCGGATTCCGCCGCATCTACCCCGACGACGATGGTTCCCGAACCAGACTACGACATTAATCCAAGTCTCCCCGTGATTAAGCAACAGCAGCTCAGAAGTCTTCTCCGACGACACAAAGGCTGCTTTTCGACGTCATCGAGGATTCGACAAACATCAGTCGCCAAGCATCGCATAATCACGAGGAGTGCGCTCGACCACTCCGCCAGAGCCCTTACAGAGTTTCGCCGCGAGAACGTGCAGCTATAAGAGAACAAGTCGACGAAATGCTGCGCAACGACATCATCCAGCCGTCGAAAAGCCCGTGGGCATCCCCTGTTGTCCTCGTAAAGAAAAAGGGCGCAACCCTACGTTTCTGCGTCGATTATCGTCGTCTGGACAAGATCACGAAAAAGGACGTATACCCCCTCCCACGAATAGACGACGCATTGGATCGGCTCTGCAACGCTAAATACTTCTCGTCGATGGACCTCAAGTCTGGCTATTGGCAAATAGAAGTCGACGAAAGAGATCGCGAAAAGACGGCCTTCATCACCCCAGACGGCCCCTACGAGTTCGCGGTTATGCCATTCGGACTGTGCTCGGCGCCTGCAATGTTCGAGCGTGTCATGGACACGATGTTAGCAGGACTGAAGTGGCAGACCCGTCTCGTTTACTTGGATGACGTCGTCGTCTTCGCCGAAAATTTCGACGATCACCTCAAGCGGCTTGCGACAGTACTAGAGGCCATCAAGTCGTCAGGGCATACTCTGAAGCCGGAAAAATGACTCTTCGCTTACGATGAGCTTCTATTCCTAGGCCACGTAATCAGCAAATCTGGTGTCCGTTCAGACCCGCAAAAGAGAGCTGCAATCGCACAGTTCCCACAACCCATGAACAAGAAGGCAGTGCGTAGATTCCTTGGCATGTGTGCCTACTACAGACGCTTTGGCAAGGACTTTTAACGCATCGCCGAGCCGTTGACACGTCTCACTAAATGTGACGTTGAGTTCAAGTGGGAAACGCCGCAGGCCGACGCATTTGAAGAACTGAAACGACGCATGCAGTCGGCGCCGGTACTTGCGCACTTCGACGAGTATGCCGATACAGAAATCCATACTGACGCCAGTAGCCTAGGCCTCGGTGCCGTACTAGTCCAGAAGAGAAACGGAGTCGAACAGGTGATAGCTTACGCTAGCCGGTCGCTGTCAAAAGCGGAAGGCAACTATTCTACGACCGAAAAGGAATGCCTCGCCATCGTTTGTGCTACAGGTAAATTTCGCCCTTATCTTTAGGGCAGGCCATTCAAAGTCGTCAGTGACCATCACGCGTTGTGTTGGCTAGCGAACTTAAAGGATCCTTAAAGACGACTGGCGCGGTGGAGCTACAGACTACAAGAATACGACATCACTGTAACCTACAAGTCCGGACGAAAACACTCCGATGCCGATTGCCTATCACGCGCCCCCATTGACACGCAGCCGCAAGACGACGAGAATGACGACGCCTTCCTTGGAATGATAAGCGCGGAAGACTTCGCTGAACAGCAACGGGCAGACCCGGAGTTAAAAAGCCTCGTGCAATATTTGGAAGGGCACACCGACGTTGTCCCCAGGGCATTTAGGCGCGGATTATCTTCCTTCACGCTTCAAAACAATCTACTCGTTAAGAAGAACTTCTCACCAGTCCGCGCCAACTACCTTCTTGTTGTCCCGTCAGGACTTCGTCCAGAAGTATTGCACGCCCTACATGACGATCCTACCGCTGGACACATCGGATTTTCCCGGACACTATCGAGGATACAAGAAAAGTATTATTGGCCGCGCCTGACCGCCGACGTCGCCCGTTATGTCAGAACATGCCGAGACTGTCAGCGACGCAAGACACCGCCGATAAGGCCAGCCGGATTACTACAGCCAATTGAGCCTCCTTGCCGACCATTCCAGCAGATCGGGGTGGACTTGCTAGGACCCTTTCTGACGTCAACAACCGGAAATAAGTGGATCGTCGTGGCGACGGACTACCTCACCCGCTTCGCTGAAACTAAAGCACTGCCGAAAGGTAGCGCAGCCGAAGTGGCAAATTCTTTGTCGAAAACATCCTGCTGCGACATGGCGCCCCAGAAGTCCTCGTCACCGACAGAGGAACGGCCTTTACAGCGGAGCTCACCCAAGCCATTCTGAAATACAGTCAGACGAGCCACAGGAGGACAACGGCCTGCCACCCGCAGATGAATGGTCTTACGGAGCGGCTGAATAAGACACTCGCCGACATGCTAGGGATGTACGTCGACGTCGAACACAAGACCTGGGATGCCGTCCTGCCGTACGTAACATTCGCTTACAACACGGCGCTGCAAGAAACAACACAGATCACGCCGTTCAAGCTGGTCTACGGCAGGAACCCGACGACGACGCTCGACGCCATGCTGCCGCACGTCACTGACGAAGAGAACCTTGACATCGCTACCTATCTCCAGCGCGCCGAAGAAGCCCGACAGCTCGCCCGCCTGCTGATCAAGAACCAGCAGAGGACCGACAGCCGACACTACAACCTCCGACGACGCTTCGTCGAGTACCAGCCCGGCGATCGTGTTTGGGTATGGACCCCGATACGCCGACAAGGACTCAGTGAGAAACTACTGCGACGCTATTTCGGGCCCTTCAAGGTCATCCGACGTATTGGCGCACTGGACTATGAGGTCGTGCCAGACGGCATTTCGCATTCAGAGCGACGCCGCGCACGATCTGAAGTGGTCCACGTGGTGCGTCTTAAACCCTTTTACGGACGCTGACGAACTTCCTTATGTTGTTGTTTTCTTTGATATAGGAGTGCTTTTCTTTTATTACTTTCGTTTGTTTGCAGCATCGGGTCCATGCTATTTAAGAGGGGGGTAATGACACGTGTACTTATCTTTACCGGGCGACCACGTTTGGCCGCCTAACAAATGTTATCGCGCAGCGCAGGACGCGCTTGCATGTAAAAGAAGTTCTGGGATGTTATCGATGGTTCCGTCCACTGTCTTTCACCGCAACTTGTGTAATCTGATTGCATGTATGCGTGACGCGAATAGTGTAGATTTTTGTGGAAAACACGCGGGTCCCATCGGTTAATCTGGAACATTCGACAACTGATCTATAAAAGCCGACGCGCTTTACCCGCTGATCAGATTTCCGACGATCGCCGACCGTCTTCGCCGCTATCGTTGTGCTATAAGTGTAGCCTGTTTGTGTGGGCACAGGTTCGCCCAATGAAAGCTAGTTTTGTATTCCACCGTATTGCTGCTTTCTTCACCGTCACTACCACGTGACAATATATGTGTATATATCTATATGTACATATATATATGTATATATATATATATATATATATATATATATATATATACATATATATATAATGCGCGACAGACGTTGTGCTAAACATGTCTGTAATACGTATTTCTCAACCTTGTACCCCATTCCTGCTCGCAGCATTTCCAGGCTAGCAGAATTGCTGAAATAACTAAATAAGTAAATAAATAAATAAATAAATAAATAAATAAATAAATTCATTAATAAACTGCGTTGTAATATGGTTCCTAATATTTGGAACATCAAATGCAAACCTTCTGGCTGTATTTACCCAGTGTTAGAAAATCATGTCTAAAGCTAATCAATGCCATAAACTGAGAAACGAAGCTTTTTAGCATCGCGATATTACTTTCTTAATGGCTGCAGGTAAGGTCGTGGAGAACGTGCGCACACCAAACAAAACGGCTGACTAACATGAAACTAACTGAAATTTCTGTCATCATATGAGGACTGCTTTGGCGATCGAGAGTTGTAAGATATTCATCAAAAGACACTTTCAAGGAAATAAAACAATACATTCAGCTGCAGTTCTGTGGTACAAAATTTTTTGCTTCACCATAAAAAACCTCGGCTGGAGCGAAAGGATATTAACATTAGTTTACAAATATCCCATATGTTGTTATGGCAGCACATAATGACATTTCACGTGTGCCCTTTATCAGCTGACTGCCAAATGGATTACGGCAACCTTAATTCCGATGTGGGCTTGAGAGGCGGTATTAGGCAAGAACACCAAAAAACGCGATATTCGAGCGAATAAACAATTGAAATTAATACTGCATTATTGGTCGTTGATACATTATTTGCTTCTCTGTATTTTTATTCCGGTTGTCTATCATTGGGGGCTATAGGGTAAGCAAATGTACCAATACATAACCTACTTCGTGTAAATCATATAAACAGACAGCTCGAAATGTGTAGCTTGAATCAACTTACCAGCGTGATATCAGGGAGCGGTGGCTTCGGTTTTTTCTGGAGGCAAAGAATGACAAGTCACAAGACACGAAAAATGAAAACATTACCAGCAGTTTTGTTGTAGCACATTTAGTGTCTATATTTCCCAAATACATTCTGACATGACATGACTTTTTTATTTTTTATTTATACAAAACACCCCTAAAAGCCCTCTTGGCTGAGGGCATTACACAGGGGTGGGGGAGCAGGCAATTAATAAGATATGCAATACACCCCAAATTAATAGCGAAAATATTAGGCACACATTTTGTGACGTCAGGCTAAAGTATCAAATGCTGTTAATTACGGCAAGCACAAAGAATAAGAAAAGAAGCAATAACATGAACAAGGCAGTAGTCAGAAATTAAACCAATGATACATCTTCCAAAGAACATAAAATGAAATGAAACAACAAGATCTACATTACAGGAAATACAAAGTAAAAAACAGTTATAACATTAGATAATATATGAATCATGTTAAGGCAGACAACAGATTGCAAAGCTTATCCGGATCAGTGACACTAGCCACACGTGGAGGCAGGGCATTGCAGTCAGTGTGGTGCGTGGTATGAAAGAATGTGCGCAGTTAAATGCACGACATGATAAGCGCTGAACTTTACACGGATGGTCGCGTCGGTCAAAGATGGAAGAAGGCGAACGAAAAAAAGGTGTTGAGGGATGATTCAGCTTATGAAAATGTGATAAACCTGCAGCTTTTAGGTGGTCACATAGTTCTTGTAGTACTGCGCGTTTCGTTAATGCTGTGACGCTTGTATGGCGTCAGTAATTAGAGTAAATAAAATCTACTACGCGGTTGTGCAATGATTCACTGTCAATAATTAAATACGCTTGAGGAAGGTCCGCAATAGCCGAAGCATATTCAAGTTTAAGTATATTTATTGTTCACAAGGCCCTAATCGGAGGTTACGCTTCAAGTAATGTTTTAGGAGACCTAGTGACCGATTAGAGGATGCAAGAATAAGGCTAATATGATGGTTCCATGTTAGCTCTGACTGAACGTGAAGACCCAGGTACTTATTGGCAATTACCAATGCGACTTGAGCATGAGTTAAGGTATGCGCGGTTTTGGTTCAAGACTGGCTGTTAATAAAAGACAAATTTTGTTTTCTATAGGTTAAATTGCATGAGCCAGGCAGAGCACTATATGCTGTTACTGAATCGGTGTCAGATTGTAGGGCTTAGCGATCATTGCTAGAATGAAGTTGGCGGTAATTTACACGATCATAAAGCGAAAACTTGGATTTGGGAACAAATGGAATTAGATAAAATGTTAATAAATATCAGTAAAAACAAAGGGCCGAGCACGCTACCTGAGGAACGCCGGAGTGTACTTGGCTGAAGGATGAATTATGGTTATTAGGAGCGGTGAACTGATACCTGGTCGAGAGAAAATCTTTAACCCATGCAATAACAAGAGCGAGAATATTTAGCAGCGTTAATTTGCTTAATGCCGGATTGTGAGGTTCCTTATCGAAAGCTGTGGAAAAATCGAAGAATATGGAGTCGGCTTGGATACCAGCACCAACAGATGAATGCAGAATGTTAATATCCTTTATCAAGTTGCGTTTCGCGTGATTAACCTGTGCGGAAGCCATGCTGGTATTTAAAGATGATGTTGCGTTCTTCTAAAAAGTAAAATACTTGTGCATGAATCACGTGTTCAAGAAGCTTACAGACCGGGCTACTTAGTGAAATGGGTCGTTAATTGAGTGGTGATTAACGATCGCCAGATTTGAATGTTAGTACAACCTTGGCCAACCGTCAGTCTCGTGGAATTGCACCAGATGGAAGAGACTGCGTAACAATGGCAGACAAGATGAATACCTTGAGATGAATTCTTGAGTGTTCTGTCATTTAATCCGAGGTCATCAGGCGCTGATGAGGGTTCAGGTTTCCGTAGTAAAGATGCCGTTATCATTAATAATTATTTCGGACATTGCAGTGTTAGAATATTTCATAGTAAGAGGTGCTGAGGAGTGTTCTTCTTAGGGGAAAACTGCTGCGAATGCGTAATTGAGAATTTGGCCAAATTGAGCAACAGGAGCACTGCCTCCTTGAGCCTTTGTTACACTACTGTCAGGATTATTTGAAGGGCTTATTGTCTGCGAGAATTTATGCGGATTGTTTGTTAACATTGATGCCCAGTCATGGGTGAAGAAATGGCGACGAGTAGATATCAACGCCGACTGGTATTCCCTATCAGACGCTTTGTAGCGTTGACAGGAATCTGATTGCCTGTTTTTATTGGCCTGTCTTTACGGCGCTTTTTTTTTATTGTGAAGGCGACGGAGATGCCTATTAAACCAAGGCATGGTGTTAGTGCACGGCTTCGTGATGATGGGTATGAATGTATTGATGAGAGCAGCAAGTTTGTCTCCGAATAGGTTGCAGTTGATCTCCACTCTACGTTTTGAGAATGCGCGAAGAAAGGTCTCAGCAAGAACTGTCAACTCAGCGTTCAAATACCTGAAATTAGCAGGGTTGTACAACCTGATTTGTTTATCGCAAGTAGCTTTTTTATGAGGTACGATGTTCGCCTTTCCGGTGATTATAGAATGAGCAGAAAGGTCTTTTAAGTGCTCAATATTTAAATAAAGGTAAGGGCTATTGGTTAGGATAAGATCAAGGCAGAAGTTGCGGAACGACCTGTAGGTTCAGAAATAAGTTGCTGCAATGAGAAATCGAGGCAACACTGGCGGAAAGCCGAGCTTCAAGACCACTAGCAGTAGAAATTAATAAGGACCAAATAATTATCGGGAAACTAAAATCACCTAGTATTATTAAGCTTGAATTCGGAAAGGAGACACCAAGTTCGTGTAACATTGTACATAATTACCTTCAGAATAAGGTGTTCGTGTCAGGAAGGCGGTAAATTGCACCAACAATGAGAGTCGTAGCGCCACATTTCAAGTTAACCCACACTGAGGCGAGCCATGGCGTGACTTCAATGCACACAGCAGTGATCTCTTCGGTAATAGCCAGAAGTACGGCCCCACCCCTATGCTCATGCTGTCAGTACGAAAAATGTTAAAGTAGGAGCGGCAGACGAAAACCATATTTTCGCGAATCGCGTCGTTTAACCAAATTTCGGTACGTTCGATGATGTAAGAAGAGCACGAATCAGTCAGTGAAGAAAGAGCCACTTTTTTAGGAAGGACGCTTCTTTGTTATTGTACAGGAAGTTAGTAATGGGTGTGCGACCACGAAGGTGGTTTGCCTGCTAATCTACAAGGGTTGGAGGGTACGCGTCACTCGTGGGACACATGTACGGCGCGACTGGCTATAGTGTCCTTGAAATAAGACACACCATTCATAAGCAACTTATTAAACACCAAGCGCACTTAGTCACCTTATTTTTTTTACCGATTTTGCACACTTTAGTAGTTGGCGGCGTTTTTCGCGAACGATATGAGGGCAATCGCGTGAAGTACTGAAAGCCGTATTTTTGAGTGTAAAGACCATGCTCATCACGGGGTCCACTTCTTTTTCGTTAAACAGTTTAGCAATAATTGGGCGCTTTTTGTCTGCACAAAAGCTGCCTATGCGGTGCGCCCGTGCTTACGATGACAAAGAAAAACCAAGTTTTTGAGAACAACATTCCTCAACAAGACGCTCACAGTTTTCCCAAGACTCAGCCTTATCAGTGTCGGTAACGCCACACTAGAGGACATTGGAACGGCGGGGACCATTTTTAAGGTCATCAATTTGAACTTGGATGTTAGACACGTCGTGGGTACAACTCGAGGAAGCCCTCAATGTCCACATAGATTGTTTTTTTGGATCAAGATCTTTCATACGTTTCACGAGAGATTTCATTTCAGATTGTAGGTCTGAATTTATCTGGTTTTTAAGCTTAACTTCTTGCACACGCTTAGTCACAGACTGCATTTCTTTTGGCAAGTCTATAGTGTGAGGATCTCATTGACACATTCGAGATGGTTCGCGTGGTTCCCCTCAAGCATTTGAACAACCTGGTAAGAAGCTAAAGCTTTTCCTCCTAACCTTTGTCATAGGACTAGGGTTTGACTGGATGTCCCTTTCCAGAACCAAAATGCGCCAAATGTACACTCCCGCTTCGCGAAAACCTTTCACACTTTATAAAAGTTCATATACCCGCAAGTTGTTTACACCATTTGAATCCCTCGTCATATTCGCTTTTGGTGGGTTGAAATAACGAGAACATCAAAATTACTGTACTGCGGCTCGTTTTAATGTTTTCGCATCTACAACACATACTATCGCGCAGACCACTTCCCCCCGCAAGCTCATGCGTGTTAGTCTCGCTTAAGATTGATTGATGTTCCGCATTTAGTTGTATTGTTCAATCAACGCTTTTTCTAACTTGCGAAAATGGCAGTGGCAGGTTATTTGCAAATTTTCCCTTAGGAAAGTGACAGTGATACGTTATTTGGAACTTTTTCTTTAGGCCATGTGATATCTTATTGAGGTGTAGCAAACCGGAGAATAACCTCTGGTTAACCTCCCTGCCTTTTCCCTTTCCTCTTCCTCTCTCTTTATTCAGATGAATCTTGCGGAAAGGATTCAAAATTGCAGAAGAAGTACGAATTTGACAGAGTAACTTATCAAATCTATGGGCTTGGTTGCAAGGAAATGCGATTTCGTATTACTCCCAGAAATTACCTTGATTATCTGGGTGCGCTGTAGTGAATATTGAACGATATCGTTATTTCATCTTTGGCAAGCTGCAATGTCTTCAGTTATAAGGGCCATATTATTGGCAAAAAGAATTCAGGAAAATGCATAAGGCTTTTGTGTAAATTTGTATCGACAATTGGGAGGCCGAGACCAGAAGGCGCATTGTGCGCAATTCGCGGCGTGCATTGTGCATTGATTGATGCTCATGATCAAAATTGTCATCTATACCACATTTTTACCACCCACACTGTTGTTATGACAATGACAACAAGGAGTTGTATAAAAAAAGCAGCTGCTGTGCAATATTAGCAACGTGACCGTCGTGCACATTGCTGCCGCCTCTTAAAGCCTTTGACGCTGGCCCTCGAGCGCAGAACAGATTTTTCAGAGAACGCGGGGGGTTGTTTCTACAGGAACTGCAACCATGCCTGCTCGGGCAGCATGGGAATTGAGGCTAGTGCAGCCGTTTTCATAAAATTCGTGTATCTGACAATGAATTCCCTAATACATTTCAAATATTGTTGCAATGGACGGGCCCTTTTGCTATTCATATATCCAACTTAGTGTTGAGCTGAACTGTGCAATTGCAATCAATCCACACCTAGAAGCTCTTCAATTATATAGATCCTGATAACATGTCTTGACTGGCTCAGAACGGAAAGGCCTGATTTTACTAAAAACGTCTGTATCTGCAGTGAAAGACTTGGTGATAATTTTGCGTTCCTAATTACTGAATTCGTGTATGCTGTACTAATTTATTCTATTGATGATACAGCCATCCAGGAGGACGCAATTGGTTCGTAGTTTCTTGTGCGATTCATGGTGCACTTCTCGCTTATGATAAATGACAAACGAAATATTGTGATGACTGCAGTTCTGGAAAAAAAGCTGAATCGCATATTTTCCTACTTTTCTGATTTTGTTTGTGTTAGTCTCTGTGGTCTCAGTGCGGGTTCCAATAAAATTTGTGAGCAAGTCAACGGCCTCCTCCTATTTTCATGTTAGGCAGCGCAAGTTACCGTCGCCTACACCCATGCCTGTGTCACCTGCAAGCCTGCACACAAGCCAAGTTTCATATGTACCATCATGCCACACTTCGTTTAGAATGCTTTAGCTGATCAAGTTAATTTTCGAAACAAAACCGAACTTCAGCGCTTTCTTCTTCGAGACGGTAAGGGGGGGTTATTTTAACTTATTTGATATGACATCAGCAATCTACCACAGTGAAGACCAGAGCGTAATTTCGTCTGCCTGCTTTCTTTTCCGCAAGTACTTGCACTCACCCACTATGATCCACTGGCCAAAGGCTGACGGGTGCAGTCCTGCTCGTTAGTGTGCTTTTGACCGTAAAATGATACAGTAATGTTATAATTTCAAGGAACTTCGTGGAATAATTATAGTACTGGCACTGTTCTCAACAGTCACCAATGTCGGCGTGAAAGAGGTTCGTTGAAGAACTGCACTTGTGTACACATTTTCCATAATTGTTTCAAATTGTATTTGGTGAGCGAATGGTTCGAAATCTTCTTCACTCAGCACAGCAACCTGATGCACTACAAATTAAACCAGAAACCCAGTGACCTAGTTGGACGAGAATACAGACACCAAGATATAAAGACGTATAGATACTTGGCTCCTGGAGTGTACGTAAAATACCCTAAGATTTTAACGGATAATAGGAATTGTTTGTCGAATATAATGTTTAAGCCTTGACCATCATACTTGATTGTCCAACTACCATAAAGTTTTTATCAGCAAAACAACCCTTTGGTTATAAACGCACTCCAGCTGGCACGGTACTTTTTTTGAGGTGAAGTCACGGCAAGCTTTGCCTTCTGGTCTACTGGAAACAGTTTGCAGGAGATCTCCCTCCCTGACGATTTACGAAGCTTCATCCCTGTAAGCAGTGCAATAGCTTGCAGAAGCTTTCACCAGCTCTTTGGATTTGTATTCGCGCAGAAATAACGTGGAATAAACATATATGCAATTATCGCAGGAAATTACATTATTACTGGAAAAACTGCGATAATGCGAATTTGGTTGCACACCTGCATCGGGATTTCACCGAAACAAAATACAACTTTCTGATCTTGTGGACTTCCTTGCTGGAGTGGACAGACTTTGGAAAAGACAGAGCGGCTTAACAACTCGATTTAACTTTTTTTTACCCAGAGGTATTACGCTCCCGCAGTGCCAAAGGTTTCTTCATAAGGAGGTAGTACAATTTCTCGATGTGACTACATATACTAGAAAACATGACATATTCTACGTGAATTTACTGTCTATCAAGTTACATAATTTTATGCTCACAGCTAGAAACGTAATTTTCTCAGAGGATTGCTGGCCTCAGCTCATTAACTTTTTTATGCTCTGTGGTGATGTACGTTCAGAGCAGAAACTACGTCTGTGTTTTCTTTGTGCCACCGACATCGGACGCAACGGGTGCCAACACTAAATGCATTCGCACGTCTCAATTACTCGAGTCTGACTATGATGACAACGCACACCGGGCCACAATGATGGAGTCTGTTTTAAATTGTCATGCTTGCAGCTGGGCAAAATAAACATTTGCATAGCTGAGTGGGCGATAAAATTTATTACGTAAAAATACACTGAGATTTACTTCGCCTTATTCAATGCACAGATCGTCTACTACATATGACAGATATCTGTACGTTTGGCCATGTCAAATGAATTTTAAAATAACAAACAGACGTTTTGAAAACATTCACTGCCCAATTTAGCAGCTGTACAAAACTAAACATGCATACGAAATCCACATAAGTAACAATATTTTCTTATTAACTATTTGGGTAGTCGCGCAGTAAACAAAATGCAGCGTCAAATAGTCTTTTTAAAGTATTACAAGGGATTGGTAGCTAGACTTCTTTGTACGTTTAGTTCGCGTTGGTTATACCTAGGAATGATTGGTTCACATAATAAGAAACATTGATTTGCGCATCACAATATTCTGCGCACCCTTACTATTTCCTGGTTTATCATCACCTAACACGGTATGCTACGGATGGGCTCCTCGGGAGCGGGAATTCTAGTTAGATATACAATAATTCTTGTAAAAAGTATCTGCGTTGATTAAGAAGTAAAATAAGAGTATAGTTTGCCCATGTACATATCGCTTCTTGTGTGTGATCACATTGACCCGCTTACATACTGATTCACCGAAAGCCAGTATCGCATTCGAGGGTCGTTACAATAAAGCGCGATTATTTAATTTGCATAGATATAACCGTGATATTGTGAAGACATATCACCACTATTTAGTCATCCCGTAAGTTTGTTTCCATATATACATCATGGCGTTCATTCTTAAGAGCTAGTGATTACCTATAAGTTGTGAAGGATATAATTCAGGCGTTTCTGGTAGAAGTGTGAAACAGTGATCAACATGCTGGAATGAGCATTTTCTGTACCTCCAGAAGTCATGAAAGTAATTGGGTTATAATTATTGATGAAACCAAACAGAATCTAGTGTACAATGTAGATAAACCTATTGATATCTAACATACGCGGTAAGAAAAGAAAGCCGCAAATATTAGCCATATCTTAACAAACTAAATATGAGCCAAGTGGTAACTTGTCCTTGTCAATTCGGTAGTAACTATCTTGGCTACCAAAGTACGCGCACTGACCTTAAGCATATTAAAAGATGCAATGATTTGAAGTTTGTTGCTGATCGCTCGCAAGCAATGGAAAGTCCTTAAGATCATGACGGACTTACCGTTGTCGTAGTTGCCGGCTTCGGATGACTACCGCCTCCCATAGAGAGATTAATGAGGCTCAGCGCGAAAGCAAAAGTCTCGATATGCGTAGCCATGACACAACTCTACATCCTGGCTGTGTGGTGTTCTCTAGCTTTACAGAGCGTATCTATAGTCCTGTTGCTGAGTCACTGCCACGGCATAAATATTCATAATTCTAAGAAACGTTTTACGAACTTCAGAGGAGCCGTCTACATCATCATTTCTCGCTGTATTTGTTGTCCATTTTTTCTGTCACCAGCAATGGAAATAGTTGCAATTTTCATTCCTGGAATTTTCACAATGCCACTGTTTATTTTCACTTGTCTCATTCACTGAACTCCGCTACGCGCTCGAAGTCCGCCAGCCAGTGTTCCACGTCTTCAAGAAGGGCGCCATGGATGGGACCAAGCACCCGCAGTTTTTGCAGCCTGTAATGAGGAAGTACAAGCGCAGCCGTCGCAGGGTAATTGTGGTAATCTGGGATGTTGCAATGATGTCGGATGTTGTCGACGTTGTCATTGTCCACTGAGGTAGAGGCTTAAACTCAGGGGCCCATCACTAGATTCTCCGATAGACGTGGTGTACTGGCATGAGGTAGGGTATCGGTCCAGCATTCCTGCTGAAGCAAGGGGTCTGCTGCATGGAACGAGGATACCCCGCACCTCCATCATAAAAATGCCACGGTTAATTGATAGGCGACCCGAAAAAGAGGACGTTAACGGCCGAGTCGTCGAAGGGGGCAACGCAGCTACGACAAAAGGCCAACGAGCTCGGGGGCTAGCACGTCCTCTCCTTCTTGGAGCAAGTGGCCCAATCGCGTGGCACAAATGCATGCAGTATTATGGATTCCTTACGCAGATTGCACAATCTTGGTGTTTTACTGTACAACCTGCATCCTATGATTAGTGGAAATGGAACTTCAGAACCGTGCTCTCCATACGAAGCAGCCAGCTCAAATCGCAGGGCTCTGTCACAAAACAGCCCACTGTACCAATTCTGTTGTGTGTGCAGAGTGCAATACACCTGTCTAGAAAACACAAGCTGTGTGTCGACAGCACTGGTGACATATTCTGAAATAGTTCGACGTGATCGTCCATGTCTATTTTCCGAGATCTCGTGCATGATGTCTCTTTGCCGGCAATGAAATAGTCAGGCAATTATATTGTTACGAAAGATCTTTATTTACAGAGGGAAACGAGGTCCAGGGTAAAGCCACAAGGAAGAATCAGCCGGTGCGGACTACAGCTAAGCCAACGTGCGCACACTCTACTTCTTTCTCTGCCTCAGTCGCGCCATGCTACGAGATTTTCGGTGGGGCGGACGAAGCTCGCTTAGCAAGCTAAAAGAAGCTCTTTTGTTACTGCTTGAATCTGGCCATACAGACAACTTTCGTCCCATGTGAACGCACATCACTTTCCGTCACTTTGGTGACGACATAGTTCACGTCACTCAATGCAGTGAGTAAAGAATGGTCCAGTCTTTAGGATGAAAGAACTTACGAGACGGTAACCAGCTTCTCAGGCTCCTTCCGAAGGCCCTGAGCGTTGAGCACGTCTGCATGAAATTTGAGTTCCTGGAACATGAAGTGACATTTCAAGCTGGAGGGTGACATTCATCTTATGGATAGTTTCTAGAGCGCTCTGCGCCTATTCCAGACGTTCATAAACGCGTTTTAAAACTCCACAACGTCCTTCAGAGATCAGTCATGTTTTCCACTTCAGTTCTACGAGAACAATATCTGTCCTTCGCTGAAATGTGGCGGAACCTGAAAAGATGCGGAACCAGAGCGACTTCAATTCGTATACTCCGCCTGTAGTCACGACTGTAGCTTTACCGCGGCTGCGCAAGTCGATTTAAAAATCCTACTGTTGTCGTTCATTCTCGCCCGCCTGACTTAAGCGTTTTGGTTCCTGTAACTGACACTATAATATAATCTGAAATTCACTGTCGCCGCCAAGTCTATGTGGACATATTGATATCGAATATAATGGACAATATGGGTAGCAAATGGTATTGTTCACATTCTCCTTCAGGTGGCGCAGATCAACGCGGACTCTGATTTGTTTCCTTTTTCTTGCAACCTTAATAAGCAAGATCGTCAATGAAACTGGAGTATCATTTTTTTTTTCTATCTGACCAATCTCTGTAAAGGTTACTGGCCGGTGCCAGTTCTAGAATACTACAAGCAGCATATTGCTTTTGTAACGCGTTTCGAAGTTGCAGGTACCACCGCTTTCAATTTCGTTCAATGAATTCTCGTGCTTTGTGTTAGAAAATGCTAAACGGCATTGTCGTTGAGTTCCCACGAAAGTTTTCTAACGTATACTTTGACGACGTAATCATATACTGACGTACGTGAGAAGAAAGTGACAAGCGCCTGTCGGGCGTGTTGGAAGCCTTTTCGAGTCGAACACAGAAATTAAAGAATAGAATACGCATTCTATTCAAAAGAATGTTGTTTCCGGATACGAGTGCTTTAACATAAAGCTAAAACAACAAAAGAAGAATCTGTACAAAGGATGAAGATGCTTGCCTACCCACTGGACCTACGCTCACTGCGTGTTTTCCTGTGTCTCGTCGGTAATTTCAGTGCGTTCATTAAGGATTACGCTGTAAAGACACGACGCCTCACTAAGCTAACATAAAAGGATGTGCCCTTTGAGTTCCGCGAAGTGCTGGAGAAAGCGGATGAGTATCTCGTTGAAGCTATATCGTTCGGTGATGTTGGCTGCGCCAAATATAACGCACGCGTTAAAATACACCCATTTTTCGCAGGAATCCATCTTAACCGCTTCCTTCCCTTTCGGCTCTTCTGGTTCTTCTTGCCTTTTCAGTCCTCTTCTTCTTCCATGCAATTTCACAATGCTTACTGCTAGAATAGAAATACAATAATGTTAAAGTATTCGTTTAGGATTCAAATTCTCTTCCTTACAGGACGGACTAAGATCAATATTTTCTGATATCTACACAATGATAAAGGCCATCACATAGCATGAAATCGTAAAATCGCTACACTACCTGGGACTGAACGGAAAAACTGAAGTAGCAGAAGCGAGAGACGTGATACGCAATCACCTCAGGGGGGATGAAAACCCAAGTCAGCGAAGATGTAATGTTTAGGTGAAGGAGAAGAGGGCCAAAGAGACGAGGCGAAGAAGAAGATGAAGGGAAGGAAGCGGTCTACATGGATCTCTGTAAATAAGGTAATGCATTTGAATTCGGACTTTATGGGCATCACTGCATGCAGACTGGGGCGTCTCATAGACTTGTATGGTACTTAAGATACCACATTGCTATATTGCGCTGGTGTCAATCTTTCAGATGTGCGTGGTTAGCCGCTGACGTCACACTCCATATGGAACCACAAATGTGAGGAAGCACAGATATCGCTGTTAGTTTTTTGTTTGTACCATCAAGGGAACCTTCTGAAGAACTAGCTGCTTGTTGTGCATTTTATTATTATTACTTATGACTAATCGTTTGCTTAGGTATTCCATTTCCCTGCGTTTGACGAGTGCGAAAAAATAACAAATGTATAAGGAGTGCTTGCGCATTATGTTTTCACAGCAGGTGTAGTAAACGATGACAAGAAAATTTGCCTACATGAATAGACTTCAAAGCATCATACGAAATAAACTAAATGAAACAGCTGATTTAAGCTTTTCTTTTTGAACAAAAATAATCTACTGCGTTATCAGCATTATATAATTGTGGTCTTCACCATCTTGACTTCTTATTTTACTTCGAATATTTACTGACAAATATAGTCCAACTATGAAGAAGAGAATGGTTATGAGGTGACTCAAACATGAGGGGATCTATGAAGAGCTACACGATCGCAGTAAGTAAATATACTGAAATATACCATTCCTTTCAGTATCGCGAAATTCTATAATTTTCATAACAGTATGATTCCTTTAAAACATACGTGTTGTCGTTTTATTATAACGCGCTGCCAAGTTCCTTTCTGCATGAAAGAATATTCAGGAAGTAAATAAATGGGGCATTATGCTATAGGATTATATATAGGATTATCAAAGAACAGATAATTATACATGCATGAGACGCAGTTTAAAGCCTCGCTGAGCTGGTACTAAGAACACCGTGGTTTGCCTAATGGGGATACGCTGACTCGAAGAAGGTAGTTAAGAAATGTAGCCGCACGCATCAAATGAATTTTCGGTACAGAAACATTTTGTTTCTGTGCATTCACAGTGCTGATCTAAAGGGCACTCGACTGCTGTCAATCGTGCAAGCTACGAAGTAGAAGCTAGAAAGTAAAGCTAGAAAATCGTACAAGCTACAGCTGCTTTTTATCATTCGGCGTTCCTAGAAGAAACGATGGACAAGAAAGCATAGCACTTCATCTTGAGTAGCCTTCTCCTCTTTATTCAGTTTAGCAAAGTAAGCAAGCACACTATTCGTTAATTAACCCACAATGTCTCGTATAGAACAACAACAAAACCATTGAAAGAGAAGAAAGATCGCTTTCATTACTGCCAATCGAAAGTTTAGAGCTATGATTTTCTTATGGTAATCTTGATTTTTGCTTTCTGTGAAATCAGATATAAACTGCTATATCTATCCAGAAGCAGTAAATATCTAGAACAAATGTGAAATTCCTGCTAATGCTGTTTGCGACATAAAAAAATGAACCCGTAAGCACAACCCCCAAAGAGTGACAGGAATTCGGTTTTATTCTGACCTTTTCCTCTTATTCCTAGATGTTCGCCAAAATTCAAGAAAAATTCGAACTTGTTATTTCGACTTTCGCACGTGTGTTAAAAAAATAGAGACACTTCATTGCTAATATTGTTACGCCACTAATTTTCAGGGTTGTATCATTTGCCTTTCTTAGATATGGTGAAAATTCAAGCAGCTGGGTAGACATTAACTATGTGCTCTCAAGCGTTCTTTGTTTCAAGAATACGTTGAATTTTTCTTGCTGGCCAAACTGGCTGTTCAAGTTAAAGACTTTTTTTCATCTTTAGGTTATAACTTTAAAAAAGTAATGTTTTTCGCAGTTCCACTCTTTGCATCTCTGCCTCGTTTCTTTTACAAAAGCTCAGCGACCCGTGCCCTCGTCCTTACACCAGCCGGTGAGGCTGCGTTCCGGTACCCCTATTCTATGCCCCTAGGCCTACCTTAAAAGACAATGACACCCTGCCCTCTTGCTTTTCAGCAGTGTGATGTAGCTTGCTGTAGAGCGCGTGGCTTTTAGAAAGAGTCGCTGAATTAGACAGATGAGGTCTATGCCCTCTTTCTCTGGTATATCCTCGCTGATCTAGCACACAGCCCTTTTAATACTCAATCCTTTCGCCTGCTCTGTGCTCTATATTTCTTTGTTTAGAGACCATGAGATCTCAGGAAACTTTCAATTCACGAGCAGCCTATGGAAGAAGCCAGTAAAAATGTACGCGAAAATTTCACTAGCACATTGCAGTCGAGACAAGAAATGCAAATAACAGGTTGCCTTATGACCTTGCTGAAATATTCAGTGTTTGTTCAGATTTCATGCTCCGTAAGATATTGTGGACGGCTGTATATTATGGTTCTTCGATAAAATGATCAGAACGTCACACATTCCATTGCTCGTGTACTTTATCCAAGAATGATCCGCATCTCGCGAAGGCTAAGTTCAAAGCACCAATCATTTATTTATTGTATCTTTTACCATACGACATTTTTCCGGATACATCTTCCCAGGGTGAAAATACCGCTAGATGTTTCTTTTAAAGGTTATTTGCAGCTGGTTTTTAAGGGCAGCTAAATACATTCAACTGCAATTCTGCCTTTCAACAAGATGTATTACACAGCAAGAATGTGCGCTTGACGTCAACGAACTTCTCTACACGTGGGCGACATCAGCAGCGAGAAAATTCCTATGCGTGTTTGTACATCGCTTCCTACTGCGAAGAATTCAGCGCCAGCATTTTCAAGAGCTTAATGCGTAAGCATCCTTTGACAAGCTCCCCTTCCCTAGCACGCGAAAGCGGTAATGCCTTGTATCTAGACAATAAACCTCGCAATTTCGCACGAAAGACGAAGAAGCGATTGTGATAGAAAATTATTAGATAGCTATACGAGGAAAGGATAGTAGTTTTATCGGCCATATACACTGGTAAACATTCGCTTACTAAGTAAGAATGATACAATGTGTGAGCGTGACTGAATGAAGACGTAGAAATAGACAGACGCACAGAGACTGCTATGTCTCTGGGTCGGTTTCTATGCCCTCAGTCAGTGCAGCATGCGTATAAAATTATTTCGAACCAACTAGCCAGCCACTGCGTTTTATCTAAATGAACAAGCACGGTTATGTGCACGCCCAGGTAAAGAAACACATTTCTCGCCCGATAAGCGTGGAAACTGGCTGTCGAAATGCTGGAGTGAGGAATCGCAGCAGCAGTCGCATTCGAATTGACCTTCATGCATCTCTCGCTTCAAAGCGAACGAAATGGCAAAAGCACAACGCATACGAAGCTCACCCTGGCACGCTTTCATTGGCACATACAGCATGCAGCGCTCGCTGAGGATTTCATCGCCCTTGGACTTTATACGGAAGCTCACGGAGATGGTAACGCCGTGGTGGAAATGGACTTGGATTGTCCATATAATTTCTATCGCAATAAAATGTTATAATAGTGTAGATGTAAATGATAGGAAGATTTTAAGCCACAAGGAACAAACTCAAGCAAAAAATAAAACAAAGATAATACCTATACACATGCATAAGGCTCCTTATAAAATTCATTGCCAAGCTGATAATAGGAGTGGGCCAATATGCAATTTCGGGTGCGCAAAACTAAATACGGGGATGGGTGAAGTTGAAATCTTTTAGAGTGTCAGTTTAATTTGTGAGTGAACCAGCTTAACTGCCGAGATGGAAAAACTTCAATGTGGGAGTCAGTCAACGTTTAATTTGGGGCGAACGCACATAAATTTTGAGGTCGGCCAAATTGAAATTTGGGTGTGGGCCAAGTTTTGATTTCGGGGTGGCCCAATGTTTATTATTACGTTGCGGAGCGCACTTGGAATTGTGAACACCTCGCGGGAAAGCGAGCACGTTGACGATCTTGACGCGGTGTCATTGGGCCTTACCAAAGCACAGTGCGAACGCATTCGAGAGCTTGTGTGGACAATCAACACGCACATAACACAAGCTTACAGGCACAAAAGGGGGATGACGTGCCACAGCGGCATTGTGCTCTCCCCTCATGCAACGCCTCATGCGTTGCAGGACAGCTGGTGTTTCTTTCCGACCGCTCTGCTCTGTCGTGGGGCACTCGCAATCGACTTTCAAGCTCACTTGGTATATTTGCATTGAATGGGTTGGATGCAGCGAGAAACTCTGACTATTCCCTAAAGAACCTTAAGCATTCTTGGCCGCCTGAAAGGCCAAGGGTAGCAGTGCATATGTGAGGCAATATAAGCAAGCCAAAGTAAGAAAAAACGAAGTCACAGCCGAGCTAAAGTTGCTGACGCCTTAGCAGACAATTCTCAGAATTTCTGTAGTCTTCTGTCGTGGAAAGGTCTTCTCATTCCTAACAGCTTTCTAACTCTTTGACATTTGGAGCCAGTCGAAATAGCACAGCCTTGGAGGAATCGAGATGCACACGCATACTTAAATCAACCGAGGCGACCAAACGAATGCCGCATTTTAAAAAAATCTTTCTTCCACTGAGCTATAGTGAAACGGAAATGAAAATTTCTCAATGCACAAACACAAAGTTCCCACGCAGTCGTATGAATGAGTTAACAATAACATGACAAATATTCAAAGAAGCTATTGAAGTTAGACCAATTCAATCGGATACCTCTAGAAGGCACGAAATGCATGTCCAAAATTACCTGATGGTGTCGGCCTGCTAAATGTATGTATTGCGCAGACAAATGTAAAGCCAAAGTTAACACTTCGACTAACACCGATAACGATGTGCTGTCGCTCTTTGCAGGCCAGCTCAGGCTAGATTGATCCTTGTGGAATACAAAACCCATTCATTGTGTCGTAAGTGGGATGTTGTCGGAGTGTTGAGAACAGAGCTGACCGCAACTCTGTCGCAAAGCGCAAACATCACTCTCCTATGCCCTTCACACTCGGAGAGGCGAGGTAGGGGTCAGCAAGCTACGCTAGTTGTAGGTATTTGCATAGGGCTTTACCATGGTCAGCAGGCTCCCGTATTACATGAATACTCAAGTGCGGGCCATTCTAGCTTTCCTTATGACTGACACCGAGGGCCGCTACTGCTTCGAAGCAGTCAAAGAGGCGCTCATGGGGCACTTCATGCGTCTGATCAACTAAGTGCCCCAGTCTAGCCGGTCCCAGCGCCATAACCACAATGGCCAGTGAAGCGCTGCTAACCTTCCGCAAATCACTACAAAATGTACCGAAAAAGGGCAAATAATGGTCAGAAGCAGTCGCTCCACATCTCATACGTGACCAGATGATTACGGGTTCGCTGGACGCTCGCTCGTCGGACCAGCTTTGTGACAACTTTGGAGCTGACTCAAGCTGCACAGTACGAGGCCGCAGGAAACGAGTAAAAAATGCGGAACGGAAACTCGCAGCCTGGCTTCCTTAATGTCAACGCCGTGGCGTATAAAACTGAAATGATAGCGGCCTTGCTGGTTCAGGTACCTTCCGGATACAGAGAGAACAAGCACCCCGAGCAGCCTTGAAACGGACTGCAAGTTTAGCGCGGCTGCTACAGTTACGAACATAACTCACACTGCATGTGTTCCGATTTAAGAGCGACCTCTAACCTATGTGTAAACCGATAACATCACGCATCATCGGTCCATTTCTTGGTAGTTGTAGTCAACTCCATGGCATCGCATCTGGCACTGTCAAGGTCACTGCTATCGCAAATATTGAACCTCCAGGAGATGTTACAGGTGTGAGATGTTTTTTGTGGAAGCTTAACTATGCTGGACGATTTTTGTCAAAAGTTTCCGCCACCATGGTGCATCTATGATTATTTTGAACCGAGATACCGCTTGACATGGGATACTGCTTGAGCAAGGCTTGTCTCTCAGAAGAAATTGGTTGCCTCAAGCTCATGCACGGCCAGGTACAACTGAGAATTCCAAGCATAAGTGTCCGCCGGTGCCAGATACAATGGGGAGGGTTTTGTCCTTTAGCTGAACCAACCGACTAAAGAAGGAGGAGCGGTAGCGTTCAGCTTACGATCATTGACTTATGCCAAATAGAAGAAGAGGGGCTGGATGTTTTATGGGCTGTCCAGAAGTTTGATGAGTTCAAAGTTGAGACCGACCTCCTGCCATTATCGAAGCGGCTTGCCTCGACTGACCTAGACCTCATGCCTCCTCGAGTGGAAAAAGTTCGCGTCGGGCTCTGCCACTATCAGTTCACGATCAAATGTACCCCGCACAAACTCAGTGCCAAGCCACGTCCAAAACTCTGTCAAGAGATCCCGAGCGCTCCACCTGTCGAGCTTGTGTGGACAGCGCAGTGCATTTTTTCTCGCAAGCGATGAAGTCTCATTATTCATCTTTGGCAGTACGCCTTCTAGCCTTCCGCGCTCACGAGAAATTTCATCGGAAATGCTCAGTGATGAGGAACTGCTACAAACGTTGGACTAGACGTGATTGGTTGTCGCTGAACAGCACTCACTATGGGAACACGGAGGCCAATTCTACATCTTCTAGTGCCACCTCTACTGCGCCACGTATACCGGAATCAATGTGGACTTTGTCGAGCCTTAGCTTCCTGCGTGCCGACACGTTTTAAAGCAAATTGTTTACATAGACATGGTCAACGTGTCCAGAAGCAACTGTTAACATCCGAACCTATGCTACAGTTCAGGTTCTGTCTCGTATTAAACACGCGTCAAACGCTCCACAGCGGAAATATAAAAAAAAAACAGTGTTTCAACAAAATTTATGTGCATTTTCTTTTGAAAACAACGTTATACAACCTCGATAAATGTAATCTCTTTGCAAAGAGGAAAAGAACCATTTATTGTCTTGGTACAAATGATATTATCTTCCAAACAAAAAACAGTAAAACTGGATTCCTGCCCTAAGTGATCTTGGCCATATTTGATTCAAGGCAAAATGCAACATAATATTAATTAGCACCGCAGCTCTGAAGGTTAGTAGTTTCGAAAGCTCAAAGATTTCGACTACGCTACTTTACAGCTATCAAGATGGGGAAAGAAAGGTGAGAAATATGGTGAGGAGATGAACTTATCCGAAATAAAGTGCTTTTCCAGAAACAAAGGTTGGGTTGCGCGCAAGTATGCTGTGATTTAGTCGTTTTCGACACTAAATTTCGTTATAACACGTGTGGTAAGGCTACGAGTGTTTGCTTGTCAGAAGACGAATGCTACTTAGTCATTATATCATTGAAGTTTTGCTTCACCAATTAGGCACAGCGCTGTATTTATAGACCTCTGCCTATCTGTTACCTTCTAAATAATTTTCTACTGCTCCGCGTGAGGTTGAATGTTTTGTGGTTTTATTTCGATAAGCATATGGTTTCTAATCCATAAAGTAAGCCTCGACGCCATAATTTTTAATGATGACTCCACTTTCAAAAATATATCGCCTCATAGCTTTTCACAAGAAATTGAAATGATACTTGTAGTTCTATTGTGGAACGTATTTTTGACAGGCGAGGCTTAGCGTAAACTTAAAGTGCAGTTTTTGTGCGTCTATTACAACTCAAGTGAATTCACCTATTCGCATTTGTCACCTAAAGGAAAATAAAAGGAAAAGGCTAAACTTTGTGTAAAATACAATTCGGCAGCGCAAAAGCAAGTTGTTATATAAATTCTTAGTGAAAATAAATTGTAAAGCGTACAATTCATTATGGAACATATAACGTGACTACCTTTGAAGCATAAGTGCAAATTGTATTCCCACGTGTAGGTATCTTCACTGCTTGCCGAAATGCATAGCGAAATCGAAATAGACCACAGCGTTCTGCGATTCCGATGGCTCCGGACTCATTCAGCGAAACAGCGGCAACCTCCCACAGTGTAATTAATTCTGCTTCAACAATGTACCGGTAAGACTACGAAGTGATTGCCTCTCCTGTGTTTGTTTCAAGTTATTGCGCGTCCCTTAATACGGGGAACTGACCAAAAAGAACAGTGGTTATCGGGTTGTTTGCAAGCGATGTCATGGTGGAGGGGGGGGGGGGAGGTGCGGTTGAGTAGATTGTGGCTGTTTAGAAATTCAATAAGTATAGTAAAAAGGGTAAACTGCTTAATTATTCACTGGTAACGTAAATATGATTGTTTCATAGTACAGAAGGAATTGTGTGGACCAGATTACATTTGTGGAATTTTATTTTTCTTTGTGTACCAATTTTTGTTTCTGCATTGCACCCTTATGCAACCCGTAGAATTGAACTACGTGCATGCAGCTACTTATTACTTTCAGACTTCCCATGCCGTAGTAGGCAACATTATTTAGTGAAAATCTGCAGCTTTTTGAAACCTATTATTCGAGACTGCTCGACTAAAGGACCTGATAGTAGGTTTGAGAGGGCAATAAATTCACGGCCAGCCCCGCTTTTTCGGCAGGATTTGCTGTCTAGACCGCAGGTTACATGGATGATGCAGTTTTAACGATTTCATAATCAACTGTACTCACCTGAGGTGATTTAGTTTGAAACCATTTATTTATTAAGTCAAAGGAAACGCGATATCTTTGTCATGCTAGGCACACATAATGCGCGAAACGCACTGAATTATTGCGCTTATAAAGGAGGTACTTTTTAGAGCACAGACCTTAACGCCCGTACCTGCGATGAGCCTTGGCGTGCCTCGTCCTCCCTCGGCCTAACCGAGAAAACGAGCGCAGCAAACGATGCAGTTGGGAACGTGGAGCGTAGCGGCGGCTTAAATATCGCGGGAGCAAACCACGCGAGGAAGAAAGCGAAGGAAGCCACATTGATGCACGACGACGTGGCGCTCACGTCCACACATCAGCGGCAGCGGCTCCACCGGCCGTTCGAGGGAAAGAAAAGAAAGAACCAGAAAGCTCACGTTCACCGCAAGCCTTTCCTGGAAATAACAGTGATTGCATAAGGTGCATTTCCCGGGAAGCGGCAGCATTGTAACCGGTCTATGGGCAGCACCGCCGACCATGGCTCTGCCAGTCCGATGATCGGCGCAATGTCTCAATACGTCACGAAATGAAAAAACTCTGTAGAGCTTCGCTCAAATTTCGCATTCGGAAGCGTCGTAATCGTCGGTAATTGTTTCCCTTTTGCGGAAAGGCGCTCAAAAACATGTATAGATAGCTGTTACCAAAGCGAAAAAAAATTATGTTTAGGCCACTGCTTCATTTCTGCTTGGAATACCTACTAGTGAACAAAACAATTCTTTTATTGGAAATTCCAATGCAATTTGGTGCCGCAGCTAGGCGGGATTTATAATCTGTTTCGTTACTGCGCCTGATAAATCTGAACACTTTGATCGACCGCATTGGAATGCATTGTAAAACGTTTCCCGACAATTATTGTACTATTAACATTAGGTACCGTCTCAAATGATGAATGTGCTGTAGCTATTCAAAAATTTGACATTTCTTTCACAGATAGCAGACCTTGGAGACATGAAGCATCGACTCGGTGAATAGTCGAAATCGGCGTTGAGGACTTCTTGAATAAAATGCGAAAAATTTGCGCTTTTATCGACTATGCAACATACCGTTTAAAAGGCAGAAGCAGTGAAGACACAGAAGCTTCTGCCGTTTTGTCACTGTTCCAGTCAGAAGTATATTCTGCTTTAACGATGTTGCAAACAAAGGCTCATAAGTGCGAGTTATTTCCATAAGTTCGTCTGACTAATATAAAGGGTAACTTCATTTTTTCAACCTTGGTGGCTTTTATCCATCAGTCCTTCGATCACACATGCAATCCTTCCTATCAGGCGCTGTATTCTTTCGCACAAAAGCACAATATTGGTTTCTAATAAAGGGACAGTCAAACATCCACCCATTCGTAGCAAATGCGACAAAGGAAACCCATGCGGGCTCTTCGAAAGGAAAGCCTCGCAGTTGAAGTAAAATTCGTCTTGGTTCGGGACTCGAACCGGGGACCACCGCCTTTCTGGGGCAGCCGTTCTACCATCTGAGCTAACCAGGCGGCTAGCAGATGGCCGAGCGAAGTCGAATTTGTCAACTACTCGAACCAAAACTACAGTTGGACGTAATAGTCCTGCGGAAACCCGTAAGGTGGAGATAAGTAATTAATAAAGGGAAACATCAGACACCCACCCGTTCGTAGCAAATGCTACAAAGCGAACCCATACGGGTTCCTGGAAAGAAAAGCCTCGGAGTTGAAGGAAAATTCCACCTTGCTCGCTACGCTGAGACTGCAGCTCTGCGAGCAGCGACCGCCCGTGCCATTGGTATTTTAATCCTTCGTAATTTTGTTCTTCGCCACGTTGTTCTCCGAGAACCACTGAGTGATAGGGGCTATGTCTTCCTGTCGGAGAGCATCCAAGCCCTGCTCGCTGAGTGCAGGATAATTCGCCGCAAATCGACCGCGTACCATCTCCAAACCAACGGTCTGACCGAGCGCTTCAATCGCACACTTGGCCACATGTTGCGAATACATATTTCATCCGGCCACTCAAAGTAAGACAGCGTACTCCCCTTGTTACGTTCGCATACACCACGGTGATGCAAGCGATCACCGGTTTTACCGCTTTTTCCTTGTGTATGGCCGTGAGCGTTCATGCCCTTTGGACACAATACTGCCGTACCAAACTGACGCTACAGGGTATACTCCGCTTTCCGAAGTGGCCAAATATGCTAAAGATTCCCGTCAGCTGCCACGTGCCCTGACTAGTGAGACTCAAGAACGTCAAAAGACAAGACATGACGTGCTCGTCGACCACCGCACAACTTTGCTTCTGGTAGACTTGTGTGGATTTGAATACCAGCCCACATTCTCGGCCTTTCTTCCAAACTCCTGGCGCGTTATCACGGTCCAAACCGTATTGTAACGTGGTAGTGACGGTGAAGAAAGCAGCTAAACAGAGAAAGACGAAACTAGCGTTTTATTGGGCGAACTTGTGCCTTCCAAAACAGGATACACTCAAAGAGTGGCGAAAGCAGCGAACACAGTCGGTGATCGTAGAAAATCTGATCAACGGGCCAAGCGCGTCGGCTTTTATCCATCAATCGTCGAATCTTCCGGACTATTCGCTGGGACCTGCGTGTCTTCCAGAAAGTTCTACACTATTCGCGATGCGCATACATGCAATCAGATTACACAAGGTTCGGTGACAGACAGCGGATGGAACCATCGATAACATTCGAGAAACTTCCTATACATGCAGGCGCGTCCTGCGCTGCGTGATAACATTTGTTACGCGGTGAAACGTGATCACCCGAGGAAGATAAATATGTACACGTGTCCATATCCCCTCTTAAAAAGCATCGACCCGATGCTGCAAACAAACGAAAGTTATAAAAAGGAACACCTGCAGCAAGGAAACAAGAAACTAAGGAATTTCGTCAGCGTGCTTAAATGGGCTTAAGACGCACCACGTGGACCACTTCAGATCGTCACGGCGCCGCTGTGAATACAGAATGCCGTCTGGCACGACCTCATCTTGTAGGGTACGAAATAGCGACGCAGTTGTTTCTCACTGAGTCCTCGTCGGCGTATCGGGGTCCAAACCCAAACACGGTCACCGCGCTGGTACTCGACATAGCGTTGTCGGAGGTTGTAGTGTCGGCTGTCGGTACGCTTCTGGTTCTTGACCCGTAGGCGGGCGAGCTGTCGGGCTTCTTCGGCGCGCTGGAGATAGGTAGCGACGTCAAAATTCTCTTCGTCAGTGACGTGCCGCAGCATGGCGCCGAGCATCGTAGTCGGGTTCCTGCCGTAAACCAACTTTAACGGCGTGATCCGTGCTGTTGCTTGCACCAACTTGAGCCCAAACCCTCAGCCACGTCCCCTTTGCCCTTCCTCTTTTCAATAAGTTTATCACCACCACCACCACCGTGCTGTAAGCGAAGGTTACATACGGCAGGACTGTGCCCCACGTCTTGTGCTCGACGTCGACGTACATTGCTGGGTTTGAAGAGTTTGATGGGGAAAATGGGTTTGATGAGTTCAGCTGTAAAAGCCGTTCCTCTGTCGGTGATGAGGACTTCTGGGGCACCATGTCGCAGCAGGATCTTCTCGACGAAAAATTTAGCCACTTCGGCTACGCTACCTTTTGGTAGGGCTTTAGCTTCAGCGAAGCGGGTGAGATAGTCCGTCGCCACGACCACCCACTTATTCCCGGATGCTGACGTCGGAAACGGCCCCCCAAGAAATCCATCCCAATCTACTGGACTGGTCGGCAGGGAGGGTCGATCGGCTGCAGTAATCCTGCTGGCTTTGTCGGGGGTGTCTTGCTCCGCTGAGATTCTCGGCATGTCTTGACGTCACGGGCGACGTCGGCGGTCAGATGCGGCGAGTAACACCTTTCCTGTATCCTCGAAAGCGTCCGGGAGAATCCGAGGTGCCCAGCGGTTGGATCATCGTGTTGGGCGTGCAGTACTTCTGGACGCTGCGCTGACGGTACAACAAGAAGGTAGCTGACGCGGACAGGTGAGAAGTTCTTCTTCACGAGTAGGTTGTTTTGAAGCGTGAACGAATACTATCCACGCTTAAATCCCCTAGGGACAACGTCGGTGTGCCCTTCCAAATACTCGACTAGGGCTTTTAGATCCGGGTCTCCTCGTTGCTGTTCGGCGAAGTCTTCTGCGCGTATTATTCCAAGGAAGGTGTCGTCGTCCTCATCGTCTTGTGGCGGGGTATTGATGGGGGCGCGTGATAAGCAGTCGGCGTCAGAGTATTTTCTTCCGGACTTGTATATCACCGTGACGTCGTATTCTTGCAGTCTGAGGCTCCACCGCGCCAACCATCCTGAAGGGTCCTTAATGTTAGCTAGCCAACACAGCGCATGATGGTCGCTGACGACTTTGAATGGCCTGCCATAGAGGTAACGGCGGAATTTTGCTGTAGCCCAAATGATGGCGAGGCACTCCTTTCCAGTCGTAGAATAATTGCCTGCCGCTTTGGCAGCGACCGGCTAGCGTAAGATATCACCCGTTCAAGTCCGTCTTTCCTCTGGACTAGGACGGCACCGCGGCCTAGACTACTGGTGTTAGTGTGGATTTCGGTATCGGCGTCCTCATCGAAGTGTGCAAGTACCGGCGGCGACTGCATGTGTCGATTGAGTTCTTGAAATTCGTCGGCCTGCGGCGTTTCCTACTTCAGCTCGACATGACATTTGGTTAGATGTATTAGCGGCTCCGCGGTGCATGAAAACTCCTTGACAAACTGCCTATAGTAGGCACACATGCCAAGGAATCGCGTACTGCCTTCTTGTCGATTGGCTGCGGGAACATTGCGATGGCAGCTGTCTTCTGCGTGTCGGGGCGTCTTCCAGATTTGATGATGAGGTGGCCTAGGAGCAGAAGCTCATCGTAAGCGAAGCGGCACTTTTCCGGCTTCAGAGTGAGCCCTGATGACTTGATGGCCTCTAATATTGTCGCAAGCGCCTGAAGTGATCGCCGAAATTTCCGGCGAAGAAAACGACGTCATCCGAGTAAACATGACACGCTTGCCACTTCAGTCCTTCTAACACTATGTCCATGACGCGCTGAAACGTTGCAGGCGCCGAGCACAGACCGAATGGCATGGCCTTGAACTCGTGGAGGCCGTCTGCCGTGATGAAGGCGGCCTTTTCGTGATCTCTCTCGTCCAGTTCTATTTACCAGTAGCCAGACTGGAGGTTCAAGGACGAGAAGTATTTAGCGTTGCAGCGCCGATCCAATGCGTCGTCTATCAGCGGAAGGGGTTATACGTCCTTCTTCGTGATCTTATTCAGTCGACGATAATCGACGCAGAAGCATAGGGTTCCGTCCTTTTTCTTCACCAAGACTACAGGAGATGCCCGCTGGCTTTTTGACGGCTGGGTGATGTCGTCACGCAGCATTTGGTCGACTTGTTGCCTAATAGCTTCACGTTCTCGTGTCGAAACTTGGTAAGGGCTCTGGCGGAGTGGTCGAGTGCACTCTTCGATTATTATGCGATGCTTTGCAACTGATGTTTGTCGAATCCTCGAAGACGTCGAAAAGCAGTCTTTCTGTCCTCGGGGAAGACTTCTGATCTGTTGCTGCTTACTCATAGGAAGATTTGGATTTACGTCGAGGTCTGGTTCGGGGACTATGCCATCGGGGTAGAAGCGGCAGAATCCGGGAGGGCAAATGCATTGCCGGTTTTCACAATTTCCTCGATGTACGCGATTGTCGTGCCTTTGTTGATGTGCTTGAATTCTTGCCTGAAGTTGGTTAGCATAACTTCCACTTTCCCCCCGTGGAGTCGAGCGATCCCTCGCAAATTTTACGGTCGAGCAGTAGATTTTGGTCGCCTTCAATGACGCCTCCTACGTCAGTGGGTGTTTCGGTTCCGACGGAAATAACAACGCTGGAGCGCGGCGGGATGCTCACTTGATCTTCGAGCACACTAAAGGCGTGTTGACTGCGAGAGCTCTCCGGCGGTATCTCTTGATCTTCCGACAGCGTTATCGATTTTGACTTCAGGTCTATGATTGCGCCGTGTTGGTTTAGGAAGTTCATGCCAAGAATAACTTCTCGTGAACACTGTTGGAGGATAACGAAGGTGGCAGGGTAAGTCCGGTCATGTACCCTGTGCCCCACGACAGACGCGTCCCCTCCAGCCCTTGTAATTTGACAGCCATACCTCGCTCGCAATCGCATACTTAATACAACCTTCCTGTACACTAACGTAGCAAGCGTCCTTCATGAAAACATGGGCCTTTTTTCAGTGATTGATTCGTGCTCTTCATCCACCATCGCGGGTACCGCAACTTGGTTAGATGACACGCTTCCCGACAATATCGTTTTCGTCTAAGACTCCGACTTTAAGATTTTTCGAACTGAACGCATAGGTTGTAGGGGTGGGTGCGTACTTCTGGCTATGAAGGACGATATCGCTGCTTTGTGTGCTGAAGTCACGTCGTGCCGCGAGTGAGTGTGGGTTCATTTAAAATGTGGCTCTACGAATCTCATTGTTGGTGCAATTTACCACCTTCCTGACATGAACAGCTTATTCTAAAGCAAATTCTGTCGAATGTTACAAGAACTTGATGTCCGCTTTTCGAATTAAAGCTTACTAGTACTAGCTGATTTCAATTTCCCGGCAAATAATTGGTCCTCATTAACTTCTACTGCTAGCGATCCTGAAGCTCGGGCCTTCCTCCAGTGTTGCGTCGATTTCTCATTGCAGCAACTTCTTTCTGAGCCATCACGTCGTTCCGCAACTTCTTCCAATATTCTTGATCTTATCCTAACCAATTACCTTTACTTTTGTTCCAATATTGAGCGCTCAGAAGCCCTTTTCGATCCGTCTCTAAACACCGGAAAGGTGAAGATCTTACCTAATAAAAAACCTTCTCGCAACGAACAACTCAGGTGCTACAACCGTGCTTACTTCGGCGAATTGAACGCCGAGTTGACAGTTTTTCCAGATACCTTTCTTCGGAATTTCTCAACACGTTCATTGGACATCAACTGGAACCTATTCACAGACAAAATTACTGCTCTAATTGATAGGTTCATATCCATTATTACTATGCCATGCACTAACACTGCGCCTTGGTATATTAGGCATCTCCGTCGCCTTCACAATAAAAAAGGCGCCTTTACAGACAGGCCAATAGAAACAGGCAATCTGATTCCTGGCAGCGCTACAAAGCGTCTGATAGGGAATATCAGTCGGCGCTGATATCTACTCCTTGCTATTTCTTCACCTAGAACGTGGCAACGATGCTAACGAACAACCCAAATAAATTCTGGAAGACAATAAGCCCTTCAAATAATCCTGACGTTAATTTAACAAATGCTAAAGGAGGCAGTGCTCCGGTTGCTCATTGTGCCCAATTTCTCAATAACTCATTTACAGCAGTTTTCCCCTAGTAATATGAGCTCTTCAGCTCATATTTCTATTAAGTATTCTGACACTGCAATGTCCGAAATAAGCAATAATGATAACCGTACCTTTACTACGGAAACTTAAACAGACATCACCGCCTGATCACCTTGGTTTTAATAACAAAGTACTCAAGAATTATTCTGAAGGTGTTCATCGTATCTTTTCTGCTACCTTTACACAGTCTCTTTATTCTGGTTCAATTGCACGTCACTGGCGGTTGCCCATGGTTGTACCTCTATTCGAATCTGGGTATCGTTAATCGCCCCTAAATTATCGACCCATTTCACTAACCAGCCCAGTTTGTAAACTTCTTGAACATGTGATTAATTCACGAATAATTAACTATTTAGAAGAATGCTAAATCATCTTTAAATACCAACATGGCTTCCGCAAAGGCTACTCATGCGAAACGCAACTTGAAAAGGTTCATTCACAATCTGCATTCATTTGTTGATGCTGGTATTCAAGTCGACTCGTTAAGCTTCGATTTTTCCACAGCTTTAAATAGGGTAAATCACAATCGGTTACTAAGCAAATTAGCACCGCTAAATATTCACCATTTTGTTATTGCATGGGTTAAAGATTTTCTCTCGACCAGGTATCAGTCCACCACTCTTAATAACCATAATTCATCCTAAGTACACCCCGGCGTTCCACAGACAGCGTGGTTCGCCCTTTGCTTTTTCTGGTATTTATTAACAATTTACCTAACTCCATTTGTTCTCAAATCTGACTTTTCACTGATGATTGTGTAATTTACCACCAAATTTATTCTAACAGTGGTCGTTTAGCCCTACAATCTGACGATCGATTCAGAAACAGCATATGGTGCTCTTCCTGGCTCATGCAACTTAACCTATAGAAAAATATTGTCTTTTACGAACCGTCAGTCTTGAAGCAAAATAATAGTACAGTCGAATTGGTAACTAGATATAAGTACCTGGGTTTCACGTTCATTCAGACCTAACATAGAAGCATCATATTAACTCGATTCTTGCATCCGTGAGTCGGTCGTTAAGGTCCTTAAAACATAACTTGAAGCGCGCTCCTTCTTACCTCCGAATACGGGTCTTCTGTACACTAATTATACCTAAAATTAAATATGCTACACCTATTTGGGACCTTCATCAAGCATATTTAATTAATAACATTGAACCATTGCAGAACCACGCAGATTGTTTTATTTACTCTAATTACTCACGTCATAGCAGCAACACAGCATTAAATACACGCGCTGGACTGCAAGCACTATGTCACCGCTTAAACGCTGTGCATTTACCACTTTTTCATAAGCTGTATCTTCAGTCAACGCGTCATAAAAACATTTTTTCGTTGGCCTTCTGCCAGCTTTGACTGACGTGAGCATCCGTTTAAAGTTCATCGCTTATCATGTCGTGCATTTAACTACGCACATTCTATCATACCACGCAACATAAGAGACTGGAATGCTCTACCTTCACGTGTTGCTACTGCCACTGATACCGATAAGTTTTGCAATCTGTTGTCTGCCTTAACACGATGCATATTTTATCTCATATCTGAAATGCTTATTGTTACCTTGTATTTCTTATAATGTAGAGCTTGTTGTTTCGTTTCGTGTTGTTTGGAAGATGTATAACTGGTATAATTTTTTACTACTGCCTTGTTCATGTTACTGCTTCTTTGCGTTTTATTTGTGCTTGTAGGAATTAACAGTATTTGGTTGTTATTTTCTAATGTCACATGATATTTGCTTTTTTTAATAAATTTGTGGTGTACTGTTTTTTTATCAATTTCCTATACCCTTCCACCCCCATGTAATGCCCTCAGTCATGAGAGATTTTAGGGGTATTTTGTATAAAAAAAAACAAAAAGTCATGTCATGTAACAAGAAATTGCAGCGAACAGAATGTTTTGGGGAAATATAGACACTAAATGTGCTATAAAACATTGGTGGCGAAGTTTTTATTTCTCCTGTCCTGTCGTTTGTCATTCTTTGTCTCCAGAAAACACCGGATCCACCGCTCCCTGACATCACGCTGGTAACTTGATTCAAGCTACACATGGGGGAGCTATCAGTTTATATTGGTGTACATGGAGTAGGTAATGTATTGGTACATTTGCTCCCTAATAGCCCAATGATAGACAAGCAAAATGACAATACAGCCAGGCAAATAATGCATGAACCACCCATAATGCCATACAATCGATTTTATTTGCTTAATCCGTCAAATATCGCATTTCCTGGCGTTCTTTCCTAATACTCCCTGTCAAGCCCACATTGCAATTAACATTGTCGTTCTCTATTTGGAAGTGAGCTGATAACGGGCACACGTGAAATGCCTTTACATGCTGCACAACTACATATGGGCTATTTGAAATCTGATGATAATATCATTTCGCTTCAACCGAAGATCCTGAAGGTGAACTAAAAATTTGGCACCTGAGAACTGCAGCTGAAAATAGTGCTCTATTTCCTTGAAAGCGTCTTTTGATGATTACTTTAGAACTATAGATCGCCAGAGCAGTCCTCAAATGATGGTAGAAATCAGCATCGTGGCCTCATTTCAGGCTAGTGAGCCGTTTTCTTGGTGTGCGCATGTTCTCCACGATCTTACCTGCAGCCATGGTGAAAGTAATATCGCGTTGCCAAAAAGCCTCGCATCTCATTTGGTGGCATTGATAAGTTTTAGGCTTGCTTTTTTAACACTGGCTGAATACATCAATAAGAAATTTGGTATTTCATGGACCTAATATTAGGAAGAATATTACAACGCAGTTTATTTATTTATCCGTTTAGGCTATTTATTTATCTGCTCGCCTGGAAAGGCTATGAGCAGGAGTGAAGTACAAGAAGCATAAATACATATTACAGACATTTCATGTTTTGCATAACGTCGCTTGCGGATAATATATGTTGTTATGGAAGGATGAACGAAGAGAGGAAGAAGGTTGGAGACAGTGGCTGCTGCGTGTTGTTGGTGGTCAGCCATCTTAGCTATTCCGAATCATTCTGTAGATATGTATTAAAATATAGTTTTTCTATACTCGCAACGTCCCCGTAACACACACACACATATCGGGATGTTAGTATATGATTTTTTTGAGCAAAATGAAATTCTGGGAATTTACGTGCGACAACTATGATATGAAAATGAGGCACACCTCAATGAAGGACTCCCCATTGAATTTTACCACCTGTTGGTCTTTAACGCGCTCTTAAATTCAAGTATACGCTAGCATTTTCGCATTTAACCCTCGTCGAAATGCGGCTGCCGCAACCGGAACTGTCCCACAACCTCGAACTTAGCAGCGCAATGCCGTAGGCGCTGGGCTACCGCATCGGGTTGTGATAGAGCGAATACGTTAATTACGCAACGGGTGTGGCCTTGTTACTATCACAGTTTCATGGCGTCGAAACGCAAAAGCTCCCGTCTTCTTGGCATTGGGGGCACGGTAGAGGTACGTTGTGGGTCAAAATTATTCCGTACTCGCCCACTTAGGCGTGCCTCACAATCGCATGGTGCTTTGGAACGTAAACCTCCAGTATTATAGTATTCAAATATTTTCCTTTTAGTGTCATTTACAAAACTAAAATTAGTATAAAAAATACCGACAGTAATTGGAGAGGGCAGCTGGTACTACGCGAAACGATGTCAGAGCTAGAGAAAACGCCTGAATATGAAACTGTTCTACAGCCGGAGTGAAGAGTGAAAAGGTGAAGTCTAACTAAAATATGCAAAAAATTGCAATATGCACACAGGAAAAGGAAATTGAAGGTTTAGGATGTTAAGCCACATGCTCCTTCCTACACTGCGGAGGATTGTCAATTAGATCGAATGTTTGGGCTATACCCACACCTTCTTTCAATAACCGCACAACCAGCATGCGAGACTAGACGCTAGGAAATTACAGATTTGCTGGAATCGGCGTAAACTCTATCGGTATGTCAACTACAAGCTGCCAACCGGCGTGAATGCTGCGCCACGTCCTTTAGTGTACTCAGGGAGAAACGACGATAAACGATGAAGTTGCCATCATCAACATCTTTTTCATCATCACTATCAGCTTGGCTACACCCACTGCAGGGCAAAGGCCTCTCCCATACTTCTCCAACTACCCCAGTCATGCGCTAATTGTGGCCATGTTGTCCCTGCAAATTTCGTAATCCCATCCGCCCACCTAACTTTCTGCCGCCCCCTGCTACACTTCCCTTCTCTTGGAATCCAGCACGTATCACTTAATGACCATCGGTTATCTTGCCTCCTCATTAAATACCCTGCCCATGCCCATTTCTTTTTCTTGTTTACAAGTAAGAGGTCATAAACTCGCGTTTGTTACCTGATGGCTATAGTATTCCTTGAATTGCGAGGGAATTTCAAGCCTATGACTTTGGGCGGTGTGGTGGCGTGTGGAGAAACAGATGGCAGGCACACGGCTGGGCATCACTTGGGACTCGCACGAACAGTCGTCGATCGCTCTGCACAGCCCCACAGCCACTGTTCGTACTCCTGCATTGTAGCATGATTTCAAAATTTTCGCACCACACCTGGCAAACACTGTAAAACGCTAATAATTCAACTTCTTTAACCGATTAAGTCGAATAAATGAATGGTGGACATCGTTGACAATTAATCGATTTGCGGTATAATTTTAAACCGATAATGTATTAATCGTTCAACGATATTACCAACTTTATTGTATTTGGTAAATAGCTACAATAACGCAAGCAACGTAAGGGCTCTTGGCCATTGTCAGATGCACTGACCTTGAGGCCCCACTTTAGTTACTTCTTGAAGCATGTGCATATTCTCGCGATGTCACAAAACTCGAGCGACAAACAAACTTGTGAGCAGGAGCAGTAAAAAGATCGGAGTGCTTTAATACCGCACGACAACCACTGCTGCTTTTTATTCTTGATCTGTACGTTTTTTTTTATAAGTGCCGTTATTTCTTGTTATCGTTATCGTCTTTGCTGCAGTATCAACAGTGCAATATCTTCGTATATGCGTCTCTTTGTATACTATCCATGGCATGCGTAGTATGACGCTGGGCGTGAGGCTAAACATACAATTCTAACATCAAACAACGTTTGTTTTTCGCACACGCACTCATCAAAAGGCTCAGATCTATAAAGTTATCAAGAAACAAATATGGCGGAGAAATTTACGGTTGAATATTGTTAAAATGTTTTCGGGTATGCACCCTAGTATGCATATATCGAACAACGTAATGAAGAGGGCTAAACTGGCAGCGACTTTTATTGTTTCATTTGGAACAACATATTTACGATGCTTTTGTTTTACAGAGATGTACACGAAAAATGAAAGCGCACTTAGCTACGCTACTAACTCTACCAATACGTTCAGCATAACTGAAGCATCAATACCGGAACGGTGTTATACTGATTATGTGCAAAGCGCCACAAATTCTGGTGTGAATTGTACGAGAGGTTAAGGGTTTTGCACCATCGTTATATTGTGCATTTCTTATAAACAAACTGGTCCTTTTTTTCCTTGTAGCTTTAAAAGGAAAGATTGCATAGGAAGATTTACGCGAGATGAAGGCAGCAATAAATTCAATGCAATGAATGTTACCTGCAAGGGTAAGTAAATGGCCCGTGGCAAATACTTTTACTGCATGGGAACGAACGGTGTATAACGAAATGAGAGTAAACAAATTTGTTATATACATACCCACTTTACGAGAAAGTACACAAGGTGTCACAAACGTTGTAAAATAAGGTTGCGAGTTGCAATTTATATAGACACTATCGGAAACCTTTATGGCACACTGCGTGTTTGGATAGCATTTTAGTCAGAATACATCATTTTTATTTTTGCGGGAGTTGAAGATATGCGCGGAATATTCGACGCCAATTACAGTTTAGGAAGACAGTGACGTAAAACATAAGCATTTAAATTTGGAGCGTGTACATTTGTACGCCTAATTGCTGAAAACAAGCAACCGCTCCGACAAATTTCAGCTAAAGTGTTTTCAGTTTTTATGATCTGGCCCTAAAGAAAATGTTTAGTGGGATCTCCATGTTGATTATATAGTCTCATAATTGTCTTCATGCATTATGCACACTCTAAACAAATACAAGCTTACGTAAGCGTGCGTTTGTAGTCATTTTGTTATACGCTTAGTCGGACCATGACATTTCTCCACGCTTACCGATCACGCTTACAAGGAGTGATCGCCAACCTCACTTCACGCTTAGCAGGAGTGTAAGGGAGCCCTGTTCACAAGTCTATTGAGGCGTGATCATTCCCCACGCTTAGAGACGGCGCCTGGGAAACGGCGCCTGTACGGGAGAAGGGGGATTGGGTGGGCATCATGCCCAATCGCATCGCCACTACATTCGTGGTAAGCAACAAAGAAGTACCGACCCTTGTCGCCTTGGGTTGCTTCTCCGAAGGGAGCTTTGCTCACCAAGCACTTCGCAGTCCTCTTCTTGTAACTACTACTACGGCGGTGAAGACTGTGGCGGTCCAACCCGCTATGGCACAGGCAGCAGTCCGGTGAAGTAAAAGCTGAATATGCTGCAGAGTGATAGCGCGAGACGATGCCGCTGGCGGCACTGATACTACTTCCAGGGTTTTGCTAAGCCCTGGAATATTTCAACGAAACCATGTAATGTAAAACCCTAACAAGCACCTCGGTATCTCCTTGCACATATCTCCTTTCTGCGTCATAAACTGACAAGAGCACCTTCAAATTTAAAACTTCTAGCATACAGAGCTTATATGTTGCCAAATCTAGAATATGCTTCAATAGTATGGGACCCCTATTACATAAAGTATAAGCATAGGCTTGAAATGGTTCAGAGGCGAGCAGTACGGTTCACGGTCAACAAGTTTAGGTCCACCGATTCGCCGTCACAACTAATGACCGAGAATTATATCCCTAACTTAGAAGGCGAAGAACTGTGGCACGACTAAAATGTCTTTTCACGATGTACGACATGTCGATTGAATTTAATGGACGAACATGCATTCAACCTTACCTGTCACGCGCGTCTCGACACCGTCACGCTCACAACTTGCTCCCTTACCGCGCATGCACTACCCTGTTTAAAAATTCATTCTTTCCTCGCACTGTTCTTCAGTAGAATAATCTACCCTCAGAAATTTTCTCTGCTGGTAATCTTGAGCAGGCGCTACTCATGTATTTTGCACAGTAATATGGAATGACATTTTTCTTTTTTATTCATGTTATCTTTTTCTATATCACCTGTGCAAGTGCGTTTTGTCCTTGTGTGAACTTGTTATTTTTACATGATTTGACTATCCCATTGCATTTTTATGGTGGTGTGAATATCGTCCTTTGAAGTACAAAAGGGCCAACTTGTTCCTTTTTTTCTCTTTCTTTCTTTCTATATTTACTTATTTCGTTCTTTCTTTTTCTTGGTTTCCTCTTTTGCTCTCATCCATATTCTGTTCCATATATCTAGCACAAGATCACATATTATTGTTGTATTAAATGAGTGTTTGCACAAATACGTCCACCTGCTTCGTCTGTAAAGACTGCTGTATGTAGAAATAAACAAATAAATAAATAAAAATCACAAATGCCCTCTGAACCGTTCTCTGCATCGCCGCGCGTTCGAAAATAGCGAGCCGTTTGCAGCAGAAGGACGTCTCGACAGCATTAGCCACCATTAAAACCATTATGCTGTTGCATTCTTGTTCCGATTGTTGTTCGAAAATACCTGATCAAACTATTTTTCACTGGCATGATCTTGTAGGAAAGGGGAATGTTCAAAGTAGAGAAGAAATATGACAGAGAAATGTATTGCTGGGTTAAATACTATCTGTTGCCAGAATATAGGAAACAAACGTTCATGTTTAAAAACAAAATTTATCGAGCTAAAAATTTTCCGGTCACTTAGAATGCCAAAGATTTTCTATGAGCTTGATTTAAATACACAACAGCGTGAAAAATTCTGTAATCTTGTTTGCCCCATAATATTTCCCTGCTTGCTACTGGCTTTATAAATGATTGTCCAAAGCCATGCAGTTGGTCGTTTTCTTTAGGATATATGATATCTTTTTTTTTACAATAAAGGAAAACACCTCTCTATTGCCTTTTCTGCGGATGTTTCTTCGCTGATCGCAATAGTTTCCTGCTCATAGCCGAAGATGAGCAGCCTTGTGTGTCCCCAGACAGTGCGGCCATTTGGTGGTATCTGAAAAAGAAAGGCTTAGTAACTATAATATAGTGCGTTAGAGGTGAAAACATGTTTTTTAGACTAAGAACACTAACTGATGACCCTTTAAGTTTTCAGTGCTGTAGCATTTTCATTTTAATAGTTACTTGTAAAATATCCTACAAGTCCCCTACATGGAGATCCAGGAAAATGTTCATATAAACAAGTAAGCACATAAAAGTGCCAATCTCGTAGCACTACGAAGGCAGCAAAGAACACAAGCTAGGTGCATAGCCTAAAAGTTAGGAACATATTAGAGACATACAACTGTGTATCAGAACAAGAAAAAAAACAACTCGATGAGTGCACAAAAGAGTGCAAGCCAAAAAGTAAGAAAAATAAAACCGAAAAGAAAGTCTGATAGCGTACATTAACAAGGGTTAAGCGAGTTGAATGCGTGCCTGAACTTTAGACGGTCAGTGTCCGCTATGTTACCATGCGGAGGGGGGGGGGGGAGAGGGCGTTCCAGAGGCGAAAGGCACGTAGCATTGCAGACGCGTTAAATGCTTCAGTGTTGCAGTAGAAGTACGTCAAGCTAAGATGACCGTGTAATCTGTAAAACGTGCGTGATGTCGTTTCTAGGCGCAGGGTGCTTTTGCTAGTGTAGTGGACGTACTTCCGACATATCTGGAACTGGCCTCACTTAAATGTTGCACTTTGGAAGCTTTAAGAGTTAGGCAATATGGGCAAGAAGGTTAAGAATAAAGCGAGCATACCTCCAAAGCCTGCGTCGCAGGTGCGCTTTGAAAGCGCAGAAAATTTCAGTATTTTTGACAGGATCAGGATAAGCTTTTCAATTTTTCTTCATTTTTATCCCTCCGATAAGTTTTACTTTAAACCTGCGCTTGCTGTCAAAAGCGACCTTGAAAACAACGGAACAGTGCGCAAAACGCATTTAGGTCAGACACACAGCTGCAGCTGGTTTATGTCCAGCATGACCTCGACGAAAATGAAGGTTAAAAACTCGAACAAAACTGGCACAGCATTCGAAGAAACCTTTTTACTGTCCAAGCAAAGTTGTGCTAAAAATACATAGTTACCCCTAATTTCCAAGACAATCGAGACGCAAATTTTGACGAGAATGACATTGTTTGGGAACTTGTCTCTACGGTCTCACAAAAGAAAAACCGAGAGCCTTTATTTCTTGTACATTTTACGAAAGTAATTGTAAGCCTGAGAAACTTTTACTACAGGTTGTTGCACCAAAAAGATATGTATATGAATTCCGAACATGAATTCATTAAAATCCTATTGCGATCACAAGGGGGTATTGTCAGATACACCTGGATCCTTCCTTTGCTGTCACCAGCTGTGAAGGCTATCACCATATGGGTTTTTGGGGTGCTCAAAGCAACATAAATGCCCTCCTTACCAGATATATCTGTAGTAAATACGTGGGCATTGGGTGCAGTGCGTCTTGACGTCGCAGTAATAAAGGTGCCTTCAACAGCATAATAATAATTTCGCTCCCGAAGCAGCTTCTCTTCCTATGGTCTGTAAAAAAGAAAAAGGAAAAAGAAGGACACTTCTGACTGAGATGTGAAATAATTGGTCACTGTCAAGGCTATAAATCCCAGATAATTTTTTTTCACGGTATGTATACCGGATTTGCACCTAAATAACGTGACACGAGATATAACGCGATGGGAGACTATTGAGCTACCAGAAAGAGAAAACAATACACTGTGATTTTAACACAAACCTCATTCACAGGCACAAATAGCAAATAATGCTTCAATGCGGAAGCCCATAGTAATTTAGTGTTCGTTACTGTGAACTGCTGTCGCAAACTGAAGTGAACGGACGAGAGCTGACGCATTTGTCAGTGTCAGCGATAACGGTGTTATCCTTCGCGGCCCACATGAAGCTTACTGGACCAATGTTCCTAGATGATCTCAACATGTTGTGGTAGCGATCAGCACGTCATCTATGTTTGAACCACGTTTCGGATTCCGAGGAGCAGTCGTCTTATCAGACGGGTTGACAGAGTGTAGGTGGTCTTCATGCCGAAAGGCATATATAGGAAATGGTAATGGCTAGTGTGGGTAGGAAAAGCAGTCTTCTGCAGTGTTCAGAAGTCGCCCATCGGCACGGTTACTGCCTCCTTGAACAAGCGTTCCTTGACGTAGGAGCTCTGTGGTAACCCGTAAGGTGGAGAGAAGTATTTATTACGGGAAAATGGGACATCCACCTAAACGTAGCTAAGTCCTACAAAGGAAACCCGTGCGGGTTCCTCGAAAGGAAAGTTTCGCATTTGAAGAGAAATTCGTCCTAGTCCAGGACTCGAGCCCGGGACCACCGCCTTTCCGGGGCAGCTGTTTAGGTGGATGTCTCAATTTTCCTTTATTAAGGGTTCTTTGAACAAGGGTTTCGTGAACAATGGTTCTGCAACTCGCAACGGTATGGGCTAACGATATCCTCCTCACATGAGCCGAAATTTCGCTTGTGAAAAATATCTTTATAAAATGAGAAGAGTATAATTCGAGAGCCATACGAGAGCTACATTAACTTCGGTTTGTGTGTGTCAGAAAAATGCGTGTTGATGAATCTCACGGAAAAAATGATTACCTGGAACTTCTTGTTTGAGAAAACCTGGTTGCAACGGAAATACTAACGAGAGTACAAACATTACAAACAATAATTCTGCCAAATATATGTCATCCACCTATACGAAATCTTTTAAACAATCTGGATTCCACAGGAAAAGTCAAAATAATTTTGTCATGCATATCTAAAGAAACTCGTAGTTTCTCTTTTCGTGCCAAATTGGCTTGCGTTAGAAATTTAGTAGGCAGTTTTACGTAGTGATATTAGTAACTTTAGCTGCGTAGAATGTTTTATGGTGTTTTACGTGCCAAAACCACTTTCTGATTATGAGGCACGCCGTAGTGGAGGACTCCGGAAATTTCGACCGCCTGGGGTTCTTTAACGTGCACCTCAATCTAAGTACACGGGTGTTTTCGCATTTCGCCCCCATCGAAATGCGGCTGCCGTGGCCAGGATTTGATGCCGCGACCTCGTGCTCAGCAGCCCAACACCATAGCCTCTGAGCAACCACGGCGGGTAGCGTAGAATCTTGTAAACATTCGCTTACGAACTAAATTGACAAGCATGCTGCCACGAGCCCACAGGCAAATAAGCACATCTCCCTGGCTGAACGCCGACACTAACTGTGGATACGCTGTTGTGAGGAAGAACGATAGCAGCAGTGCGCGAATCGACCTTCATGGTGCCTCTCACTTCTACGCGAACTAAGCGTCAAGAACTTAGCGCACACGAAGCGCTGAGTTGGTGGTGGTGGATGTGGTGGTGGCGGTGGGGGTGAAAATGTATTGCATTTAAAGAGAATAGTCGACTCTCTAGTGGGAACCCACATACTGGGTGGTGTCTCTAGTCAGAGACCACGTTGGTCGAAACCGCCGTCCTGGCTCTCTAGACCAATGCCACTTGGACCTGAAGGCCTGAGCAGCCTAGCATAGCCGCCTCCGAGTCCTCCCGATTAGGGTTGGTGTTGGTGGTTAAGCCTGAACTTCACAGGCCGGTCCATGCCATGGGGTAGACCTCTGCTACCTCACCACAGTGCTGGTCCTTGCAGGAGACCGTAGGGTCAACACCTTTCAAAATAGCCGGGCATAACATCATGTTAGTAAAAAGTCTCAGGGTCACACGTTCGTTCGCCCTCACCAGCCCCTTAGCGGGCATGGGTATCAGCGATTCTTGTCATAATAGTAATCTACAATTTCTTTAATTCTGGTAAGGAGTTGGCCCTCATTCTGGACAATAGAGTCTGCGAAACACACCCCGGAGATGAATGCTCGGGCAGCCGTATTCTAGACCTCATGCCTTCCTAGACCCTGGTGACCTCGTGTCCCGACAATGTGTTTTGCCGTCCCGGCGCACGTAGACTCTGGTCTCATCGCAGGGCCCTTTTACGATGGGGTCCGCGCGGCTTCGTTTTGCGAAAGAGCTGACCAAGTACTCGACTACATTATGCCGATAAGGCATCTTGTACACCACAGTAGCGTTGCCCCTTTAATATTTAGTCAGAAAATGTTAATATTCATTGGGCCCAAGTGGTTTGTTTTCTTGACGTTCTTAGTGACGACTGCCACGCTGATGTATTAAACATATGTAACGTTCCAGGAAAAGTACAAGTAGAAGGGCGTGTAGGAAGACAGGACTTAGTGCACACTCCATCATTCTTTTTAGAAAAATGGAAGAAAAAGTGTGTAAAGACACAGTTATATCAACAACCTGGTTGCGCGAAAAGAAGTAATTCTGCCAACAAAGAAACACCACATGCGCACACTTTCTTTAACTTGCTAGTTATGACACCGTCAATAACAACAACAAAAATGAAGAAATTGAAAAAAAAAAACCAAAAGGAAATCAGTGCCCACACGAAATCCGCCCTAATGATAACCGCATCAATATGGCGATAAAAATACTGCCAAAATGAAAGAAAAATAACATTCGCTGACGATTAACAATGCTCCCTTAGGCAAAATATGAGCTCCGCTCTATACGTGTTTTCATTAAGCGATACGTTGAAGCAAATAATTTGGGAGAGATATTCGAGAATCCGACCGGGGGGTAAAGCGCGTGAAATCTTATACTACATGGCTGATCGAAGGGTTCATGTGTAATAGCTTGTGTTGCTTGGCTTTAAAAAAGTACTACGAAATTGGCGTCGCTCGCACAATCACATTACCAAACAATCGCAAAAGATGGCGATCTAAACAAAGTGTCAACGAGACCAAACCAATCACATCAAACAAGCGCGAGCAAGAGCTGACGCCGCCAAGCGACAGTACGAAATGAGCGGTCCAGCTGAGACTACATACGAGTACCCATTGAACGATGGGGCGGCCCCGCATGAAACTGGTTTCCCGCGTGCACGTCACTGTTGGGGTTTCTCTCACTGGTCTCCTCCGTTCGCGCCTAGCGCCCTGCATATGCTGGTCTGCGTTCTCTGTTTCCTCTTTCGCTGTTATCCTTGTTCGCCCCGTTCTGCCGCCGCCACCACCGCTAGTCGCAGGAATGGCACTAGGAGGTGCGCTTTAAAAACCAAAGGAAGGAAGTTGGGAAAACAAACCTGTGGGCATAATAAGAAGACAGAAGGAGCGCTTGCGTATTTGGAACATCTACTTGTAATGAACAAAATTTTCCTTTTTCCCTTTGTGTCTTTAGAGCAGCTTTCGCATGACTCCGGCTTTATCAGATTGACGTAGGACCTTAAAGAAAAGGTCTTAATGCTCAAAACTTTCGCTTGTGGTATCTTTCGCTTATGGGAGGTCATGTGGGATCACTAAAACAGCAAGCTTACTTACCTATGCAGGTTCTCATACACGGAAAAGCAGTATCGCACAACACCCATAAGTGGCGATGTGTGATAAAATTTGCCAGCTTCTTTGGACATTCTCTTCGGTTATTTGGTCGGTCATTATGTCACAGATATGTTCGAAATTGCAGTTTCCTTACACGCAGGCATTGCTGAGAAGCATGCTGTCAGCACCACTGCATCTTGGCCCGTTGCAATAACACTGCCTTGCAATAAATATTACAAGTTGACATCATGCGCAGCTGGTGAAACACGACATGCAAGCAAATGTGAAGTATTTCTAGCTGAAAACAGCACAAATAGATAATATTTTTGATTGGCCGATGCTTAAGATGTTTACATTAGAAAAATTTATTGATACGCTTCAGAGAAAAAATTAAGGATATATGAGAATTTTTATTACCCTTCGTCGTAAGGAATTTTCTCATGAAATATAAACATTGAAAATGAGACAATTGCTTTCAAACTTAGATGAAGGTGACTCATTTTAAAAGGCATTTCTCATTTGAACAGTTATTATCTCTCCTACGATCTCAGTTTGCCGGGATCTGACGCGACGAATGAAGTGGAAATTGCATGTATTTTTTGGTATTACTCATACACGTTAAAGCACAGCATTCATTTCAATAAATAATAAGCACGAAACAAGTATCGAAACCACATCACTGATGATAAGGTGCTCCTGATAACAACGGGAACCACATAGTGCTCTCTGAGTAAGCTTGTCGATAACTAGTACTGTTAAACAAGGTGTCACAGCGACGGCAGCTTGTGGCACGGGGAGTGACGTCACTACTCTTTCGTGTGTGCAAGTGTCAGCGTATTAACTTATTTCATTGTGGTTGCATTACCGCTGTAGGGAGCCGACGTATAGTTAGAATTCCCGCCGCGCAGCGTGAATAAGAGTAGTGACAAGGGGACAAAAACGGTAATACTAAAAGACGCCCTGAAATCCCAGCACCCGGGTAGTCTGCACGTACACATTCTCCCGTGTTTGAATATTGAGCCGAACGAGTAATTAAAAAATAAAGCATTGCATACCTACCTCAGCAGTTGGTTTTGGTGGTCGTTTTCAACACCTTCGCTGGACATCCTCTTTTGTAGGGCAGCGATAGGGAGTCTATTTTTTTTCATGCGCTAAGCCTTGGAATATCAGGGGTCGACGGTATAGGACGCAATGATATTCGCCGCAGACATGGGACTAATATTGTTGTGAAGATAAACTTTCATCAGACAGTTACAAGTGGTAACATAAAATGTTATGTGTGAAGCTATTTTGCAATCTATGCCTTCGTGTGTACACCGTCACGTTGACCGAGCAAAACGCTGATGTGGACATTTCTGTAGAATCGTAGAAGGAGGTGGGCGAAGAGGAGCATTGAATCTGCTGAACACTGCTTACAAGCAAAATCCACACCTATGAAAGTAATAACAGATGGGGTCTTGAAAATTTGACGGTGGAACTGTTTAGTGCGAGTAGGGGCGCTGTAAAAAGCGTGTCTTCTCATTTTCGCTAAGACAAATAAGAAATCTCTCAATTTTACCAGAGCATCTTCTCACATTAGCCCGTTTCAGTTCAGCCTGTGGCCTGGTGCGAGCAATCTAGTTGGTTGCTATCAACCTACCCTGCAATCACAACCCCAATCAATGACCACTGTTCTTGGCTATTTCAAATAAGCACTTGCGCATACCTTTAAAAGCGGCTACATGTTCAAGACCGTCATTTGCGCTAGCCTCCGCAGATAGTATATACTTGTAGTTGGCATTAAAATCGATAGTTTTCTTTTGAAATGTACGTCACTAGAAATGCATTTTTGGCTTGTGACATTCTATTCAAAACATTTGTTTTGAAATATACGTCACAAAAGTTCCTTCTTCGCTCTTATCATTCGGGTCACCTCCCGGTACATACACAAGTTTGACGTCACTATAGTGAATAACAACACATTCCTCTATGTTTACTTTATGGAACGGCCGCTCAAGGAATTGCATTTTTCTCTTCCAACTCTGATATCAAAGGCGAAGCGAACATAGATATGCCAGTGTGCCTTTAATATTATAATACCGAGTGTCTCCAAACAATTGGAGAGGGTAGTAGACAAAGAGGATTATACAGGAGGTAAGAAGAGGTTGTAGAAGTTAGTAGGGTACAGGTCCCAGAATAGTTCCGTTACCCAATGCCACATTACACCAAAACACAATATAGAAGGTAAGCATCAGAGGATGCTATCAAGATTCAAGCAGAAAAGCACGAATAGTGATTGAAAGTAGGCAAATATATGGGCCTTCAAACGCAAGTAAAAACATGATCAAATATTTTACAAAGCATGCAGAGTTGGTAATGAAAACAACGTTAATGAGAAAGCGGTTCCAATCCGCACAAGTTTGTGAAATTGTTCGAGAGAATGGTGGTTCCGCCTTGACGATGCAGACAACAGAGTAATAAGAAGGTGCAGCGAAAAGGCACTTTCTAAAGTGTTGTTACTCATTTGTTTAGTAATAGCGGCAACGCCTAAACATATTCCTCTATCATGTCAGCTCAGCACAGGTCTTCAACGGGAGGGCAACTGTTATAAAATGAGCCTGAGGAGCATAGGTGGCGTGTGAAACATATATGCGTGGAAACTTCAAGACACTTTGCCGAAATAGTTTACACGACAAGCCAGAACGAGGAGAGCGACAAATGCGGTCAATCCAAATACCACACCGAATTATAGAAGACAGAGCAGACGAATAGATTCAGCAAAAGAAAGGCTGTACAAGAGCGGCAAGAATCCACAGGTGAGCTAGGGCGTAGACCTCGACTGTACAATTGAGCGACTATTTCCAAAGAGCCACGTTCTCTATAACGAGCTCCTCCCACGGCTCCAAAGCAAAGCAGCAAGGAGTCATTGTCCTTTAGGTTATTCCTAGAGGCAGAAAAAAGAGGTTTCTGAACGCCGCTTTACCTGCGGGTGCAAGGACGAGTGCACAAGTTGCTGAGTACGCTTAAAAGAAACGAGGCAGAGATTCAAAGAGCCGAACTGTGATAAACATTAATTTTGTACGTTTTAATTTAAAGTAGAAGCAATTCTTTTACTTGTATCGGCAGTTTGGATGGCAAGCTGGAATTCAAAGTATTTTTGAAAGAAAGAACGCTTCAGAGGACGATAGCTGATGCCTAACCAACTGCTTGAATGTTCAGCATAACCGTGAAGGACAAATTATACGTCCCAGAGAACGGTTGGAGCACCAATATTAGCAATGAAGCGTCTCCAGTTTTTTATTACAAGTGCGAAATTTGAGAAAAAAAAACAAGCTTGAATTTTACTTGAAGTTCTGAGAACATATCGCATGAAAGGGATAGGTCGGAATAAAAACGAATCCCTGTCACACATTGGTTGCTGTGCTTATGGGTTCACTTTAGTATGTCCCAAGTAGCATAAGCAGGAATTTCATATTTGTTTTAGCTATTTTCTTCTTGTGAAGAAATATAGCAGTCGATTTCTCATTCTATTGAAAACATAAATCAATTTTTCATTGTGAGAGTTACAGCTCTAAATTTTGTATCGCCACTAACGAATGCGATATTTGTTCTGTTTCAATGATTTTGATGTTTCTCTATGTCAGACTTTGTAAGTTATCAACGTATAGTGTGCCAGCTTACTTTGAAAGAATGAATGAAGAGCAGAAGGCTACTATTCCTTCTTGTTAAACGCTTCTTCTAAGAACACCCAATGATAAGAAGCACCTGTAGCTTCTACGATTTTGTAGGCTGCTTTTCTGGCTTCAACTTTATAGCCTGCACTATTCATAGCGGTCAAGAGTCCTTTAGATGGGCGCTGTAAATGGGCTTAAACAAACTTTTTCTCTGCAGAAATCGATAACCTTCTGTGCGTATACCACGCGTTCCTTATGAGCCAAATTAATTACGTCGCCTCTGCCCAGAATTGGACGAAAATAGAAAGACGAAACTAAGCACACTCATGCGCAAGAGCATCAAACAGGTCTTGGGCATTCCGCAAAGAGCAAATACAGCAAAGGTTGAGCAGCTAGGCATGCACAACAACATCGACGAAGTGATCGAGGCTCGGACTATGGCGCAAATACTCCGCCTATCCTCGTCCAAAGCCGGTAGACTAATTCTAAGCGAAGCTAATGTCTCCCCATCTCCACATCTCGAGCACGCGGTTACCCTACCGAGTGAAATTAGAAACAACTACAGAGCCTCACGATTTCCCAGAAACGTGCACCCTCTATACAGCGTGGGTAGGCGCCGGGCACGCGCCCGCCCGATTCTCGACCACACCGACGCGGATCGTGAAGCCACCGCATTTGTGGATGCGGCCCAGTACGGCAATACATAAACTTTCGCGATAGCAGTTGTGGACGGCAACGGAACGTTAGGATCATCCGCATCGGTTAAATCGACCACCAGCGCTAAAGCAGAAAAGATAGCCGTAGCCATCGCCATGGCAGACCCCACATTTACCCATTTCCTCACGGATTCGCATGCTGCCATTCTTGCTTGCCAAAGCGCCAACGTATCGAAAGAGGTAGCGCATATACAACTAGCGAGCTCAAAAGAGTGCAAACGATGCCTTTCCTGATTCCCCGCTCTCATGGGGAAAGACATTCACCCGCAAAAACCCAACCTCAATGAAACGGCCCACGACCGTGCGCGAGAACTTGCCCGCCGCGACGGTCCCACGGCCTCCGAGGGGCAGGGCATTCAGATTAATGACCCACTAATCACTTACCAAGAAATTACCTCACACTATCGAAAAGGCAGAATGAAATACCCGCTCCCGCACGCCAAACTCGAACGCGCGCAGGCCGCCGCGTTTCGAATGCTGCAAACGGACTCGTATTCGCCACGAGGCCTACTAAGCCACTACAACTCAGAAATCCCGGCAAATTGTTCAGACTGCCCAGAACTCTTGCTCACTCTCGCACATGCTTTGGCAATGTACCGCGTTACCAGAGCGCCCTCTTTCCACTTATTCCGAATGGGAAGAAGCCCTCAAATGCCCGGACCTGAAACGCCACCTCAAGGCCGTCCAGAGGGCCCAAGAACTGGCGGAGCGTCACCACGTTCCCGTCCCCACTTGGGCGTTGCCTACCGTTTCGGCCCAAGGAGCTCCCGGCGTGCGATCTCCAATGGCTTAAACCTCCTCAGGACCTCAATAAAGTTCTTGACTGGCTGGCTGGCTGGCCCGGCTGGCTGGCGCGGCTGGCTGGCTGGCTGGCTGGCCCGGCTGGCTGGCCCGGCTGGCCCGGCTGGCTGGCTGGCCCGGATGGGCCGGCTGGCTGGCTGGCCCGGCTGGCCCGGCTGGCTGGCCCGGCTGGCTGGCTGGCTGGCCCGGCTGGCCCGGCTGCCTGGCTGGCTGGCTGGCCCGGCTGGCCCCGCTGGCTGGCCCGGCTGCCCCGGCTGGCTGGCTGGCTGGCCCGGCTGGCTGGCTGGCTGGCCCGGCTGGCTGGCTGGCTGGCCCGGATGGGCCGGCTGGCTGGCTGGCTGGCTGGCTGGCTGGCTGGCTGACTGGCCCGGCTGGCTGGCTGGCTGGCCCGGCTGGCTGGCCCGGCTGGCTGGCTGGCTGGCCCGGCTGGCTGGCCCGGCTGGCTGGCTGGCTGGCCCGGCTGGCTGGCCCGGCTGGCTGGCTGGCCCGGCTGGCTGGCCCGGCTGGCTGGCTCTCCCGGCTGGCTGGCCCGGCTGGCCCGGTGGCTGGCCCGGCTGGCTGGCTGGCTGGCTGGCTGGCCCGGCTGGCTGGCTGGCTGGCCCGGCTAGCTGGCCCGGCTGGCTGGCTGGCTGGCCCGGCTGGCTGGCCCGGCTGGCTGGCTGGCTGGCCCGGCTGGCTGGCTGGCTGGCCCGGCTGGCTGGCCCGGCTGGCTGGCTGGCTGGCCCGGCTGGCTGGCTGGCTGGCCCGGCTGGCTGGCCCGGCTGGCTGGCTGGCTGGCCCGGCTGGCCCGGCTGGCTGGCCCGGCTGGCTGGCTGGCTGGCCCGGCTGGCTGGCTGGCTGGCCCGGCTGGCTGGCTGGCTGGCCCGGCTGGCTGGCTGGCTGGCCCGGCTGGCTGGCTGGCTGGCCCGGCTGGCTGGCTGGCTGGCCCGGCTGGCTGGCCCGGCTGGCTGGCTGGCTGGCTGGCCCGGCTGGCTGGCCCGGCTGGCTGGCTGGCGGGCCCGGCTGGCTGGCCCGGCTGGCTGGCTGGCTGGCTGGCTGGCTGGCCCGGCTGGCTGGCTGGCTGGCCCGGCTGGCTGGCCCGGCTGGCTGGCTGGCTGGCCTGGCTGGCTGGCTGGCTGGCCCGGCTGGCTGGCCCGGCTGGCTGGCTGGCTGGCCCGGCTGGCTGGCCCGGCTGGCTGGCTGGCTGGCCCGGCTGGCTGGCTGGCTGGCCCGGCTGGCTTGCCCGGCTGGCTGGCTGGCTGGCCCGGCTGGCTGGCCCGGCTGGCTGGCTGTGGCTGGCCCGGCTGGCTGGCTGGCCCGGCTGGCTGGCTGGCTGGCCCGGCTGGCTGGCTGGCCCGGCTGGCCGGCTGGCTGGCCCGGCTGGCTGGCCCGGCTAGCTGGCTGGCTGGCCCGGCTGGCTGGCTGGCGGGCCCGGCTGGCTGGCCCGGCTGGCTGGCTGGCTGGCTGGCTGGCTGGCCCGGCTGGCTGGCTGGCCCGGCTGGCCCGGTGGCTGGCTGGCTGGCCCGGTTGGCTGGCTGGCTGGCTGGCTGGCCCGGCTGGCTGGTCCGGCTGGCTGGCCCGGCTGGCTGGCTGGCTGGCCCGGCTGGCTGGCCCGGCTGGCTGGCTGGCTGGCCCGGCTGGCTGGCTGGCTGGCCCGGCTGGCTGGCTGGCTGGCCCGGCTGGCTGGCTGGCTGGCCCGGCTGGCTGGCTGGCTGGCCCGGCTGGCTGGCTGTGGCTGGCCCGGCTGGCTGGCTGGCCCGGCTGGCTGGCTGGCTGGCCCGGCTGGCTGGCCCGGCTGGCCCGGCTGGCTGGACCGGCTGGCTGGCTGGCTGGCCCGGCTGGCTGGCCCGGCTGGCTGGCTGGCTGGCCAGCCAGCCAGCCAGCCAGCCGAAATTGCCAGCTGGAAATTGCAGTTTCCTTACACGCAGGCATTGCTGAGAAGCATGCTGTCAGCACCACTGCATCTTGGCCCGTTGCAATAACACTGCCTTGCAATAAATATTACAAGTTGACATCATGCGCAGCTGGTGAAACACGACATGCAAGCAAATGTGAAGTATTTCTAGCTGAAAACAGCACAAATAGATAATATTTTTGATTGGCCGATGCTTAAGATGTTTACATTAGAAAAATTTATTGATACGCTTCAGAGAAAAAATTAAGGATATATGAGAATTTTTATTACCCTTCGTCGTAAGGAATTTTCTCATGAAATATAAACATTGAAAATGAGACAATTGCTTTCAAACTTAGATGAAGGTGACTCATTTTAAAAGGCATTTCTCATTTGAACAGTTATTATCTCTCCTACGATCTCAGTTTGCCGGGATCTGACGCGACGAATGAAGTGGAAATTGCATGTATTTTTTGGTATTACTCATACACGTTAAAGCACAGCATTCATTTCAATAAATAATAAGCACGAAACAAGTATCGAAACCACATCACTGATGATAAGGTGCTCCTGATAACAACGGGAACCACATAGTGCTCTCTGAGTAAGCTTGTCGATAACTAGTACTGTTAAACAAGGTGTCACAGCGACGGCAGCTTGTGGCACGGGGAGTGACGTCACTACTCTTTCGTGTGTGCAAGTGTCAGCGTATTAACTTATTTCATTGTGGTTGCATTACCGCTGTAGGGAGCCGACGTATAGTTAGAATTCCCGCCGCGCAGCGTGAATAAGAGTAGTGACAAGGGGACAAAAACGGTAATACTAAAAGACGCCCTGAAATCCCAGCACCCGGGTAGTCTGCACGTACACATTCTCCCGTGTTTGAATATTGAGCCGAACGAGTAATTAAAAAATAAAGCATTGCATACCTACCTCAGCAGTTGGTTTTGGTGGTCGTTTTCAACACCTTCGCTGGACATCCTCTTTTGTAGGGCAGCGATAGGGAGTCTATTTTTTTTCATGCGCTAAGCCTTGGAATATCAGGGGTCGACGGTATAGGACGCAATGATATTCGCCGCAGACATGGGACTAATATTGTTGTGAAGATAAACTTTCATCAGACAGTTACAAGTGGTAACATAAAATGTTATGTGTGAAGCTATTTTGCAATCTATGCCTTCGTGTGTACACCGTCACGTTGACCGAGCAAAACGCTGATGTGGACATTTCTGTAGAATCGTAGAAGGAGGTGGGCGAAGAGGAGCATTGAATCTGCTGAACACTGCTTACAAGCAAAATCCACACCTATGAAAGTAATAACAGATGGGGTCTTGAAAATTTGACGGTGGAACTGTTTAGTGCGAGTAGGGGCGCTGTAAAAAGCGTGTCTTCTCATTTTCGCTAAGACAAATAAGAAATCTCTCAATTTTACCAGAGCATCTTCTCACATTAGCCCGTTTCAGTTCAGCCTGTGGCCTGGTGCGAGCAATCTAGTTGGTTGCTATCAACCTACCCTGCAATCACAACCCCAATCAATGACCACTGTTCTTGGCTATTTCAAATAAGCACTTGCGCATACCTTTAAAAGCGGCTACATGTTCAAGACCGTCATTTGCGCTAGCCTCCGCAGATAGTATATACTTGTAGTTGGCATTAAAATCGATAGTTTTCTTTTGAAATGTACGTCACTAGAAATGCATTTTTGGCTTGTGACATTCTATTCAAAACATTTGTTTTGAAATATACGTCACAAAAGTTCCTTCTTCGCTCTTATCATTCGGGTCACCTCCCGGTACATACACAAGTTTGACGTCACTATAGTGAATAACAACACATTCCTCTATGTTTACTTTATGGAACGGCCGCTCAAGGAATTGCATTTTTCTCTTCCAACTCTGATATCAAAGGCGAAGCGAACATAGATATGCCAGTGTGCCTTTAATATTATAATACCGAGTGTCTCCAAACAATTGGAGAGGGTAGTAGACAAAGAGGATTATACAGGAGGTAAGAAGAGGTTGTAGAAGTTAGTAGGGTACAGGTCCCAGAATAGTTCCGTTACCCAATGCCACATTACACCAAAACACAATATAGAAGGTAAGCATCAGAGGATGCTATCAAGATTCAAGCAGAAAAGCACGAATAGTGATTGAAAGTAGGCAAATATATGGGCCTTCAAACGCAAGTAAAAACATGATCAAATATTTTACAAAGCATGCAGAGTTGGTAATGAAAACAACGTTAATGAGAAAGCGGTTCCAATCCGCACAAGTTTGTGAAATTGTTCGAGAGAATGGTGGTTCCGCCTTGACGATGCAGACAACAGAGTAATAAGAAGGTGCAGCGAAAAGGCACTTTCTAAAGTGTTGTTACTCATTTGTTTAGTAATAGCGGCAACGCCTAAACATATTCCTCTATCATGTCAGCTCAGCACAGGTCTTCAACGGGAGGGCAACTGTTATAAAATGAGCCTGAGGAGCATAGGTGGCGTGTGAAACATATATGCGTGGAAACTTCAAGACACTTTGCCGAAATAGTTTACACGACAAGCCAGAACGAGGAGAGCGACAAATGCGGTCAATCCAAATACCACACCGAATTATAGAAGACAGAGCAGACGAATAGATTCAGCAAAAGAAAGGCTGTACAAGAGCGGCAAGAATCCACAGGTGAGCTAGGGCGTAGACCTCGACTGTACAATTGAGCGACTATTTCCAAAGAGCCACGTTCTCTATAACGAGCTCCTCCCACGGCTCCAAAGCAAAGCAGCAAGGAGTCATTGTCCTTTAGGTTATTCCTAGAGGCAGAAAAAAGAGGTTTCTGAACGCCGCTTTACCTGCGGGTGCAAGGACGAGTGCACAAGTTGCTGAGTACGCTTAAAAGAAACGAGGCAGAGATTCAAAGAGCCGAACTGTGATAAACATTAATTTTGTACGTTTTAATTTAAAGTAGAAGCAATTCTTTTACTTGTATCGGCAGTTTGGATGGCAAGCTGGAATTCAAAGTATTTTTGAAAGAAAGAACGCTTCAGAGGACGATAGCTGATGCCTAACCAACTGCTTGAATGTTCAGCATAACCGTGAAGGACAAATTATACGTCCCAGAGAACGGTTGGAGCACCAATATTAGCAATGAAGCGTCTCCAGTTTTTTATTACAAGTGCGAAATTTGAGAAAAAAAAACAAGCTTGAATTTTACTTGAAGTTCTGAGAACATATCGCATGAAAGGGATAGGTCGGAATAAAAACGAATCCCTGTCACACATTGGTTGCTGTGCTTATGGGTTCACTTTAGTATGTCCCAAGTAGCATAAGCAGGAATTTCATATTTGTTTTAGCTATTTTCTTCTTGTGAAGAAATATAGCAGTCGATTTCTCATTCTATTGAAAACATAAATCAATTTTTCATTGTGAGAGTTACAGCTCTAAATTTTGTATCGCCACTAACGAATGCGATATTTGTTCTGTTTCAATGATTTTGATGTTTCTCTATGTCAGACTTTGTAAGTTATCAACGTATAGTGTGCCAGCTTACTTTGAAAGAATGAATGAAGAGCAGAAGGCTACTATTCCTTCTTGTTAAACGCTTCTTCTAAGAACACCCAATGATAAGAAGCACCTGTAGCTTCTACGATTTTGTAGGCTGCTTTTCTGGCTTCAACTTTATAGCCTGCACTATTCATAGCGGTCAAGAGTCCTTTAGATGGGCGCTGTAAATGGGCTTAAACAAACTTTTTCTCTGCAGAAATCGATAACCTTCTGTGCGTATACCACGCGTTCCTTATGAGCCAAATTAATTACGTCGCCTCTGCCCAGAATTGGACGAAAATAGAAAGACGAAACTAAGCACACTCATGCGCAAGAGCATCAAACAGGTCTTGGGCATTCCGCAAAGAGCAAATACAGCAAAGGTTGAGCAGCTAGGCATGCACAACAACATCGACGAAGTGATCGAGGCTCGGACTATGGCGCAAATACTCCGCCTATCCTCGTCCAAAGCCGGTAGACTAATTCTAAGCGAAGCTAATGTCTCCCCATCTCCACATCTCGAGCACGCGGTTACCCTACCGAGTGAAATTAGAAACAACTACAGAGCCTCACGATTTCCCAGAAACGTGCACCCTCTATACAGCGTGGGTAGGCGCCGGGCACGCGCCCGCCCGATTCTCGACCACACCGACGCGGATCGTGAAGCCACCGCATTTGTGGATGCGGCCCAGTACGGCAATACATAAACTTTCGCGATAGCAGTTGTGGACGGCAACGGAACGTTAGGATCATCCGCATCGGTTAAATCGACCACCAGCGCTAAAGCAGAAAAGATAGCCGTAGCCATCGCCATGGCAGACCCCACATTTACCCATTTCCTCACGGATTCGCATGCTGCCATTCTTGCTTGCCAAAGCGCCAACGTATCGAAAGAGGTAGCGCATATACAACTAGCGAGCTCAAAAGAGTGCAAACGATGCCTTTCCTGATTCCCCGCTCTCATGGGGAAAGACATTCACCCGCAAAAACCCAACCTCAATGAAACGGCCCACGACCGTGCGCGAGAACTTGCCCGCCGCGACGGTCCCACGGCCTCCGAGGGGCAGGGCATTCAGATTAATGACCCACTAATCACTTACCAAGAAATTACCTCACACTATCGAAAAGGCAGAATGAAATACCCGCTCCCGCACGCCAAACTCGAACGCGCGCAGGCCGCCGCGTTTCGAATGCTGCAAACGGACTCGTATTCGCCACGAGGCCTACTAAGCCACTACAACTCAGAAATCCCGGCAAATTGTTCAGACTGCCCAGAACTCTTGCTCACTCTCGCACATGCTTTGGCAATGTACCGCGTTACCAGAGCGCCCTCTTTCCACTTATTCCGAATGGGAAGAAGCCCTCAAATGCCCGGACCTGAAACGCCACCTCAAGGCCGTCCAGAGGGCCCAAGAACTGGCGGAGCGTCACCACGTTCCCGTCCCCACTTGGGCGTTGCCTACCGTTTCGGCCCAAGGAGCTCCCGGCGTGCGATCTCCAATGGCTTAAACCTCCTCAGGACCTCAATAAAGTTCTTGACTGGCTGGCTGGCTGGCCCGGCTGGCTGGCGCGGCTGGCTGGCTGGCTGGCTGGCCCGGCTGGCTGGCCCGGCTGGCCCGGCTGGCTGGCTGGCCCGGATGGGCCGGCTGGCTGGCTGGCCCGGCTGGCCCGGCTGGCTGGCCCGGCTGGCTGGCTGGCTGGCCCGGCTGGCCCGGCTGCCTGGCTGGCTGGCTGGCCCGGCTGGCCCCGCTGGCTGGCCCGGCTGCCCCGGCTGGCTGGCTGGCTGGCCCGGCTGGCTGGCTGGCTGGCCCGGCTGGCTGGCTGGCTGGCCCGGATGGGCCGGCTGGCTGGCTGGCTGGCTGGCTGGCTGGCTGACTGGCCCGGCTGGCTGGCTGGCTGGCCCGGCTGGCTGGCCCGGCTGGCTGGCTGGCTGGCCCGGCTGGCTGGCCCGGCTGGCTGGCTGGCTGGCCCGGCTGGCCCGGCTGGCTGGCCCGGCTGGCTGGCTGGCCCGGCTGGCTGGCCCGGCTGGCTGGCTCTCCCGGCTGGCTGGCCCGGCTGGCCCGGTGGCTGGCCCGGCTGGCTGGCTGGCTGGCTGGCTGGCCCGGCTGGCTGGCTGGCTGGCCCGGCTAGCTGGCCCGGCTGGCTGGCTGGCTGGCCCGGCTGGCTGGCCCGGCTGGCTGGCTGGCTGGCCCGGCTGGCTGGCTGGCTGGCCCGGCTGGCTGGCCCGGCTGGCTGGCTGGCTGGCCCGGCTGGCTGGCTGGCTGGCCCGGCTGGCTGGCCCGGCTGGCTGGCTGGCTGGCCCGGCTGGCCCGGCTGGCTGGCCCGGCTGGCTGGCTGGCTGGCCCGGCTGGCTGGCTGGCTGGCCCGGCTGGCTGGCTGGCTGGCCCGGCTGGCTGGCTGGCTGGCCCGGCTGGCTGGCTGGCTGGCCCGGCTGGCTGGCTGGCTGGCCCGGCTGGCTGGCCCGGCTGGCTGGCTGGCTGGCTGGCCCGGCTGGCTGGCCCGGCTGGCTGGCTGGCGGGCCCGGCTGGCTGGCCCGGCTGGCTGGCTGGCTGGCTGGCTGGCTGGCCCGGCTGGCTGGCTGGCTGGCCCGGCTGGCTGGCCCGGCTGGCTGGCTGGCTGGCCTGGCTGGCTGGCTGGCTGGCCCGGCTGGCTGGCCCGGCTGGCTGGCTGGCTGGCCCGGCTGGCTGGCCCGGCTGGCTGGCTGGCTGGCCCGGCTGGCTGGCTGGCTGGCCCGGCTGGCTTGCCCGGCTGGCTGGCTGGCTGGCCCGGCTGGCTGGCCCGGCTGGCTGGCTGTGGCTGGCCCGGCTGGCTGGCTGGCCCGGCTGGCTGGCTGGCTGGCCCGGCTGGCTGGCTGGCCCGGCTGGCCGGCTGGCTGGCCCGGCTGGCTGGCCCGGCTAGCTGGCTGGCTGGCCCGGCTGGCTGGCTGGCGGGCCCGGCTGGCTGGCCCGGCTGGCTGGCTGGCTGGCTGGCTGGCTGGCCCGGCTGGCTGGCTGGCCCGGCTGGCCCGGTGGCTGGCTGGCTGGCCCGGTTGGCTGGCTGGCTGGCTGGCTGGCCCGGCTGGCTGGCCCGGCTGGCTGGCCCGGCTGGCTGGCTGGCTGGCCCGGCTGGCTGGCCCGGCTGGCTGGCTGGCTGGCCCGGCTGGCTGGCTGGCTGGCCCGGCTGGCTGGCTGGCTGGCCCGGCTGGCTGGCTGGCTGGCCCGGCTGGCTGGCTGGCTGGCCCGGCTGGCTGGCTGTGGCTGGCCCGGCTGGCTGGCTGGCCCGGCTGGCTGGCTGGCTGGCCCGGCTGGCTGGCTGGCTGGCCCGGCTGGCTGGCTGGCACGGCTGGCTGGCTGGCCCGGCTGGCTGGCCCGGCTGGCTGGCTGGCTGGCCCGGCTGGCTGGCCCGGTTGGCTGGCTGGCTGGCCCGGCTGGCTGGCTGGCCCGGCTGGCTGGCCCGGCTGGCTGGCTGGCCCGGCTGGCTGGCTGGCTGGCTGGCCCGGCTGGCTGGCCCGGATGGCTGGCTGGCTGGCCCGGCTGGCTGGCCCGGCTGGCTGGCTGGCTGGCCCGGCTGGCTGGCTGGCTGGCTGGCCCGGCTGGCTGGCTGGCCCGGCTGGCTGGCCCGGCTGGCTGGCTCTCCCGGCTGTCTGGCCCGGCTGGCTGGCTGGCTGGCCCGGCTGGCTGGCCCGGCTGGCTGGCTGGCTGGCCCGGCTGGCCCGGCTGGCTGGCTGGCCCGGCTGGCTGGCTCTCCCGGCTGGCTGGCTGGCCCGGCTGGCCCGGTGGCTGGCTGGCCCGGCTGGCTGGCTGGCTGGCCCGCTGGCTGGCTGGCCCGGCTGGCTGGCCCGGCTGGCTGGCTGGCTGGCCCGGCTGGCTGGCCCGGCTGGCTGGCTGGCTGGCCCGGCTGGCTGGCCCGGCAGGCTGGCTGGCTGGCCCGGCTGGCTGGCCCGGCTGGCCCGGCTGACTGGACCGGCTGGCTGGCTGGCTGGCCCGGCTGGCTGGCTGGCTGGCCCGGCTGGCTGGCTGGCCCGGCTGGCTGGCCCGGCTGGCTGGCTGGCCCGGCTGGCTGGCCCGGCTGGCTGGCTGGCTGGCCCGGCTGGTTGGCCCGGCTGGCTGGCTGGCTGGCTGGCTGGCTGGCCCGGCTGGCTGGCCCGGCTGGCCCGGCTGGCTGGACCGGCTGGCTGGCTGGCTGGCCCGGCTGGCTGGCCCGGCTGGCTGGCTGGCTGGCCCGGCTGGCTGGCCCGGCTGGCTGGCTGGCCCGGCTGGCCCGGCTGGCTGGCCCGGCTGGCTGGCTGGCTGGCCCGGCTGGCTGGCTGGCTGGCCCGGCTGGCTGGCCCGGCTGGCTGGCTGGCTGGCCCGGCTGGCTGCCTGGCTGGCCCGGCTGGCTGGCCCGGCTGGCTGGCTGGCTGGCTGGCCCGGCTGGCTGGCTGGCTGGCCCGGCTGGCTGGCTGGCCCGGCTGGCTGGCCCGCCTAGCTGGCTGGCTGGCCCGGCTGGCTGGCTGGCGGGCCCGGCTGGCTGGCCCGGCTGGCTGGCTGGCTGGCTGGCTGGCTGGCTGGCTGGCCCGGCTGGCTGGCCCGGCTGGCTGGCTGGCTGGCCCGGCTGGCTGGCCCGGCTGGCTCGCTGGCTGGCCCGGCTGGCTGGCTGGCCCGGCTGGCTGGCTGGCTGGCCCGGCTGGCTGGCCCGCTTGGCTGGCTGGCTGGCCCGGCTGGCTGGCTGGCTGGCCCGGCTGGCTGGCCCGGCTGGCTGGCCCGGCTGGCTGGCTGGCTGGCCCGGCTGGCTGGCTGGCTGGCCTGGCTGGCTGGCCCGGCTGGCTGGCTGGCTGGCCCGGCTGGCTGGCTGGCTGGCCCGGCTGGCTGGCTGGCTGGCCCGGCTGGCTGGTTGGCTGGCCTGGCTGGCTGGCCCGGCTGGCTGGCTGGCTGGCCCGGCTGGCTGGCTGGCTGGCCCGGTTGGCTGGCACGGCTGGCTGGCTGGCTGGCCCGGCTGGCTGGCCCGGCTGGCTGGCTGGCTGGCTGGCCCGGCTGGCTGGCTGGCGGGCCCGGCTGGCTGGCCCGGCTGGCTGGCTGGCTGGCTGGCTGGCTGGCCCGGCTGGCTGGCTGGCTGGCTGGCCCGGCTGGCTGGCTGGCTGGCCCGGCTGGCTGGCTGGCCCGGTTGGCTGGCTGGCTGGCCCGGCTGGCTGGCCCGGCTGGCTGGCTGGCTGGCCCGGCTGGCTGGCTGGCCCGGCTGGCTGGCCCGGCTGGCTAGCTGGCTGGCCCGGCTGGCTGGCCCGGCTGGCTCGCTGGCTGGCCCGGCTGGCTGGCTGGCCCGGCTGGCTGGCTGGCTGGCCCGGCTGGCTGGCTGGCTGGCCCGGCTGGCTGGCCCGCTTGGCTGGCTGGCTGGCCCGGCTGGCTGGCTGGCTGGCCCGGCTGGCTGGCCCGGCTGGCTGGCTGGCTGGCCCGGCTGGCTGGCTGGCTGGCCCGGCTGGCTGGCCCGGCTGGCTGGCTGGCTGGCCCGGCTGGCTGGCTGGCTGGCCCGGTTGGCTGGCTGGCTGGCCCGGCTGGCTGGCTGGCTGGCCCGGCTGGCTGGTTGGCTGGCTGGCTGGCTGGCCCGGCTGGCTGGCTGGCTGGCCCGGCTGGCTGGCTGGCTGGCCCGGTTGGCTGGCCCGGCTGGCTGGCTGGCTGGCCCGGCTGGCTGGCCCGGCTGGCTGGCTGGCTGGCTGGCGGGCCCGGCTGGCTGGCCCGGCTGGCTGGCTGGCTGGCTGGCTGGCCCGGCTGGCTGGCTAGCTGGCCCGGCTGGCTGCCTGGCGGGCCCGGCTGGTTGGCCCGGCTGGCTGGCTGGCTGGCTGGCTGGCCCGGCTGGCTGGCTGGCTGGCCCGGCTGGCTGACCCGGCTGGCTGGCCCGGCTGGCTGGCCCGGCTGGCTGGCTGGCTGGCTGGCTGGCCCGGCTGGCTGGCTGGCTGGCCCGGCTGGCTGGCCCGGCTGGCTGGCTGGCTGGCTGGCCCGGCTGGCTGGCTGGCTGGCCCGGCTGGCTGGCCCGGCTGGCTGGCTGGCTGGCCCGACTGGCTGGTCCGGCTTGCTGGCCCGGCTGGCTGGTCCGGCTTGCTGGCTCGGCTGGCTGGCCCGGCTGGCTGGCTGGCTGGCCCGGCTGGCTGGCTGGCTGGCCCGGCTGGCTGGCCCGGCTGGCTGGCTGGCTGGCTGGCCCGGCTGGCTGGCTGGCGGGCCCGGCTGGCTGGCCCGGCTGGCTGGCTAGCTGGCTGGCTGGCTGGCCCGGCTGGCTGGCCCGGCTGGCTGGCCCGGCTGGCTGGCTGGCTGGCCCGGCTGGCCCGGCTGGCTGGCCCGGCTGGCTGGCTGGCTGGCCCGGCTGGCTGGCTGGCTGGCCCGGCTGTCTGGCCCGGCTGGCTGGCTGGCTGGCCCGGCTGGCTGGCCCGGCTGGCCCGGCTGGCTGGCCCGGCTGGCTGGCTGGCTGGCCCGGCTGGCTGGCTGGCTGGCCCGGCTGGCTGGCCCGGCTGGCTGGCTGGCTGGCCCGGCTGGCTGGCTGGCTGGCTGGCTGGCTGGCCCGGCTGGCTGGCCCGGCTGGCTAGCTGGCTGGCCCGGCTGGCTGGCCCGGCTGGCTCGCTGGCTGGCCCGGCTGGCTGGCTGGCCCGGCTGGCTGGCTGGCTGGCCCGGGTGGCTGGCTGGCTGGCCCGGCTGGCTGGCTGGCTGGCCCGGCTGGCTGGCCCGGCTGGCTGGCCCGGCTGGCTGGCTGGCTGGCCCGGCTGGCTGGCTGGCTGGCCCGGCTGGCTGGCCCGGCTGGCTGGCTGGCTGGCCCGGCTGGCTGGCTGGCTGGCCCGGCTGGCTGGCTGGCTGGCCCGGCTGGCTGGCTGGCTGGCTGGCCCGGCTGGCTGGCTGGCTGGCCCGGTTGGCTGGCCCGGCTGGCTGGCTGGCTGGCCCGGCTGGCTGGCCCGGCTGGCTGGCTGGCTGGCTGGCGGGCCCGGCTGGCTGGCCCGGCTGGCTGGCTGGCCCGGCTGGCTGGCTAGCTGGCCCGGCTGGTTGGCCCGGCTGGCTGGCTGGCTGGCTGGCCCGGCTGGCTGGCTGGCTGGCCCGGCTGGCTGACCCGGCTGGCTGGCCCGGCTGGCTGGCCCGGCTGGCTGGCTGGCCCGGCTGGCTGGTCCGGCTTGCTGGCCCGGCTGGCTGGCCCGGCTGGCTGACCCGGCTGGCTGGCCCGGCTGGCTGGCCCGGCTGGCTGGCTGGCCCGGCTGGCTGGTCCGGCTTGCTGGCCCGGCTGGCTGGTCCGGCTTGCTGGCCCGGCTGGCTGGCCCGGCTGGCTGGCTGGCTGGCCCGGCTGGCTGGCTGGCTGGCCCGGCTGGCTGGCTGGCTGGCTGGCCCGGCTGGCTGACCCGGCTGGCTGGCTGGCCCGGCTGGCTGGCTGGCTCCCCGGCTGCCTGGCCCGGCTGGCTGTCCCAGCTGGCTGGCTGGCTGGCCCGGCTGGCTGGCCCGGCTGGCTGGCTGGCTGGCCCGGCTGGCTGGCTGGCCCGGCTGGCTGGCTGGCCCGGATGGCTGGCTGGCTGGCTGGCTGGCTGGCTGGCTGGCCCGGCTTTCTGGCTGGCTGGCCCGGCTGGCTGACCCGGCTGGCTGGCCCGGCTGGCTGGCCCGGCTGGCTGGCTGGCTGGCCCGGCTGGCTGGCTGGCTGGCCCGGCTGGCTGGCTGGCTGGCAGGCCCGGCTGGCTGGCCCGGCTGGCTGGCTGGCGGGCCCGGCTGGCTGGCTGGCTGGCCCGGCTGGCTGGCCCGGCTGGCTGGCTTGCTGGCCCGGCTGGCTGGCTGGCTGGCCCGGCTGGCTGGCCCGGCTGGCTGGCTGGCCCGGTTGGCTGGCTGGCTGGCCCGGCTGGCTGGCTGGCTGGCCCGGCTGGCTGGCCCGGCTGGCTGGCTGGCTGGCCCGGCTGGCTGGCCCGGCTGGCTGGCTGGCTGGCCCGGCTGGCTGGCTGGCTGGCCCGGCTGGCTGGCCCGGCTGGCTGGCTGGCTGGCCCGGCTGGCTGGCCCGGCTGGCCCGGCTGGCTGGCTGGCTGGCCCGGCTGGCTGGCCCGGCTGGCTGGCTGGCCCGGCTGGCTGGCCCGGCTGGCTGGCTGGCTGGCTGGCCCGGCTGGCTGGCTAGCTGGCCCGGCTGGCTGGCTGGCGGGCCCGGCTGGTTGGCCCGGCTGGCTGGCTGGCTGGCCCGGCTGGCTGGCTGGCTGGCTGACCCGGCTGGCTGGCTGGCCCGGCTGGCTGGCTGGCTGGCCCGGCTGGCTGGCTGGCGGGCCCGGCTGGCTGGCTGGCTGGCCCGGCTGGCTGGCCCGGCTGGCTGGCTTGCTGGCCCGGCTGGCTGGCTGGCTGGCCCGGCTGGCTGGCCCGGCTGGCTGGCTGGCTGGCTGGCCCGGCTGGCTGGCCCGGCTGGCTGGCTGGCCCGGCTGGCTGGCTAGCTGGCCCGGCTGGCTGGCTGGCGGGCCCGGCTGGTTGGCCCGGCTGGCTGGCTGGCTGGCTGGCTGGCCCGGTTGGCTGGCTGGCTGGCTGGCTGGCTGGCCCGGCTGGCTGGCTGGCCCGGCTGGCCGGCTGGCTGGCCCGGCTAGCTCGCTGGCTGGCGGGCCCGGCTGGCTGGCCCGGCTGGCTGGCTAGCTGGCCCGGCTGGCTGGCTGGCTGGCCCGGCTGGCTGACCCGGCTGGCTGACCCGGCTGGCTGGCCCGGCTGGCTGGCTGGCTGGCCCGGCTGGCTGGCTGGCTGGCTGGCCCGGCTGGCTGGCTGGCTAGCTGGCCCGGCTGGCTGGCTGGCGGGCCCGGCTGGTTGGCCCGGCTGGCTGGCTGGCTGGCTGGCTGGCCCGGTTGGCTGGCTGGCTGGCTGGCTGGCTGGCCCGGCTGGCTGGCCCGGCTGGCTGGCTGGCCCGGCTGGCCGGCTGGCTGGCCCGGCTAGCTGGCTGGCTGGCGGGCCCGGCTGGCTGGCCCGGCTGGCTGGCTGGCTGGCTGGCTGGCCCGGCTGGCTGGCTAGCTGGCCCGGCTGGCTGGCTGGCTGGCCCGGCTGGCTGGCTGGCTGGCCCGGCTGGCTGACCCGGCTGGCTGGCCCGGCTGGCTGGCCCGGCTGGCTGGCTGGCTGGCCCGGCTGGCTGACCCGGCTGGCTGGCTGGCCCGGCTGGCTGGCTGGCTCCCCGGCTGCCTGGCCCGGCTGGCTGTCCCAGCTGGCTGGCTGGCTGGCCCGGCTGGCTGGCCCGGCTGGCTGGCCCGGCTGGCTGGCTGGCTGGCCCGGCTGGCTGGCTGGCCCGGCTGGCTGGCTGGCCCGGATGGCTGGCTGGTTGGCTGGCTGGCTGGCTGGCCCGGCTGGCTGGCCCGGCTGGCTGGCTTGCTGGCCCGGTTGGCTGGCTGGCTGGCCCGGCTGGCTGGCCCGGCTGGCTGGCCCGGCTGGCTGGCCCGGTTGGCTGGCCCGGCTGGCTGGCTGGCTGGCCCGGCTGGCTGGCCCGGCTGGCTGGCTGGCTGGCTGGCCCGGCTGGCTGGCCCGGCTGGCTGGCCCGGCTGGCTGGCTGGCCCGGCTGGCTGGCCCGGCTGGCTGGCTGGCTGGCCCGGCTGGCTGGCCCGGCTGGCTGGCTTGCTGGCCCGGCTGGCTGGCTGGCTGGCCCGGCTGGCTGGCTGGCTGGCTGGCCCGGCTGGCTGGCTGGCTGGCCCGGCTGGCTGGCTGGCCCGGTTGGCTGGCTGGCTGGCCCGGCTGGCTGGCTGGCTGGCCCGGCTGGCTGGCCCGGCTGGCTGGCTGGCTGGCCCGGCTGGCTGGCTGGCTGGCCCGGCTGGCTGGCCCGGCTGGCTGGCTGGCTGGCCCGGCTGGCTGGCTGGCTGGCCCGGCTGGCTGGCCCGGCTGGCTGGCTGGCCCGGCTGGCTGGCCCGGCTGGCTGGCTGGCTGGCTGGCCCGGCTGGCTGGCTAGCTGGCCCGGCTGGCTGGCTGGCGGGCCCGGCTGGTTGGCCCGGCTGGCTGGCTGGCTGGCCCGGCTGGCTGGCTGGCTGGCTGACCCGGCTGGCTGGCTGGCCCGGCTGGCTGGCTGGCTGGCCCGGCTGGCTGGCTGGCGGGCCCGGCTGGCTGGCTGGCTGGCCCGGCTGGCTGGCCCGGCTGGCTGGCTTGCTGGCCCGGCTGGCTGGCTGGCCCGGTTGGCTGGCTGGCTGGCCCGGCTGGCTGGCCCGGCTGGCTGGCCCGGCTGGCTGGCTGGCTGGCTGGCTGGCTGGCTGGCCCGGCTGGCTGGCCCGGCTGGCTGGCTGGCTGGCCCGGCTGGCCCGGCTGGCTGGCTGGCTGGCCCGGCTGGCTGGCTGGCTGGCCCGGCTGGCTGGCTGGCCCGGTTGGCTGGCTGGCTGGCCCGGCTGGCTGGCCCGGCTGGCTGGCTGGCCCGGCTGGCTGGCCCGGCTGGCTGGCTGGCTGGCCCGGCTGGCTGGCTGGCCCGGCTGGCTGGCCCGGCTGGCTAGCTGGCTGGCCCGGCTGGCTGGCCCGGCTGGCTCGCTGGCTGGCCCGGCTGGCTGGCTGGCCCGGCTGGCTGGCTGGCTGGCCCGGCTGGCTGGCTGGCTGGCCCGGCTGGCTGGCCCGCTTGGCTGGCTGGCTGGCCCGGCTGGCTGGCTGGCTGGCCCGGCTGGCTGGCCCGGCTGGCTGGCTGGCTGGCCCGGCTGGCTGGCTGGCTGGCCCGGCTGGCTGGCCCGGCTGGCTGGCTGGCTGGCCCGGCTGGCTGGCTGGCTGGCCCGGCTGGCTGGCTGGCTGGCCCGGCTGGCTGGCTGGCTGGCCCGGCTGGCTGGCTGGCTGGCCCGGCTGGCTGGTTGGCTGGCTGGCTGGCTGGCCCGGCTGGCTGGCTGGCTGGCCCGGCTGGCTGGCTGGCTGGCCCGGTTGGCTGGCCCGGCTGGCTGGCTGGCTGGCCCAGCTGGCTGGCCCGGCTGGCTGGCTGGCTGGCTGGCGGGCCCGGCTGGCTGGCCCGGCTGGCTGGCTGGCTGGCTGGCTGGCCCGGCTGGCTGGCTAGCTGGCCCGGCTGGCTGCCTGGCGGGCCCGGCTGGTTGGCCCGGCTGGCTGGCTGGCTGGCTGGCTGGCCCGGCTGGCTGGCTGGCTGGCCCGGCTGGCTGACCCGGCTGGCTGGCCCAGCTGGCTGGCCCGGCTGGCTGGCTGGCTGGCTGGCTGGCCCGGCTGGCTGGCTGGCTGGCCCGGCTGGCTGGCCCGGCTGGCTGGCTGGCTGGCTGGCCCGGCTGGCTGGCTGGCTGGCCCGGCTGGCTGGCCCGGCTGGCTGGCTGGCTGGCCCGACTGGCTGGTCCGGCTTGCTGGCCCGGCTGGCTGGTCCGGCTTGCTGGCTCGGCTGGCTGGCCCGGCTGGCTGGCTGGCTGGCCCGGCTGGCTGGCTGGCTGGCCCGGCTGGCTGGCCCGGCTGGCTGGCCCGGCTGGCTGGCTGGCTGGCTGGCCCGGCTGGCTGGCTGGCGGGCCCGGCTGGCTGGCCCGGCTGGCTGGCTAGCTGGCTGGCTGGCTGGCCCGGCTGGCTGGCCCGGCTGGCTGGCCCGGCTGGCTGGCTGGCTGGCCCGGCTGGCCCGGCTGGCTGGCCCGGCTGGCTGGCTGGCTGGCCCGGCTGGCTGGCTGGCTGGCCCGGCTGTCTGGCCCGGCTGGCTGGCTGGCTGGCCCGGCTGGCCCGGCTGGCTGGCCCGGCTGGCCCGGCTGGCTGGCCCGGCTGGCTGGCTGGCTGGCCCGGCTGGCTGGCTGGCTGGCCCGGCTGGCTGGCCCGGCTGGCTGGCCCGGCTGGCTGGCTGGCTGGCCCGGCTGGCTGGCTGGCTGGCTGGCTGGCTGGCCCGGCTGGCTGGCCCGGCTGGCTAGCTGGCTGGCCCGGCTGGCTGGCCCGGCTGGCTCGCTGGCTGGCCCGGCTGGCTGGCTGGCCCGGCTGGCTGGCTGGCTGGCCCGGGTGGCTGGCTGGCTGGCCCGGCTGGCTGGCCCGCTTGGCTGGCTGGCTGGCCCGGCTGGCTGGCTGGCTGGCCCGGCTGGCTGGCCCGGCTGGCTGGCCCGGCTGGCTGGCTGGCTGGCCCGGCTGGCTGGCTGGCTGGCCCGGCTGGCTGGCCCGGCTGGCTGGCTGGCTGGCCCGGCTGGCTGGCTGGCTGGCCCGGCTGGCTGGCTGGCTGGCCCGGCTGGCTGGCTGGCTGGCCCGGCTGGCTGGTTGGCTGGCTGGCTGGCTGGCCCGGCTGGCTGGCTGGCTGGCCCGGCTGGCTGGCTGGCTGGCCCGGTTGGCTGGCCCGGCTGGCTGGCTGGCTGGCCCGGCTGGCTGGCCCGGCTGGCTGGCTGGCTGGCTGGCGGGCCCGGCTGGCTGGCCCGGCTGGCTGGCTGGCCCGGCTGGCTGGCTAGCTGGCCCGGCTGGCTGCCTGGCGGGCCCGGCTGGTTGGCCCGGCTGGCTGGCTGGCTGGCTGGCCCGGCTGGCTGGCTGGCTGGCCCGGCTGGCTGACCCGGCTGGCTGGCCCGGCTGGCTGGCCCGGCTGGCTGGCTGGCCCGGCTGGCTGGTCCGGCTTGCTGGCCCGGCTGGCTGGCCCGGCTGGCTGACCCGGCTGGCTGGCCCGGCTGGCTGGCCCGGCTGGCTGGCTGGCCCGGCTGGCTGGTCCGGCTTGCTGGCCCGGCTGGCTGGTCCGGCTTGCTGGCCCGGCTGGCTGGCCCGGCTGGCTGGCTGGCTGGCCCGGCTGGCTGGCTGGCTGGCCCGGCTGGCTGGCTGGCTGGCTGGCCCGGCTGGCTGACCCGGCTGGCTGGCTGGCCCGGCTGGCTGGCTGGCTCCCCGGCTGCCTGGCCCGGCTGGCTGTCCCAGCTGGCTGGCTGGCTGGCCCGGCTGGCTGGCCCGGCTGGCTGGCTGGCTGGCCCGGCTGGCTGGCTGGCCCGGCTGGCTGGCTGGCCCGGATGGCTGGCTGGCTGGCTGGCTGGCTGGCTGGCCCGGCTTTCTGGCTGGCTGGCCCGGCTGGCTGACCCGGCTGGCTGGCCCGGCTGGCTGGCCCGGCTGGCTGGCTGGCTGGCCCGGCTGGCTGGCTGGCTGGCCCGGCTGGCTGGCTGGCTGGCAGGCCCGGCTGGCTGGCCCGGCTGGCTGGCTGGCGGGCCCGGCTGGCTGGCTGGCTGGCCCGGCTGGCTGGCCCGGCTGGCTGGCTTGCTGGCCCGGCTGGCTGGCTGGCTGGCCCGGCTGGCTGGCCCGGCTGGCTGGCCCGGCTGGCTGGCTGGCCCGGTTGGCTGGCTGGCTGGCCCGGCTGGCTGGCTGGCTGGCCCGGCTGGCTGGCCCGGCTGGCTGGCTGGCTGGCCCGGCTGGCTGGCCCGGCTGGCTGGCTGGCTGGCCCGGCTGGCTGGCTGGCTGGCCCGGCTGGCTGGCCCGGCTGGCTGGCTGGCTGGCCCGGCTGGCTGGCCCGGCTGGCTGGCCCGGCTGGCCCGGCTGGCTGGCTGGCTGGCCCGGCTGGCTGGCCCGGCTGGCTGGCTGGCCCGGCTGGCTGGCCCGGCTGGCTGGCTGGCTGGCTGGCCCGGCTGGCTGGCTAGCTGGCCCGGCTGGCTGGCTGGCGGGCCCGGCTGGTTGGCCCGGCTGGCTGGCTGGCTGGCCCGGCTGGCTGGCTGGCTGGCTGACCCGGCTGGCTGGCTGGCCCGGCTGGCTGGCTGGCTGGCCCGGCTGGCTGGCTGGCGGGCCCGGCTGGCTGGCTGGCTGGCCCGGCTGGCTGGCCCGGCTGGCTGGCTTGCTGGCCCGGCTGGCTGGCTGGCTGGCCCGGCTGGCTGGCCCGGCTGGCTGGCTGGCTGGCTGGCCCGGCTGGCTGGCCCGGCTGGCTGGCTGGCCCGGCTGGCTGGCTAGCTGGCCCGGCTGGCTGGCTGGCGGGCCCGGCTGGTTGGCCCGGCTGGCTGGCTGGCTGGCTGGCTGGCCCGGTTGGCTGGCTGGCTGGCTGGCTGGCTGGCCCGGCTGGCTGGCTGGCCCGGCTGGCCGGCTGGCTGGCCCGGCTAGCTCGCTGGCTGGCGGGCCCGGCTGGCTGGCCCGGCTGGCTGGCTAGCTGGCCCGGCTGGCTGGCTGGCTGGCCCGGCTGGCTGACCCGGCTGGCTGACCCGGCTGGCTGGCCCGGCTGGCTGGCTGGCTGGCCCGGCTGGCTGGCTGGCTGGCTGGCCCGGCTGGCTGGCTGGCTAGCTGGCCCGGCTGGCTGGCTGGCGGGCCCGGCTGGTTGGCCCGGCTGGCTGGCTGGCTGGCTGGCTGGCCCGGTTGGCTGGCTGGCTGGCTGGCTGGCTGGCCCGGCTGGCTGGCCCGGCTGGCTGGCTGGCCCGGCTGGCCGGCTGGCTGGCCCGGCTAGCTGGCTGGCTGGCGGGCCCGGCTGGCTGGCCCGGCTGGCTGGCTGGCTGGCTGGCTGGCCCGGCTGGCTGGCTAGCTGGCCCGGCTGGCTGGCTGGCTGGCCCGGCTGGCTGGCTGGCTGGCCCGGCTGGCTGACCCGGCTGGCTGGCCCGGCTGGCTGGCCCGGCTGGCTGGCTGGCTGGCCCGGCTGGCTGACCCGGCTGGCTGGCTGGCCCGGCTGGCTGGCTGGCTCCCCGGCTGCCTGGCCCGGCTGGCTGTCCCAGCTGGCTGGCTGGCTGGCCCGGCTGGCTGGCCCGGCTGGCTGGCCCGGCTGGCTGGCTGGCTGGCCCGGCTGGCTGGCTGGCCCGGCTGGCTGGCTGGCCCGGATGGCTGGCTGGTTGGCTGGCTGGCTGGCTGGCCCGGCTGGCTGGCCCGGCTGGCTGGCTTGCTGGCCCGGTTGGCTGGCTGGCTGGCCCGGCTGGCTGGCCCGGCTGGCTGGCCCGGCTGGCTGGCCCGGTTGGCTGGCCCGGCTGGCTGGCTGGCTGGCCCGGCTGGCTGGCCCGGCTGGCTGGCTGGCTGGCTGGCCCGGCTGGCTGGCCCGGCTGGCTGGCTGGCGGGCCCGGCTGGCTGGCCCGGCTGGCTGGCTGGCCCGGCTGGCTGGCCCGGCTGGCTGGCTGGCTGGCCCGGCTGGCTGGCCCGGCTGGCTGGCTTGCTGGCCCGGCTGGCTGGCTGGCTGGCCCGGCTGGCTGGCTGGCTGGCTGGCCCGGCTGGCTGGCTGGCTGGCCCGGCTGGCTGGCTGGCCCGGTTGGCTGGCTGGCTGGCCCGGCTGGCTGGCTGGCTGGCCCGGCTGGCTGGCCCGGCTGGCTGGCTGGCTGGCCCGGCTGGCTGGCTGGCTGGCCCGGCTGGCTGGCCCGGCTGGCTGGCTGGCTGGCCCGGCTGGCTGGCTGGCTGGCCCGGCTGGCTGGCCCGGCTGGCTGGCTGGCCCGGCTGGCTGGCCCGGCTGGCTGGCTGGCTGGCTGGCCCGGCTGGCTGGCTAGCTGGCCCGGCTGGCTGGCTGGCGGGCCCGGCTGGTTGGCCCGGCTGGCTGGCTGGCTGGCCCGGCTGGCTGGCTGGCTGGCTGACCCGGCTGGCTGGCTGGCCCGGCTGGCTGGCTGGCTGGCCCGGCTGGCTGGCTGGCGGGCCCGGCTGGCTGGCTGGCTGGCCCGGCTGGCTGGCCCGGCTGGCTGGCTTGCTGGCCCGGCTGGCTGGCTGGCCCGGCTGGCTGGCCCGGCTGGCTGGCTGGCTGGCTGGCCCGGCTGGCTGGCTAGCTGGCCCGGCTGGCTGGCTGGCGGGCCCGGCTGGTTGGCCCGGCTGGCTGGCTGGCTGGCTGGCTGGCCCGGTTGGCTGGCTGGCTGGCTGGCCGGCTGGCTGGCCCGGCTAGCTGGCTGGCCCGCGGGCCCGGCTGGCTGGCCCGGCTGGCTGGCTGGCTGGCTGGCTGGCCCGGCTGGCTGGCTAGCTGGCCCGGCTGGCTGGCTGGCTGGCCCGGCTGGCTGGCTGGCTGGCTGGCCCGGCTGGCTGACCCGGCTGGCTGGCCCGGCTGGCTGGCCCGGCTGGCTGGCTGGCTGGCCCGGCTGGCTGGCCCGGCTGGCTGGCCCGGCTGGCTGGCTGGCTGGCCCGGCTGGCTGGTCCGGCTTGCTGGCCCGGCTGGCTGGTCCGGCTTGCTGGCCCGGCTGGCTGGCCCGGCTGGCTGGCCCGGCTGGCTGGCTGGCTGGCCCGGCTGGCTGGCTGGCCCGGTTGGCTGGCTGGCTGGCTGGCTGGCTGGCCCGGCTGGCTGGCCCGGCTGGCTGGCTGGCCCGGCTGGCCGGCTGGCTGGCCCGGCTAGCTGGCTGGCTGGCCCGGCTAGCTGGCTGGCTGGCGGGCCCGGCTGGCTGGCCCGGCTGGCTGGCTGGCTGGCTGGCCCGGCTGGCTGGCTAGCTGGCCCGCCTGGCTGGCTGGCTGGCCCGGCTGGCTGGCTGGCTGGCCCGGCTGGCTGACCCGGCTGGCTGGCCCGGCTGGCTGGCCCGGCTGGCTGGCTGGCTGGCCCGGCTGGCTGGCTGGCTGGCTGGCCCGGCTGGCTGGCTGGCTGGCCCGGCTGGCTGGCTGGCTGGCCCGGCTGGCTGGCCCGGCTGGCTGGCCCGGCTGGCTGGCTGGCTGGCTGGCCCGGCTGGCTGGTCCGGCTTGCTGGCCCGGCTGGCTGGTCCGGCTTGCTGGCCCGGCTGGCTGGCCCGGCTCGCTGGCCCGGCTGGCTGGCTGGCTGGCCCGGCTGGCTGGCTGGCTGGCCCGGCTGGCTGGCTGGCTGGCCCGGCTGGCTGGCTGGCTGGCTGGCCCGGCTGGCTGACCCGGCTGGCTGGCTGGCCCGGCTGGCTGGCTGGCTCCCCGGCTGCCTGGCCCGGCTGGCTGTCCCAGCTGGCTGGCTGGCTGGCCCGGCTGGCTGGCCCGGCTGGCTGGCTGGCTGGCCCGGCTGGCTGGCTGGCCCGGCTGGCTGGCTGGCCCGGCTGGCTGGCTGGCTGGCTGGCTGGCTGGCTGGCCCGGCTTTCTGGCTGGCTGGCCCGGCTGGCTGACCCGGCTGGCTGGCCCGGCTGGCTGGCTGGCTGGCCCGGCTGGCTGGCTGGCTGGCAGGCCCGGCTGGCTGGCCCGGCTGGCTGGCTGGCGGGCCCGGCTGGCTGGCTGGCTGGCCCGGCTGGCTGGCTGGCTGGCCCGGCTGGCTGGCCCGGCTGGCTGGCTGGCTGGCCCGGCTGGCTGGCCCGGCTGGCTGGCTGGCCCGGCTGGCTGGCTGGCTGGCTGGCCCGGCTGGCTGGCCCGGCTGGCTGGCTGGCTGGCCCGGCTGGCTGGCTGGCTGGCCCGGCTGGCTGGCCCGGCTGGCTGGCTTGCTGGCTGGCTGGCCCGGCTGGCTGGCCCGGCTGGCTGGCTGGCTGGCTGGCCCGCCTGGCTGGCTGGCTGGCCCGGCTGGCTGGCTGGCCCGGTTGGCTGGCTGGCTGGCCCGGCTGGCTGGCCCGGCTGGCTGGCTGGCTGGCCCGGCTGGCTGGCTGGCCCGGTTGGCTGGCTGGCTGGCCCGGCTGGCTGGCCCGGCTGGCTGGCTGGCTGGCCCGGCTGGCTGGCCCGGCTGGCTGGCTGGCTGGCCCGGCTGGCTGGCCCGGCTGGCTGGCTGGCTGGCCCGGCTGGCTGGCTGGCTGGCCCGGCTGGCTGGCCCGGCTGGCTGGCTGGCCCGGCTGGCTGGCCCGGCTGGCTGGCTGGCCCGGCTGGCTGGCCCGGCTGGCTGGCTGGCTGGCTGGCCCGGCTGGCTGGCTAGCTGGCCCGGCTGGCTGGCTGGCGGGCCCGGCTGGTTGGCCCGGCTGGCTGGCTGGCTGGCCCGGCTGGCTGGCTGGCTGGCTGACCCGGCTGGCTGGCTGGCCCGGCTGGCTGGCTGGCTGGCCCGGCTGGCTGGCTGGCGGGCCCGGCTGGCTGGCTGGCTGGCCCGGCTGGCTGGCCCGGCTGGTTGGCTTGCTGGCCCGGCTGGCTGGCTGGCCCGGTTGGCTGGCTGGCTGGCCCGGCTGGCTGGCCCGGCTGGCTGGCTGGCTGGCCCGGCTGGCTGGCCCGGCTGGCTGGCTGGCTGGCCCGGCTGGCTGGCTGGCTGGCCCGGCTGGCTGGCTGGCTGGCTGGCCCGGCTGGCTGACCCGGCTGGCTGGCTGGCCCGGCTGGCTGGCTGGCTCTCCGGCTGCCTGGCCCGGCTGGCTGTCCCAGCTGGCTGGCTGGCTGGCCCGGCTGGCTGGCCCGGCTGGCTGGCTGGCTGGCCCGGCTGGCTGGCTGGCCCGGCTGGCTGGCTGGCCCGGATGGCTGGCTGGCTGGCTGGCTGGCTGGCTGGCTGGCTGGCCCGGCTTTCTGGCTGGCTGGCCCGGCTGGCTGACCCGGCTGGCTGGCCCGGCTGGCTGGCCCGGCTGGCTGGCTGGCTGGCCCGGCTGGCTGGCTGGCTGGCAGGCCCGGCTGGCTGGCCCGGCTGGCTGGCTGGCGGGCCCGGCTGGCTGGCTGGCTGGCCCGGCTGGCTGGCCCGGCTGGCTGGCTTGCTGGCCCGGTTGGCTGGCTGGCTGGCCCGGCTGGCTGGCCCGGCTGGCTGGCCCGGTTGGCTGGCCCGGCTGGCTGGCTGGCTGGCCCGGCTGGCTGGCCCGGCTGGCTGGCTGGCTGGCTGGCCCGGCTGGCTGGCTGGCGGGCCCGGCTGGCTGGCCCGGCTGGCTGGCTGGCTGGCTGGCTGGCCCGGCTGGCTGGCTGGCTGGCCCGGCTGGCTGGCCCGGCTGGCTGGCTGGCTGGCCCGGCTGTCTCGATAAATTTAGAAACTGGAACACTGACGACAAGTTGCGCTACGTCTTTTTCGCATTAGATGATACCGTCCTTACTTGGTTCCAGAAAAGAGAAACCACCCTAACAACGAGGAACCTTTGTTTTCTGCGGCTTGCTAAAAAGATTCAGAAGCGTCGTGCGCAAACAGCGAGCCCAAGCTCTACTAAAAACCCGACTCTCGTAAAACACTCTTATTCAGAAACAACATTCTTCTGAAAAAGCCTATTCTTTTCTTTAATTTCTTTGTTTGACTCGATGCGGTCTTCTAACACGCACAACAGTCGTTTTTGATGTTCTTCTAGCGTACGTCGGTATATGAATATGTCTTCAATTTATACGGTATACGGTCCTAGAAAACTTACCTAGGAACTGAACGAGAATGCTATTAATCATTTCCTTACACCAAGCTCCAGAATTCCTCGAACCAAATGACAAGCGGCTGTACCCGCACACATTGAAAAGCGTTACAGAGCAATATACTGCCTCTAGTATTCTGGAAGTGGCACCTGCCAGTAACCTTTAAAGGAATTGATGAGAGAGAACAAAGTTGATCGTCCAGTTTCATTGATGATCTCATCTATTCGGGGCATGGCAAAGGAAACAAATAAGTCTCCTCGTTTATCTGCCACTTGAAGACAAACGTTAACATCGTTGGCCAACCATAATATTTTTATATTTGAAACAGATATTTTAAATAGTCTTGGCGGTGAAATCGAAATTAATATTATAAAACAGTGTCAATTACTGGAACCATAGCACTTAAGTTAGGCGGGCGAGAATGAACAACACCAATAGGTTCTGGAAATGGACTTGCGGAACCGTGGCAATACTGCAGTCGCGACTACTGACGGAGTATAAGGATCGAAATCGCTCTCGTTCCGCATCTGTTCAGCCCCCGCGACGTTTCAGTGCGTGATAGACCTTGTACTCGCAGAACTGAAGTGGCAAACGTGACTGATCACTTTGAAGGACGTTGTTGTTTTTTAAAACATGTTTATGAACATCCGGAATAGCCTAAGAGCGTCCTAGAAGCTATCCATAAGGTCAGTGTACGCGCAGGGGCATCTGCACCAACGCGCGTTTTGTGCGTTGCGACACCTCGTACCCGAGGAACATCAGGGTTGGATCCTCCGGCGTGTAGACCATAGATGGAGTTTTCAGTATCCGTACCGAAAACCCCATATGTGCTCATGGAAGACCCTTTCCCTAAACTCCCTCATCACCCTAGGAAACGAGGCCACACCAAAGATGACTTCCAGTTTCAGCCAATGCGGGGTCTTCGGACCGGAAGCGCCCCTTTGCGGAAGCAACACACCTCGTTGGCCTCTGCTTCACGTAGACGGCACCCCCGGACTGATCCACCCGGGGGAAATCGGCAGTCGCCTTTTCCTGTTCTCCTCTTCAATATTTCATTTCTCTCACGTTCAATCATTCCTGTCTTCTACCCACTTATTCCTACTTACGAATTTCCGCGTGGCAAGGGTTAACCTTTTATGGCTAGCCTGCCTTGGTTATGCTGTATTTGGTTGTAGTAGTGACGTACAGCTGGCGTTGGCAGGGTTTCTCTTGGAAGAGCGTCTGTCACGTCTCCCTGTTGGGCTTCATGATGTGTGGTCGGCATCACGGCCGAAAACCCACCATCTATGCTCATGGAAGACACTTTCCCTAAACTCCCTGATCGCCCTAAGAAACGAGGGCACATCCAAGATGACTTCCAGTTTTTCGGACACCAAATCCAGAACTTACCCCGTTTCCACGTTATTCACTCTGAAAGGTCACACAAGCCGGTTCGAACCATTTCAACGTGTCTTGTTTCAAATTCCTTGACTGATGTGTTTGGTCCAGGTTACAAGGCATCGGGGATGGCAAGCGGTGACCTCCTTGTGGAACTTCGCGACCTGAAGCAATATGAAAAAGTACTGAAACTAGAGTCATTTGAGAAGACCCACATAACAGTAACCCCGCACCGTACTATGAACACCACGCGCGGTGTTGTGTCGGACGAAGATTTGCTTGAGCTGTTTGAGACTGAACTCTTGGAAGCCTCATGTGAAGAGAATGTCATAAATGTTAAATGAAATAAGATGGCGCAGGATGGCAACCAGATTAAGACGAATCACCTGATACTCACTTCCAGCTCAAGTGCCTTTCCCAAGTTTTACCCTACATTGATCAGCGTCCTTTAGTGGTACCTGTAGTTCCGATGAAGCCATTATCACACCCGTGAGTGGATTGCCCCATTACTACACTCCGCCATCCTGCAGAGTGTCGTGTTATTTTTATTTTTTTCGCAAGCTTCGCCACTAGTGCTGTTGAATCAGTTTATAATCTCGAACTTGTCTGCAGAACGATTTGGTTGGTCGAGGAATAAATACATGAGATAGGCTGCCAGCTGCGACTGCCAGCCGATTGAACCTCAAGGAAGAATTGCATAGTTGTAAGCAAACTCTCGGGGTGCCAGACCTTTTACAAGAAGACCGCCTCGCCATGGTGCCACTTTTTATTCTTCATTTCAATGTAATTGTCATGATCCCAGATATTCTTGACGGCGCTTTCTGTCGCTTAGCCGAAAAGCATCCCATCTGCTTCCGTGCGCAAAACAATAATTAAGAAAGTATGTCACCGACTTCGCCGTTATCTGGCTTCCTACTTAACGCCGTCGCCCCCAAATTACAGACATGTGACGACCCGCCTATATATACATATATATATATATATATATATATATATATATATATATATATATATATATATATGGGTGAGTGGTATGCTGCCGTGCCTTGTTAAGTGGCATTGTCCATGCACTTCCTCCCCGAGGGGCAGTCACAGCCATTTCACAGATGGCGTTTGTTGAATGCGTTGCCTTTCTCCGGTGTGTGGTGACGTACTTTTTCTTCGTGCGTCTGTTAGGGTTCCTTTATTTCGAAATGGAAAAATAGGTTGCTGACGTTCAAAATTGAGATTCTCCTGCGCCTACAGCAAAGAATGGTCGCGAAGGAATGACGTGAAGGCGAATCACCGGTAGCCCCGTAGCTGGCATCGGCTGTACACGCGTTGACGTGTGAACACTTGCGACAAAGTTCTAGAAATATTTCATACTTCTGAACTTGTCATCAAATTTCGGACTTTTTTTCTTTCATCATTTAAGAGCATTTTTGCTACTTTAACATATTCAACCTAAGGAAGTACTTTTTCTTGTACCGTAAGAACGTTAAGGTATCTATCCCATGCCTAAAAACGTTCGATTTACGGAGGTAAGAACAAGCTGAAATACTTGTTTTCGCAGCAAACGCAATATTTCTACACTCTGCAATGACAAAAGTTATTCTTTCACCTGGAGTGATAATGGGGTACATTTTAAAGATTTGAATATTTAGTTGATACGTATCCGTTTTCCTTGGCTCTCTTAGAGCAATGTCCGTTTTAATTAGTTGTCATACGACCAAGTAGTATGCGCGAAAGAGTTGCTGAACACAGGTGAAAGCAACTGCTGCACAAACACAGATAAATTCAAAAACTCATGCCGCAAAGCTGTTTGTCGGAACGCAATGTCTACCCACACAAAACGCACAGACCAGAAACATGACTCTACCGAAAGCTTACTCATTGATGGACACCAAACTGATTAATTTAATGCGAGGAATCACACAAGTCGGCAGACACATTCCATTTCCTGCCTCTCAAAATGCTAAAAAAAGATTCCGCACATTACAGCGAAGCTGTATACCTCTCCCCTAAAAGGAAAATTTCGCCTCGTTGTTGGCGTGGTAAGCAAATTATTCCCCGTACGTGGGCCGATACCGAAGATAGTGCACTGTCGGGCATATCCACAGCGGAGCTGAAGCAGGAGTTAAGAACTTGCCATACATGGGCCGATCACGTAGATTGTGCAATCCTGAGCCGACCCGCGGCGGAGGTACAGTTCGCCATTAAAGGCCCACATTCACAGCTTCTCTGGTCATTCTTCATGACATAGTGGAAGGGCACTGAGGTTTATTTCGATTGGCTTACTGACCAAAAAAAAAACACAGTACAACCTAGAAACATCAGCAGGAGACGAATTTTTTGCTCCTCGCTAGACTTACCGCTCCATATAATGATCATTGGAATTATTGGCGCCAAGACTATGAGAATAGACTACAATTGGCTAAGTATTATTCATCATAGAGAAGTGGATCATACATGGCTGTAAAAAGCCGTAACATTATTCCTTGGAAAGCGCGTAAATGTATTCGTATTATAATTACACAATGACAAATGAGTTGCGCTAAGCTGAAACGATGTCCTGCAATGAGGTGATGTGCTTAAATATGCCGCTACAAGTAGCACTACTGCCTCACCTAGGCCCATAAGCAGAACGGCCTGAAGGCATGCGCCATACGGAGCGGTACTGTTGCAACGTCAGACTTTCGTGCTGCGATGAGCCCCATATACAATTGGCTCCCAATGCGCAATAAACAAACACCTTAAAAATTACCACTGATTTCTGATCAAAAATGATTAGGCTCTAATAAACAATGACGAATGAAAGGGAATACGGCAAAGGTATGCTAGAGGAAAGTGCTTTTTCCGTTCATCTACTGTTTCCCAGCCCTCCACCAAGACGTGAAGAACGGTCAGCTTCTGACCACACCTACAACATTTCTACATTAAGTTTTTAGATTAAGATTTGTGTATGTGAAATAAACAACGCAATTATTCTAACGCAAACATGTGAATAATTTATTCCCTGCTGAATTGTTCTCATGACAATTTCAGTACCGACTTATACATTGCAGTAATTATGATCTTTAAGCTTTCGTGATCTGCTGCCTCTAATCTCATATGTGCAATTTACGACCGTTCCTACTTTAGTGTTTCTTATTGCTCACTCTTATTTCTTGAACGGTGTATTCACCAGCGAATATTGTGATTTTGTTTGTTTATGTCCCTTTATGTTATATATTTATATAATATATGAATAATAAAATTGATAATGAAAACGAAAATATTATTAGCTATAATATATATAAATGTAGACATTTGCTTACATGTTTAATTTTCCTATAAATCACCATTTATGCTTGAGTTCTATACTGTCGTGTGTTTTGTGCTCTGGAAATGTGAGATTTGCCATGCGCTGCATTCCCCGAGGAAAAGCAAGTTGGTCAGTTTACAAAATTCCGAATCGGCCCTTCTTCAATGACGTCTGTAGTGCCGCAGCTCTCGCATTATTTATGTGTAGTCACAGCGCTTTCACGGATAACAATTGTTGAAGATATGGCAATTCTCAATGGTGTTGTGACGTACTTTTTCTTCGTGCGTCTGTTTCAGTTGTTTTCTTTCGACATGGAGAAAGAGGTTACTCACGTTCAAAATGGAGAATACGCTGTTCTAAACGGAAATGACGGTGGGGAATTAATGTCGTCATGGCGAATCGTCGGTAGCTATGCTTGTAGGCGTCGGCTATTTCTGCGTTGACGCATTACTTCGGGAGAAAAAATTTTGATAGACTTATGTGATACTTCTAAACTTCTAATATAATTTCCTAGTTTTGTTCATAAGTCGCTCGAGTACAATTTTGCTGCTATCTCGCCTTCGGAGTAATCAACTTCGTTTTTGGTAGCAAATGAGTGCAATGTATCCATCCCACGGCTGACACTTTGGATGAACAGTGAAAAGCACATGCGGAAATACTTGCTTTGTTAGCAAATCCACAATTCACAAGCTTTTCGCCTAGAAAGTTTCTTTTGTTTGCTGCTGTGCTTCTGTTTCACTGGAACAATAAAAATGTGTTACTCTTTTAAGATTCTATGCATTCACTTACTTATATGAGAACCCATTCCACCCTGGTTCAGCACTAGTTTCTTTAAATATTTGCTAGTTAGTGGTTCTGTCTGCCTGTGACCTCATATATTTTGTTTCTTTAGGCCTAGTACGTATCTTCGTACGACATAATAGCATCAAAATTAATTTATTTTTTTAGACGCAATGCATGGTAACCACAGCCATCTCGTGTAACATATCATGACGCATGTACAATTGAGCTTCCTGCATCCAGAGTAAAGGTATAGTTGCACAATGACGAAGATATGCAGAAACTTATGCCGCATAGCTGCCTATCCACGCAAAACATCCTCAACTGTAAAGATTGAAAATATTAATTTGTTACCCAAACACTGATGATGATGATTTCCAGTTTTTCGGACACCAAATCCAGAACTTACCCTGTTTCCACGTTATTCACTCTGAAAGGTCACACAAACCGTTTCGAACCATTTGAACATGTCTTGTTTCAAATTCCTTGACTGATGTGTTTGGTCCAGGTTACAAGGCGTCGGGGATGGCAAGCGGTGACCTCCTTTTGGAGCTTCGCGATCTGAAGCAATATCGAAAACTACTGAAACTACAGTCATTTGGGGAGACCTACATAACAGTCACCCCGCACCGTACTATGAACACCACCCGCAGTGTTGTGTCGGACGATGATTTGCTTGAGCTGTTTGAGACTGAACTCGTGGAAGCCTCATGTGAAGAGAATGTCATAAATGTTAAATGAAATAAGATGGCGCAGGATGGCAAAGAGATTCAGATGAAGCACCTGATACTCACTTCCAGCTCAAGTGCCTTTCCCAAGTTTTACCCTACATTGATCAGCGTCCTTTAGTGGTACCTGTAGTTCCGATGAAGCCATTATCACACCCGTGAGTGGATTGCCCCATTACTACACTCCGCCATCCTGCAGAGTGTCGTGTTATTTTTATTTTTTTCGCAAGCTTCGCCACTAGTGCTGTTGAATCAGTTTATAATCTCGAACTTGTCTGCAGAACGATTTGGTTGGTCGAGGAATAAATACATGAGATAGGCTGCCAGCTGCGACTGCCAGCCGATTGAACCTCAAGGAAGAATTGCATAGTTGTAAGCAAACTCTCGGCGTGCCAGACTTTTTACAAGAAGACCGCCTCGCCATGGTGCCACTTTTTATTCTTCATTTCAATGTAATTGTCATGATGCCAGATATTCTTGACGGCGCTTTCTGTCACTTAGCCGAAAAGCATCCGATCTGCTTCCGTGCGGAAAACAATGGGTAAGAAAATATGTCGCCGACTTCGCCGTTATCTGGCTTCCTACTTAACGCCGTCGCCCCCAAATTACAGACATGTGACGACCCGCCTATATATACATATATATATATATATGGGTGAGTGGTATGCTGCCGTGCCTTGTTAAGTGTCATTGTCCATGCACTTCCTCCCCGAGGGGAAGTCACAGCCATTTCACAGATGGCGTTTGTTGAATGCGTTGCCTTTCTCCGGTGTGTGGTGACGTACTTTTTCTTCGTGCGTCTGTTAGGGTTTCTTTCTTTCGAAATGGTAAAAATAGATTGCTGACGTTCAAACTTGAGATTCTCCTGCTCCTACAGCAAAGAATGGTCGCGAAGGAATGACGTTAAGGCGAATCACCGGTAGCCCCGCAGCTGGCATCGGCTGTACACGTGTTGACGTGTGAACACTTGCGACAAAGTTTTAGAAATATTTCATACTTCTGAACTTGTCATCAAATTTCGGACTTGTTTTCTTTCATCATTTAAGAGCATTTTTGCTAGTGTAACATATTCAACCTAAGGAAGTACTTTTTCTTGTACCATAAGAACGTTAAGGTATGTATCCCATGGCTAAAAACGTTCGATTTACGGAGGTAAGAACAAGCTGAAACACTTGTTTTCGCAGCAAACGCAATATTTCTACACTCTGCAATGACAAAAGTTATTCTTTCACCTGGAGTGATAATGGGGTACATTTTAAAGATTTGAATATTTAGTTGATAAGTATCCGTTTGCCTTGGCTCCGTTACAGCAATGTCCGTTTTAATTAGTTGTCATACGACCAAGTAGTATGTGCAAAAGAGTTGCTGAACACAGGTGAAAGCAAATGCTGCACAAACACAGATAAATTCAAAAACTCATGCAGCAAAGCTGTATGTCAAACGCAATGTCTACCCACACAAAACGCACAGACCAGAAACATGACTCTACCGAAAGCTTACTCATTGATCGACACCAAACTGATTAATTTAATGCGAGGAATCACACAAATCGGCCGACACATTCCATTTCCTGCCTCTCAAAATGCTAAAAAAAGATTCCGCACATTACAGCGAAGCTGTATACCTCTCCCCTCCAAGGAAAATTTCGCGTCGTTGTTGGCGTGGTAAGTAAATTATTCCCCGTACGTGGGCCGATACCGAAGATAGTGCACTGTCGGGCATATCCACAGCGGAGCTGAAGCAGGCGTTAAGCACTCGCCATACATGGGCCGATCACGAAGATTGTGCAATCCTGAGCCGACCCGCGGCGGAGGTACAGTTCGCTATTAAGGGCCCACATTCACAGCTTCTCTGGTCATTCTTCATGACATAGTGGAAGGGCACTGAGGTTTATTTCGAGTGGCTTACTGACCAAAAAAAAAAGGACGGTACAACCTAGAAACATCAGCAGGAGACGAATTTTTTTGCTCCTCGCTAGACTTACCGCTCCATATAATGATCATTGGAATTATTGGCGCCAAGACTATGAGAATAGACTACCATTGGCTAAGTGTTATTCATCATCGAGAAGTGGATCATACATGTCTGTAAAAAGCCGTAACATTATTCCTTGGAAAGCGCGTAAATGTATTCGTATTATAATTACACAATGACAAATGAGTTGCGCTAAGCTGAAACGATGTCCTGCAATGAGGTGATGTGCCTAAATATGTCGCTACAAGTAGCACTACTGCCTCACCTAGGCCCATAAGCAGAACGGCCTGAAGGCATGCGCCATACGGAGCGGTACTGTTGCAACGTCAGACTTCCCAGTTGAAAAACACAACAGGAAATTTTCACAGTATGTCGTATTTTGGGACGTTGTTTCTGTATTTCTGTTGCCTGTAGTTTGGTTGCCTGTAGTTCTGTTGTCTGTAGTTCTGTTGTTTGTAGTGTGATGTCCTGTAGTAGAAAGTTCTGTAGTTCTTGATCAATATTTAATTAAATATTGACAGAGACCTCCTTAAGGCTATGTAAATTTGTTAGTAGAAAAAGAAAAGAAAAATATAAAAGTAAAAAACAAATGAAAAAAATAACGTCTCCGCCTAGGATTCGAACTTGCGACCTCCCGATATCGAGGCCGGCATCTTACCATTACACCACTCGTGACATGGCTTTCCAGTGTACATTTTGGCCAAGTTAATAGTACGACGTGCTGATGCGCTGATGTTTGCATTTGCATTTTAAGAGCCGAGATCCGCTATCCACCGCGTCAAGTGCCGCATCTCTAGAAGAGCAAGAGTGTTCGTACCATCGACAGGTACATCGTGGAGTGCTAGAACATCGATTTTGATGTACGATATCCATATTAAATAAGAAATTCAGAAATTGAGAACGTTCACTTTTAGGGTTATTACTGCTAGTTTCGACAGTTGTCTCTCGTTCTTTACACTTTTGAACGCGCATATAATTAGTGTGTTCAATGCAAAATAGCTACATAAACATTCGTGGATGAGAGTTCTTTCTGACAGCATACTGGCTTCTCATGGCAGCACTGTACCAGATTAATGAGACCCGAGCGAGACAGCTTTTCACGCAACTTTGTGGAACAACCCAAATCTTCTTTTCCGCTTCGCATAAGCTTGTGAAATATTCCTGGGAAATTAACTAATGTGTCAGTGTACCAGCACATGTAAGTCCACAGGCCTGTGTGCCACATCTTACCCCAAAAAAATGAAGCGGATACGCAGCCATTCCCGCAGATGGTATGATCTTGATCAGCGGCCGATCTTGAGGAGGCCGGTAAGGCGTTGCTGGTGCCGCGTCGCCACGTCGACTTTAATACCGGTGTTGGTGCCATCAGCATTGCCGGCTTCAGAGAAGCGCGATTGAATACCGCGCAAGAGAAAAGTACAGTGTACACCACCGATGCGAAACTAACATACAATTTTAAAGGGCCGCGACGGAAAGCGCTTCTGTTGCGACTTCGGAACTCTTGGCCGTCGCGACCGAATGTTTCTGCTGCGACGTCAGAATTGGTGTCGTAACGTCGGAGTCGCTGTCAGGATATAAAGCTGTTGTTCCGACTTCAGAACTCTTGTTGTCGCGACAGAACGTTTCTGTTGCGACTTCATAACTATTGGCCTTCGCGACAGAATGCTTCTGTTGCGACATCAGAATTTCTGTCGTAACGTCAGAAATGTCACTCAATTAAGAAATGTCAAGAACTTTTGTCGTACAACAGAATTTCTGTAGTTGCGACAGGAATTCCTCTTGTCATTTTCAACTGGGCACTACAGAAGCTTGTCGCATCGCACAATTTCAGTGCACTTCTGTTGTCATCATTGGGTACATGTTGCGACGATAGGTTTCCGTTGTGGAACAGTTCTCTGTAGTACAACAGAAGTTTGTCCATTACTTCAGGAACACTTCTGTTATGACAACTGGGGGCCTGTTGCAATGATAGGTTTCTGTCGTACAACATTTTTCTATAGTACAACAGAAGTTGGTCGCATTACTTCAGGAACACTTCTGTTGTGACGATTGGGGGCCTGTTGCCACAATAGGTTTCTGTAGTATTTCAACAGCTCTCTGTAGTACTACAGAAGTTTTTCGGGTTACTTCAGGAACATTTCTGTTGGGATAACAGGGTGCCTGTAGCGATGACAAATTTTTCTGTAGTACTACAAAAATCTGTTGTAGAGTTTCAGCTTTCTGTTGTAACAACAGACATACGACAGACTGTACTTCTGTAGTTACAACAAGAAATGCCTGTTGTACATCAAAAAAGTCTGTCGCTCCATCAGGAATCTGTAGTTACTACAGAAAAATCCTGTTGTACAACAGAAATTTCTGTAGTACTGAACACAACCTCTGTTGTCATTTTCAACTGGGTTTCGTGCTGCGATGAGCCCCATATACAATTGGCTCACAATGCGCAATAAAGAAACACCTTAAATAATTACCACTGATTTCTGATCAAAAATGATTAGGCTCTAATAAACAATGACGAATGAAAGGGAATACGGCAAAGGTGTGCTAGAGGAAAGTGCTTTTTCCGTTCATCTACTGTTTCCCAGCCCTCCACCAAGACGTGAAGAACGGTCAGCTTCTGACCACACCTACAACATTTCTACATTAAGTTTTTAGATTAAGATTTGTGTATGTGAAACAAACAACGCAATTATTCTAACGCAAACATGTGAATAATTTATTCCCTGCTGAATTGTTCTCATGACAATTTCAGTACCGACTTTTACATTGCAGTAATTATGATCTTTATGCTTTCGTAATCTGCTGCCTCTAATTTCATATGTGCAATTTACGACCCTTCCTACTTTAGTGTTTCTTATTGCTCACTCTTATTTACTGAACGTTGTATTCACCAGCGAATATTGTGATTTTGTTTGTGTATGTCCCATTATGTTATAGATTTATATAATATATGAATATTAGAATTGATAATGAAAACGAAAATATTATTATCTATAATATATATAAATGTAGACATTTGCTTACATGTTTAATTTTCCTATAAATCACCAGTTATGCTTGAGTTCTATACTGTCGTGTGTTTTGTGCTCTGGAAATGTTAAGTGAGATTTGCCATGCGCTGCATTCCCCGAGGAAAAGCAAGTTCGTCAGTTTACAATATTCCGAATCGGACCTTTTTCAATGGCGTCTGTTGTGCCGCAGCTCTTGCATTATTTATGGGTAGTCACAGCGCTTTCACGGATAACAATTGTTGAAGATATGGCAATTCTCAATGGTGTTGTGACGTACTTTTTCTTCGCGCGTCTGTTTCGGTTGCTTTCTTTCGACATGGAGAAAGAGGTTACTCACGTTCAAAATGGAGAATACGCTGTTCTAAACGGAAATGACGGTGGGGAAGTAATGTCGTCATGGCGAATCGTCGGTAGCTATGCTTGTAGGCGTCGGCTATTTCTGCGTTGACGCATTACTTCGGGAGAAAAAATTTTGATAGACTTATGTGATACTTCTAAACTTTTAATATAATTTCCTAGTTTTGTTCATAAGTCGCTCGAGTACAATTTTGCTGCTATCTTGCCTTCGGAGTAATCAACTTCGTTTTTGGTAGCAAATGAGTGCAATGTATCCATCCCACGGCTGACACTTTGGATGAACAGTGAAAAGCACATGCGGAAATACTTGCTTTGTTAGCAAATCCACAATTCACAAGCTTTCCGCCTAGAAAGTTTCTTTTGTTTGCTGCTGTGCTTCTGTTTCACTGGAACAATAAAAATGTGTTACTCTTTTAAGATTCTATGCATTCGTTTACTTATAAGAGAACCCATTCCATCCTGGTACAGTACTACTTTCTTTAAATATTTTCTAGTTAGTGGTTCTGTCTGCCTGTGACCTCATATATTTTGTTTCTTTGGGCCTAGTACGTATCTTCGTACGACATAATAGCATAAAAATTAATTTATTTTTTTAGATACAATGCATGGTAACCACAGCCATCTCATGTAACATATCATGACGCATGTACAATTGAGCTTCCTGCATCCAGAGTAAAGGTATAGTAGCACAATGATGAAGATATGCAGAAACTTATGCCGCATAGCTGCCTATCCACGCAAAACATCCTCAACTGTAAAGATTGAAAATATCAATTTGGTGCCCAAACACTGAATGGGCTTCGAGTGCCTACAAGGCACCATAAGCGATATTGCAAGATCTGTGCAAGATCTTGCCTTCGTCGCAACCTGAGGTGGCTTCACCTCTGATGTGAACAAGGAGCAACTGCAGCAATCAGGTGGAGTTCTGCAGGTAAGGCTGATATCGTCGCAACCACAGCCACGTGGACTGTCTTTGTTTTAATTGCTCAACGACGTTCTCGTAAAGCAGAACATCTCACCAGCTCGCACAAGCTACCTTCTCGTTGCAGAAGGAGCACTCCGGTTAGATGAGTTGGACGCTTTGCACCACAATCAGGCAGGCAGGCGCCTTCCCTTTTCCCGTATCCTCGCAAGTATACAAGGTAAGTATTATTGACCGTGGCTGACCAGCGACGTCAACCGGAACGTCAAGGCATTCCGCACCGCCAGCGACGCAGAAATCTGCACCGATAATGCCAATGTGTTCACTGCAGCTGATCCAGCCTCCTTGCAATCCGTTTCAGCAGATGGCGCTGTATTTGTTGTCACTACTACGTGACAATCACTATATCACTGAAAGAATGAGACGCTGACCCTTGCTATTTCTTGAGATTACGTTCCTCGCTGTCCATCTCCGTGGGTTCTCGATACCTTTGCCGCACTTTGCTATAAAAGCATTTCTGTTCTTGCTTCCAAAAGTTCAAAGATGGCCAAGTTACGTTCCGTCGGCTACTGCCGGCTGCCAACGTGGTTGATTCAATGAAGGTCCCGCAATACCGGAAGCGGGATATATAGGCCAGCCTCCTTTTCCATTTCCACCTGCTGTTAACCTCTAGTTAGGTCTATCGCGAAAAATGTTTTCCACCTTCAACTGTTCAACTGCGGGAAATAGCTCGTCTGCTTTCTGTAGGGAATAAATTTGGATGTCGAGTATTGGGCTTAGCATAACTTTGTAGTCACCGCTGTCAAACTGAACCGTCGCATTTCAACAACGGCATTACAGGCGTGGCATGCGGTCTCGTTATAACGAATGTTTGCGAAATAGCCAGAACTATATACATGAGCACAAGTAATGAAACAAACAACTTTTACATTATGTCACACATGAACAGCAATTGCATCACAGTCAAGATGCTGCAGCTGGGTGACCTTTGCATCAGCATGCCGTCTATTTCCCTCTATAAAAACGAAATCAGCTATCTAGCGTGATGCAAAAGGATTCCACGTGTGCGATAATGCAAAAGATGTTTTTTGAGTACTTTTTCTCATGCGTGCAGTTCTGACGATTCCGCCAACAATGGTCAGTTGAGGTCAGCGCCTGTGTGGTGTTCTTCCTTCAGTCTTCGTGTATTGCGATGTGCAAACATGTCGCAAACATGTCGCTATACAACTCGATTCGTGTTGGTTCCGAACGTATGGTTCCTCCTCCGAATTGAGCACTTCGAAAAAAAATGAACGGGAACTCGAGAATAGTGAACTAGACCGCGATCGGTTTTTCTCTTGCTTCTGTAGCGAGTTTCACAATTTCCAAGTTGCTACTTGGCAGTGCACCTTACTGACATGTGGAGAGCTTCGCGGCCGGAACGAAGCCTCCCCTCTCCGCCGGCCAAGAGGGGAATACGCGCTTTCCGATCGCTCAAGGTTGCGTGGACATAGTATACTAACTCTATCTAGCGTCTAGGAAAAGCTTAAGCAGGCGCGAGGGCGACACGCATAGCGTGGGAAGCTAGCCGCCATAATAGCTATCTCAAGGACTGCTGCTGACGAGGGCGAAATACCTTCGTGTAATTATAATAACCCTAATAGGACTACTTTCAAAGAAAAAAAAAGAAAAAAAAGGAAACGGCCCAGAAGGCTATGCTACGAGAGCTATGACTGATACTTTTCTATACATATGTATTCATCTCATCTATGGGATCGCATGCGCGCGCTGTTGCTTCGTCTCTGCGTGTAGTAGTTAAGAGAGCCAGTTTAAGGGCGGAGAAGAAGGAAGGAAAGGAAAGCAATATTGCAGTATTGATTTCGAATTCCTCTAGGCTATTCTCTCTTCCACTATCGTCGTGGGTTCATCTCCTCAGTATATTTGGCATCTTTCTTTCAGCTTCTTCATAACTGTAGAGTAGCGTAGTAAAACTCTATGCCCTTTGGAAACTATTCAGCTTCAGAGCTGCTGTGCTAATTAATGTTATGTTGCACTTTTCCGTGAACCAAATACCCTCGAGAGAACTTAACACACTGGTAGAATTTTACTGTTTTTGGTTTGGTAGATAATATTCTTTGCAGCGATACAATCCCTTATTTTTTCGTCTTTGCGAAGGTTTTACATTTATCCAGGTCGTATAACGCTTGCGCAGTTTAAAAAAAATGCAAATATTTTTTCTCTAAAACAGAAGTTTTGTTTTATATTTTAGATGCCGGAGCGTATGACGCGTATTTAATAGGAGACTGAGCCTGAAAGGTGGCATAGTTTTGGTCGTTAGAATTTGCTCCTGGATACGTTGACAATGTCTATGTAAAGAATTCGCTTTAAATGGTGTCGACACGCAGAAAGCTAAGGTTCAAGAAAGTCAAAATGTATTCTGGTATACGTGACACACTAGAGGTGGTACTAAAGGATGCAGAAGTTGCCTTCCGCTTTGCAATAGCAAGTGTTGTTTATAGACTACCAGTCACGTCTAGGCCAACTTTTGTGGCAGTTCCTGATCAGTGAGCATTCCAGATTAAATTCTTCATGAGCGCAGAACGCATGAATGCATACTGCCAAAGGTGAACAATGAGACTTCATAACTTGCGACAAAAATTGCCAGCGCTGTCCACACAGGCTGTGGAGGCAGTGGACTCGGGATCTCTTGACAGAGTTAAGGACGTGACTATGACATTGTGCAGGGTATATTTGACCATGAACTGATAACTCCAGTGCCCGACGCGAACTTTTTCCACTCGAGGAGGCATGAGGTCTACATCAGCCGAGGCAAGTAGCTTGGTTAATGGAACAAGTCGGTCTAAACCTTTAAATCATGGAACCTTGGACAGTCCATGAAACGACCTGCACCTCTTCTTCGATTTGGTACAAGTCATTGATACCGAGCTGAATGCTACCGATCCTCGTTACCTAGTCGGTTGGTTCAGCTAAAGGACAAAACACCACCCATTGGAGCTGACAGGGGCGGACACTTATGGTTAGAATTCTCGGTTGTACCTGGCCATGCATGAGCATAAGGCAATTGAGAGCTAAACGATAACAGATGCTCGAGCAGTATCCCATGTCCAAACGGTATCGCCATCCAAAATAATCATAGAGGCACCATGGTGGCGGAACAATTTGGTAAAACGCGTCCAATATGGCTATTTCCACAAGAAACGACTCACATCTGTAACATCTCCTGGAGGGTGAGTATTTTTCACAGGTGGGACCTTGACAGTGTCAGATGCGATGCCACTGGAGTTGAGGACAACTACCAGGAAATTGACCGATGATAGTTGGAGGTCGCTCTTCAATCGGAAATGATGCCCCACGAATTATGTTCTTAACTGCAGCAACCGCACAAACGATGCAGTCAGCTTCAACGCTGCTCATGGTGTTGGTTCTCTCTGTATCCAGAAGCTACTCGAACCAGCAAGGCCGCCATCATTTCGCTTTTATTCGCCACGGCATCGACATTGAGGAAATCCGGCTGCGAGTTTCCGTTCTCCATTTCTTACTTGTTTCCTGTGGCCTCGAACTGTGCAGCCTGAGTAAGCGCCACCAGAAGCGCCAGTTTTGGTTTGCGACAAAGCTGGTCCGACGAGCGAGTGTCCAGCAAACCCGTACTGGTCTGGTCACGTATGAGCGTGGAACGACTGCTACTGACCATTATTTGCACTTTTTCGCTATATTTTTAGTGATTTGCGGAAGGTTAGCAGCGTTTCACCGGCCATCTGCGATGGCGCTGGGACCAGCTAGACTTGTATACAAAGTCGGCCGGATGCATGAATTGGCTTGTAGGCGCATCTTTGACTGCTACGAAGGAGTAGCAGGCCTCAGTGTCCATCATGAGGGAAGCAAGAATGGCCCACGCTTGCGTATCCATGTAATACGGGATCGTGTAGACCATAGTATCTTAGTAGGCTGCGGTAAGGCCCTATGCGAGCACATTGTCCTCAAATTGGTGTAGCTTGCTGGCCACTATCTTGGGAGGACATAGGAGAGTGATGGTTGCGCTTTCCGACAGATTTCAGGTCAGCTTAGTTCTCAACACTCCGACACCATCCCACTTTTGAGATAATGAATGGGTTTTGCACGCACAAGGTTCGAGCTAGCCTGTGCTGCCCTGCAAAAAGCGAAGGCACCATGTTATCGCTGTTGGCTGAAGTGTTTACTTTTACTGAGGCTTTACTTTTTACCACGCAATACATACATTCGCAGGCCGATGCCATCAGGTCACTTTGGCCATGTATTTTTGTACTTTCTAGAGATATTCCATTGTATTAAACAATTTTATTAGTATTGTGGAACATTTGCCAAGTAATCGTTAACTGAGTCATACTGCTGCGTAGAAAATTTGTGTTTGTGCATTTAAGAATCTTTATTTGCATTTAAAGAAAGCTCTGTGGCAGAAAGATTATAATAAAATAGTGCATTCGTTTGGGCGCCTCGATTTATTTAAGTACGCATGTGTATGACGACTGCTGCCTGGCTGTGCTACTGTGTCGGGCCCGAAATGTCGAAGTGTTAGAAAGCTGTGAAGAATGCATAGACCCTGTCACGACGAAAGACGACAGAATTTCCGAGAACCGCCTAGCTATGCACCTGCATTCTTTGGCTCGGCTCTGACTTCGTTTTCGCTTTCTTTTCCTTACTTACTTTTATTCGCTTATTCGCTCCTACCCATGACCTTTCAGGCGGAAAAGAATGGTTATAGTTTAGTAAATAGTTGCCAGATTTTCTCGCTGCATCCGTCCCTTTCAATGGAAACTTACCGATTGAGCTTGAACGTCCATTGTGAGTGCGCCTCGGTGGAGCAGAATTGTAGAAAGGAAACTCCAGGTGCCCAGTAACGAGTGAGCTGTTGGATGAGGGGAGAGTGCATCAATGCGATGCCATGTAAGCAGCGCTCTCGCTCTCGCGAGCCTGTGTTATGTGCCGCTTCTTTGTGATTGCAAGCTCTCGAAGGCAAACGGAATATGCCTTGTTAAGGGCCAATGAAAGCGCGTAAAATTTGTCAACGTGCTCGCTTTCCCGCGAGATGTTCGCAACTCGAAGAACATTCAGCAACGGAAAGGTAAAAAGTGGGCCACCCCAACACATCAAATTGGCTCACAGCCAAATTTATGTACGCTCACCCCAAATTTCAAGTTGGTCGACTATCAAATTAGAGTTTGCCCAACTCCACCATTCAGTTGGACCACTCACAAATTAAACTTGCCCACTACAAGATTTCAACTTCACCCATCTCCAAACTTCTATTTGGCGCCTTGCTATGATAAGCTTCGCCATGCATTTATAAGGAGCCTTCTGTATGTGTATGGGTATTCTTTATCTTTATTTTTTTGCTTGGAATGGTAAATTATGGTTTAAAACATTCCATCATCTACGTGTACACTATCATAACATATCAGTGACAAATGCACGAAGTGCGATCGATTGCTACTGCTGCCCGAATTCCTCATAGCAGCTTGTTGACAGCGAGGTGCCGCGCTCATAGAGCGAGATGTGTTTTTATCTGGGTGCGCATGACATCGTACACGCCAATTTAGATAAAACACGTTGGTGGGCTAGTTGGTTTGAAGCTATTCTAGAATATGTGCGGGAGACTGACCGACAGCGTAGAAAGTGACACACAGAGACATCGTTGTCTCTGTGTGCCTGTATCTTTCTTCGTCGTCGTTCCGTTGTGCTGACGCATTATACGATTACAGTAAGCAAATATTTACCAGTGTATACAGCTGATAGAACTGCTATTCTTACTTCATATACCCATCTAATGATTTGTTTCGCGTTTCGCGTGAAACTGCGGTGTGTATTGATCTATACACGAGGCCTTACAGCTTTCGCATGGCAAGGTTGGGGAGCTTGTCAAAGGATGCCTACGCATTAAGCTCTTTAAACTGCTGGCGCTGAATTGATTGCAGTACGAGGCGATGTACAAAGACGCATATGAATTTTGTCACAGCCGATGTCGCCACGTGTAGAGCAGGGCGTTGACGTCGAGCGCACATGCATGCTGTCTAATGTATCGTGTTAAAATGCAGAATAGTAGATGAATGTATTTTGCTGCCCTGCAAAAGCAGCAGCAGATACCATGTAGAAGCAATATCCATCTGTAATTTCACCCTGCTAAAGTGCGTCCAGAAAAATGTCGTATGGTAAATATATAATAAATAAATGACTGGGGCCTTCAGCTTAGCCTTCGCGAGGTGCTGATCATTCTCGGATGAAGTACACGAGTAATGCAATGTGTGACGTTCTTACATTTTCATCGAGGACACACAATATACAACCGACCGCAAAATATTACGGTGCATGAGGTGCTTATGTTGGTCTTAAGCCTTGAATTGTCATCATTCACTACACCTCCTGTGAAAACATAATCCGCATACCAGCTTTTCTGCAGTTGTTATTTTTTCGCCCTCGTCAAACGCAGCAAAATGGAATATGTAAGCAAACAACTTGGGATAGGTATTAATTATAGAATGAAAAACAGACAGCTTGTTCTTCAGAAAGTTCACTTGATGGCACGAAAGGAAAATGGGAGGGATATATGTGGTTCCTCACATCTGCGATTCCATGGGAATTGTGACGTCAGCGGCTAACGACGCACATGTGAAAGATTGACGGCGGCACAATAATGGAATGCGTTATCCTAAGTGCCATACAATTTGATGAGACGCCCAAGTCTCGATTTAGATATTCCTCTAAAGTACGAGTTCAAATGCACTCATTTATCGGCAGGGATCCATCTTGACTGCTTCCTTCTCTTCCATTGTTCGTCTTGTCTCTTTGGCCCTCTTCTCATTCGCCTAAACATTACATCCTCGTGGACTTAGGTTCCCTTCCTTCCTGAGATGATAGGCTACGACGTGTCTCACTGTTGCTACTTCAGTTTTTCCTTTCAGTGCCAGATGGTGCAGTGATTTTAGAAGTTCTTGCTCTTTGCTGGCCTTTATCATTTTGTAGATACCAGAAAATCTTGACTTTGCTCCACCCTGGTAAAAAGGACAATTAGAGTTATCACGACTACTTTCAAATAATTGCGTATCTATTCTAGCACTAAGCCTCGTGATGTACCGGTGAGAGAAGAAGAGGACTGAAAAGACAAGAAGAGGAATAGAAAAAAAAATAGAAGGAAGCTTAATAATAATAACAATTATAATAATAACAGCGATAACAATAACAGTGTAGCCACTGTATTATTACAGTCAAATGTCTGTGAATCTTCCAACAGGAAGCACCTCTATATTAACGAACGCTTCTGCCGTATTTTTGAAATACGACATACTTTCCGTATTTTTACTTGCGATTCGTTCGTCTAATGACGGAAATCCTCGGTATATTGACGTAATTTTTTTACATTGAGCGTGAAAAAGGCATCGCGTTTCTATGCCTTCATAAATAAATAGCTTAAACTATATCGCCACAGATGAATACAGATGGTTAAGAAACCCTTAACGCAGCATCATCCATGTAGGCTGAGGTTTAGGAAGCAAATCCTGCCCAAAAAGCTGTGTTGACCGAGAATTTATTGCCCTATCAAACCTACTGTTCGGACCTTTTGTCGGACAGCCTCCAGTAATAGTGTTCAAAAAGTTACACATGTTAACTAAATTAATCTTGCCTACTACAACATGGAAAATCTGAAGGTGCTTAGTCTGTGCTTGCACGTAGTTGCAATTTTACAATGTGCATTAAGCTGCAATGGAGAAAGAAATTTTGGTACACCAATAAAAATAAAAAGCAAGTAATATGTAATGTTATGCGCACACTCATTCTGCATTGTGAAACGATTATATTTGCATTCTAAACGAATAAATAAGGACTTTTACCCTCCCTATTATCATCATTGTATTTTTAAACAACCGAAATCCCATCCCCCTCGACCCCCCCCCTTGCGGCCACTCTTGCAAACCACCCTATAACCACTGTCTTCTTCGTCAGTTCCCCATATAGGGAATGGCATAATTGAGAATGGTGCTGTTGCGCTAAATGAGTTCGGAGCCGTATAAATCGCAGAACGATGTGGCACATTTTGATTTAGCTTGACATTTCGCTAAAGAGCGACGATACCTGAGTATTCACATACCTGAGTATTCACACCTACCTGCAAATTGTATTCACACCTCCCTCTGTGAATACAAATTGCACTTATGCTTCAAGGCTAGTCACGTATTATGTGGCATAATAGATTTTATGCCTTAGAATTTATTTTCACTTGCAATTTCATAACCACTTGCCCTTGCGCTACCAAATCGCATTTCACGGATAACTTAACATAACAAATGTGAATAAGCGAATGCAATCGAGTTCTAATCGACGCACAAGATTTCCACTGTAAGTTTACACTAAGCCTCGCCTGCTAAAAACACATTCCCCAACAGAACAAGTAGCATTTTAATTCCCTATGAAAAGCGCTAAGACGATATATTTCGCAAACTGCACTAATCAATAAACATACTTGTGTGCACGTTTATTCTATGAATTAGAAATCATCTGCTTATCAGACATCGCGCGGAACATTAGAAAATTGTTTGGAAGGTCGCATACAGGTAGAAGTCTATATATACAGCGTTGTGCCTCATTGATGAAGCCTAACTTCAAACATGTAGTGTCTTTGTAATATTCGTCTTCTGACAGGCGAACACGCGCAGCAAAAGCACAGGCTTTACAAAGACATTTACTGCCCGAAATAACCCAATTAGAGCACAACTGCGCACAACCCAACCTTTCTGGGGCAAAGCAATTTGTTCCTGGTAAGTTCATCTCCTCAGTATATTTGGCGTCTTTCTTTCAGCTTCTTCATAACTGTGGAGTAGCGTAGTAAAACTCTATACCCTTTGGAAACTATTCAGCTTCAGAGCTGCAGTGCTAATTAATGTTATGTTGCACTTTTCCGTGAAGCAAAAAGCCTCGAGAAAACTTAACACAATGATATAATTTTACCGTTTTTGGTTTGGTAGATAATATCCTTTGCAGCGATACAATCCCTTATTTTTTCGTCTTTGCGAAGTTATTACATTTATCCAGGTCGTATAACGCTTGCGCAGTTTAAAAAAAATGCAAATATTTTTTCTCTAAAACAGAAGTTTTGTTTTATATTTCAGATGCCGGAGCGTATGACGCGTATTTAATACGAGACTGAGCCTGAAAGGTGGCATAGTTTTGGTCGTTTGAATTTGCTCCTGGATACGTTGACGATGTCTATATAAAGAATTTGCTTTAAATGGTGTTGACACGCAGAAAGCTAAGGTTCAAGAAATTCAACATGTATTCTGTTATACGGGACCCAGTAGAGGTTGTACTAAAGGATGCAGAAGTTGCCTTCCGGTTTGCAAAAGCAAGTGATGTTTATCGACTACCAGTCACGTCTAGGCCAAATTTTGTAGCAGTTCCTGATCAGTGAGCTTTCCAGAATAAATTCTTCATGAGCGCAGAACGCATGAATGCATACTGCTAAAGGTGAATAATGAGACTTCATACCTTCCGACAAAAATTGCCAGCGCTGTCCAAACAGGCTCTGGAGGCAGTGGAGTTGGGATCTCTTGACAGAGTTAAGGACGTGACTATGACTTTGTGCAGGGTATATTTGACCATGAACTGATAACGCCAGTGCCCGACGCGAACTTTTTCCACTCGAGGAGGCATGACGTCTACATCAGCCGAGGCAAGTAGCTTGGTTAATGGAACAAGTCGGTCTAAACCTTTAAAACATGGAACCTTGGACAGTCCATGAAACGACTTGCACCTCTTCTTCGATTTGGTACAAGTCACTGATCCCGAGCTGAATGCTACCAATCCTCGTTACCTAGTCGGTTGGTTCAGATATAGGACAAAACACCGCCCATTGGAGCTGACAGTGGCGGACACTTATGGTTAGAATTCTCGGTTGTACCTGGCCATGCATGAGCATAAGGCAATTGAGAGCTAAACGATAAGAGATGCTCCAGCAGTATCCCATGTCCAAACGGTATCGCCATCCAAAATAATCATAGAGGCACCGTGGTGGCGGAACGATATGGCAAAAAGCGTCCAATGTGGCTGTTTCCACAAGAAACGACTCACATCTGTAACATCTCCTGGAGGGTGAGTATTTTTCACAGGTGGGACCTTGACAGTGCCAGATTCGATGCCACTGGAGTTGAGGACAACTACCAGGAAATTGACCGATGATAGTTGGAGGTCGCTCTTCAATCGGAAACGATGATCCACGAATTATGTTCTTAACTGCAGCAACCGCACAAACGTTGCAGTCAGCTTCAACGCTGCTCATGGTGTTGGTTCTCTCTGTATCCAGAAGCTACTCGAACCAGCAAGGCCGCCATCATTTCGCTTTTATTCGCCACGGCATCGACATTGAGGAAATCCGGCTGCGAGCTTCCGTTGTCCATTTCTTACTTGTTTCCTGTGGCCTCGAACTGTGCAGCCTGAGTAAGCGCCACCAGAAGCGCCAGTTTTCGTTTGCGACAAAGCTGGTCCGACGAGCGAGTGTCCAGCGAACCCGTACTGGTCTGGTCACGTATGAGTGTGGAACGAATGCTACTGACCATTATTTGCACTTTTTCGCTATATCTTTAGTGATTCGCGGAAGGTTAGCAGCGTTTGACCGGCCATCTGCGATGGCGCTGGGACCAGCTAGACTTGTATACATAGTCGGCCGGATGCATGAATTGGCTTGTAGGCGCATCTTTGACTGCTTCGAAGGAGTAGCAGGCCTCAGTGTCCATCATGAGGGAAGCAAGAATGGCCCACGCTTGAGTATCCATGTAATACGGGATCGTGCAGACCATAGTATCTTAGTAGGCTGCAGTAAGGCCCTATGCGAACACATTGTCCTCAAATTGGTGTAGCTTGCTGGCCACTATCTTGGGAGGACATAAGAGAGTGATGGTTGCGCTTTCCGACAGATTTGAGGTCAGCTTAGTTCTCAACACTCCGACACCATCCCACTTTTGAGACAATGAATGGGTTTTGCATGCACAAGGTTCGAGCTAGCCTGTGCTGCCTTGCAAAAAGCGAAGGCACCATGTTATCGCTGTTAGCAGAAGTGTTTACTTTTACTGAGGCTTTACTTTTTACCACGCAATACATACATTCGCAGGCCGATGCCATCAGGTCACTTTGGCCATGTATTTTTGTACTTTCTAGAGATATTCCATTGTATTAGGCAATTTTCAATAATATTGTGGAACATTTGTCAAGTAATCGTTAACTGAGTCATGCAGCTGCGTAGAAAATTTGTGTTTGTGCATTTAAGAATCTTTATTGGCATATAAATAAAGCTCTGTGGCAGTTAGATTATATTAAAACAGTGCATTCGTTTGGGCGCTTCGATTTATTTAAGTACGCATGTGTATGACGATTGCTGCCTGGCTGTGCTACTGTGTCGGGCCCGAAATGTCGAAGTGTTAGAAAGCTGTGAAGAATGCATAGACCCTGTCACGACAAAAGCCGACAGAATTTCCGAGAACCGCCTAGCTATACACCTGCATTCTTAGGCTCGGCTCTGACTTCATTTTCGCTTTTTTTTCCTTACTTACTTTTATTCGCTTATTCGCTCCTACCCATGGCCTTTCAGGCGGAAAAGAATGGTTATAGTTTAGTAAATAGTTGCGAGATTTTCTCGCTGCATTCTTCCCTTTCAATGGAAACTTACCGATTGAGCTTGAACGTCCATTGTGAGCGCGCCTCGGTGGAGCAGAGTTGTAGAAAGGAACCTCCAGGTGCCCAGTAACGAGTGAGCTGTTGGATGAGGGGAGAGTGCATCAATGCGATGCCATGTAAGCAGCGCTCTCGCTCTCGCGAGCCTCTGTTATGTGCCGCTTCTTTGTCAACTCAAGCTCTCGAAGGCAAACGGAATATGCCTTGTTAAGGGCCAATGAAAGCGCGTAAAATTTGTCAACGTGCTCACTTTCCCGCGAGATGTTCGCAACTCGAAGCACATTCAGCAACGTAAAGGTAAAAAGTGGGCCTCCCCAACACATGAAATTGGCTCACAGCCAAATTAAAATTGGCTCACCTGCAAATTTATGTACGCTCACCCCAAATTTCAAGTTAGCCGACTACCAAATTAGAGTTTGCCCAACTGCACCATTCAGTTGGACCACTCACAAATTAAACTTGCCCACTACAAGATTTCAACTTCACCCATCTCCAAACTTCAATTTGGCACCCTGCTATGATAAGCTTCGCCATGCATTTATAAGGAGCTTTCTGTATGTGTATGGGTATTCCTTATCTTTATTTTTTTTGCTTTAAATGGTAAATTATGGTTTAAAACCTTCCATCATCTACGTGTACACTATCATAACATATCAGCGACAAATGCACGAAGTGCGATCGATTGCTACTGCTGCCGGAATTCCTCATAGCAGCTTGTTGACAGCGAGGTTCCACGCTCATAGAGCGAGATGTGTTTTTATCTGGGTGCGCATGACATCGTACACGCCAATTTAGATAAAACACGTTGGTGGGCTAGTTGGTTTGACGCCGTTCTAGAATATGTGCCGGAGACTGACCGACAGCGTAGAAAGTGACACACAGAGACATCGTTGTCTCTGTGTGCCTGTATCTTTCTTCGTCTTCGTTAAGTTGTGCTGACGCTATATACGATTACAGTAAGCAAATATTTACCAGTGTATACAGCTGATAGAACTGCTATTCTTACTTCATATACCTATCTAATGATTTGCTTCGCGTTTCGCGCGAAACTGCGGTGTGTATTGATCTATACACGAGGCCTTACAGCTTTCGCGCGGCAGGGTTGGGCAGCTTGTCAAAGAATGCCTACGCATTAAGCTCTTTAAACTGCTGGCGCTGAATTGATTGCAGTACGAGGCGATGTACAAAGACGCATATGAATTTTGTCACAGCCGATGTCGCCACGTGTAGAGCAGTGCGTTGACGTCGAGCGCACATTCATGCTGTCTAATGTATCGTGTTAAAATGCAGAATAGTAGATGAATGTATTTTGCTGCCCTGCAAAAGCAGCAGCAGATACCATGTAGAAGCAATATCCATCTGTAATTTCACCCTGCTAAAGTACGTCCAGAAAAATGTCGTATGGTAAATATATAATAAATAAATTACTGGGGCCTTCAGCTTAGCCTTCGCGAGGTGCTGATCATTCTCGGATGAAGTACACGAGTAATGGATGTGTGTGACGTTCTTACATTTTTATCGAGGACACACAATATACACCCGTCCGCAAAATATTACGGTGCATGAGGTGCTTATGTTGGTGTTAAGCCTTCAATTGTCATCATTCACTACACCTCCTGTGAAAACATAATCCGCATACCAGCTTTACTACTGTTGTTATTTTTTCGCCCTCGTCAAACGCAGCAAAATGGAATATGTAAGCAAACAACTTGGGATAGGTATTAATTATAGAATGAAAAACAGACAGCTTGTTCTTCAGAAAGTTCACTTGATGGCACGAAAGGAAAATGGGAGGGATATATGTGGTTCCTCACATCTGTGATTCCATGGGGATTGTGACGTCAGCGGCTAACGACACACATGTGAAAGATTGACGGCGGCACATTAATGCAATGCGTTATCCTAAGTGCCATACTATTTGATGAGACGCCCAAGTCTCGATTTAGATATTCCTCTGAAGTACGAGTTCAAATGCACTCATTTATCCGCAGGGATCCATCTTGACTGCTTCCTTCTCTTCCATTGTTCGTCTTGTCTCTTTGGCCCTCTTCTCATTCGCCTAAACATTACATCCTCGCGAACTTAGGTTCTCTTCCTTCCTGAGATGATAGGCTACGACGTGTCTCACTGTTGCTACTTCAGTTTTTCCTTTCAGTGCCAGATGGTGCAGTGATTTTAGAAGTTCTTGCTGTTTGCTGGCCTTTATCATTGTGTAGATACCAGAAAATCTTGACTTTGCTCCACCCTGTAAAATAGGACAATTAGAGTTGTCACGACTACTTTCAAATTATTGCGTATCTATTCTAGCACTAAGCCTCGTGATGTTCCGGTGAAGAAGAAGAGGACTGAAAAGACAAGAAGATTAATAGAAAAAAATAGAAGGAAGCATAATAATAATAACAGCGATAATAATAACAGTGTAGCCACTGTATTATTACAGTCAAATGTCTGTGAAACTTCCAACAGGGAGCACCTTTATATTTGCGAACGCTTCTGCCGTATTTTTGAAATATGACATACTTTCCGTATTTTTACTTACGATTCGTTCGTTTAATGACGGAAATCCTCGGTATATTGACGTAATTTTTTTACATTGAGCGTGAAAAAGGCATCGCGTTTCTATGCCTTCATAAATAAATAGCTTAAACTATATCGCCACAGATGAGTACAGATGGTTAAGAAACCGTTAACGCAGCATCACCCATGTAGGCTGAGGTTTAGGAAGCAAATCCTGCCCAAAAAGCCGTGTTGACTGAGAATTTATTGCCCTATCAAACCTACTATTCGGACCTTTTGTCGGACAGCCTCCAGTAATAGTGTTGAAAAAGCTACACATGTTAACTAAATTAATCTTGCCTACTACAACATGGAAAATCTGGAGGTGCTTAGTCTGTGCTTGCACGTAGTTGCAATTTTACAATGTGCATTAAGCTGCAATGGAGAAAGAAAATTTGGTACACTAATAAAAATAAAAAGCAAGAAATATGTAATGTTATGCGCACACTCATTCTGCATTGTGAAACGATTATATTTGCATTCTAAATGAATAAATAAGGACTTTTACCCTCCCTATTATCATCATTGTATTTTTAAACAACCGAAATCCTATCCCCCTCGACCCCCCCCCCCCCCTTGCGGCCACTCTTGCAAACCACCCTATAACCACTGTCTTCTTCGTCAGTTCCCCATATAGGGAATGGCATAATTGAGAATGGCGCTGTTGCGCTAAATGAGTTCGGAGCCGTATAAATCGCAGAACGATGTGGCACATTTTGATTTAGCTTGACATTTCGCTAAAAAGCGACGATACCTGAGTATTCACATACCTGAGCATTCACACCTACCTGCAAATTGTATTCACACCTCCCTGTGTGAATACAAATTGCACTTATGCTTCAAAGCTAGTCACGTAGTATGTGGCATAATAAATTTTATGCCTTAGAATTTATTTTCACTTGCAATTTCATAACCACTTGCTCTTGCGCTACCAAATCGCATTTCACGGATAACTTAACATAACAAATGTGAATAAGCGAATGCAATCGAGTTCTAATCGACGCACAAGATTTCCACTGTAAGTTTACCCTAACCCTCGCCTGCTAAAAACACGTTCCCCAACAGAACAAGTAGCATTTTAATTCCCTATGAAAAGCGCTAAGACGATATATTTCGCAAACTGCACTAATCAATAAACATACTTGTGTGCACGTTTATTCTATGAATTAGAAATCATCTGCTTATCAGACATCGTGCGGAACATTAGAAAATTGTTTAGAAGGTAGCATACAGGTAGAAGTCTATATATACAGCGTTGTGCCTGATTGATGAAGCCTAACTTCAAACATGTAGTGTCTTTATAATATTCGTCTTCTGACAGGCGAACACGCGCAGCAAAAGCACAGGCTTTACAAAGACATTTACTGCCCGAAATAACCCAATTAGAGCATAACTGCGCACAACCCAACCTTTCTGGGGCAAAGCACTTTGTTCCTGGTTAGTTCATCTCCACAGTATATTTGCCATCTTTCTTTCAGCTTCTTCATTACTGTAGAGTAGCGTAGTAAAACTCTATGCCCTTTGGAAACTATTCAGCTTCAGACCTGCAGTGCTAATTAATGTTATGTTGCACTTTTCCGTGAACCAAATACCCTCGAGAAAACTTAACACAATGATATAGTATTACTGTTTTTGGTTTGGTAGATAATATCCTTTGCAGCGATACAATCCCTTATTTTTTCGTCTTTGCGAAGTTATTACATTTATCCAGGTCGTATAACGCTTGCGCAGTTTAAAAAAATGCAAATTATTTTCTCTAAAACATAAGTTTCGTTTTATATTTCAGATGCCGGAGCGTATGACGCGTATTTAATACGAGACTGAGCCTGAAAGTTGGCATAGTTTTGGTCGTTAGAATTTGCTCCTGGATACGTTGACGATGTCTATATAAAAAATTTGCTTTAAATGGTGTTGACACGCAGAAAGCTAAGGTTCAAGAAATTCAACATGTATTCTGTTATACGGGGCCCAGTAGAGGTGGTACTAAAAGATGCAGAAGTTCCCTTCCGGTTTGCAATAGCAAGTGATGTTTATCGACTACCAGTCACGTCTAGGCCAAATTTTGTAGCAGTTCCTGATCAGTGAGCATTCCAGATTAAATTCTTCATGAGCGCAGAACGCATGAATGGATACTGCCAAAGGTGAAAAATGAGACTTCATAACTTGCGACAAAAATTGCCAGCGCTGTCCACACAGGCTCTGGAGGCAGTGGACTCGGGATCTCTTGACAGAGTTAAGGACGTGACTATGACTTTGTGCAGGGTATATTTGACCATGAAATAATAACGCCAGTGCCCGACGCGAACTTTTTCCACTCGAGGAGGCATGAGGTCTACATCAGCCGAGGCAAGTAGCTTGGTTAATGGAAAAAGTCGGTCTAAACCTTTAAATCATGGAACCTTGGACAGTCCATGAAACGACCTGCACCTCTTCTTCGATTTGGTACAAGTCACTGATCCCGAGCTGAATGCTACCGATCCTCGTTACCTAGTCGGTTGGTTCAGATAATGGACAAAACACCGCCCATTGGAGCTGACAGTGGCGGACACTTATGGTTAGAATTCTCGGTTGTACCTGGCCATGCATGAGCATAAGGCAATTGAGAGCTAAACGATAACAGATGCTCGAGCAGTATCCCATGTCCAAACGGTATCGCCATCCAAAATGATCATAGAGGCACCGTGGTGGCGGAACAATTTGGCAAAAAGCGTCCAATATGTCTGTTTCCACAAGAAACGACTCACATCTGTAACATTTCCTGGAGGGTGAGAATTTTTCACAGGTGGGACCTTGACAGTGTCAGATGCGATGCCAGTGGAGTTGAGGACAACTACCAGGAAATTAACCGATGATAGTTGGAGGTCGCTCTTCGATCGGAAAAGATGCCCCACGAATTATGTTCTTAACTGCAGCAACTGCACAAACGTTGCAGTCAGCTTCTACGCTGCTCATGGTGTTGGTTCTCTCTGTATCCAGAAGCTAAACGAACCAGCAAGGCCGCCATCATTTTGCTTTTATTCGCCACGGCATCGAAATTGAGAAAACCCGGCTGCGAGTTTCCGTTCTCCATTTCTTACTTGTTTCCTGTGGCCTCGAACTGTGCAGCCTGAGTAAGCGCCACCAGAAGCGCCAGTTTTGGTTTGCGACAAAGCTGGTCCGACGAGCGAGTGTCCAGCGAAACCGTACTGGTCTGGTCACGTTTGAGTGTGGAGCGACTGCTACTGACCATTATTTGCACATTTTCGCTATATTTTTCGTGATTTGCGGAAGGTTAGCAGCGTTTCACCGGCCATCTGCGATGGCGCTGGGGCCAGCTAGACTTGTATACATAGTCGGCCGGATGCATGAATTGGCTTGTAGGCGCATCTTTGACTGCTTCGAAGGAGTAGCAGGCCTCAGTGTCCATCATGAGGGAAGCAAAAATGGCCCACGCTTGAGGATTCATGTAATACGGGATCGTGCAGACCATAGTATCTTAGTAGGCTGCGGTAAGGCCCTATGCGAACACATTGTCCTCAAATTGGTGTAGCTTGCTGGCCACTATCTTGGGAGGGCATAAGAGAGTGATGGTTGCGCTTTCCGACAGATTTGAGGTCAGCTTAGTTCTCAACGCTCCGACACCATCCCACTTTTGAGACAATGAATGGGTTTTGCATGCACAAGGTTCGAGCTAGCCTGTGCTGCCCTGCAAAAAGCGAAGGCACCATGTTATCGCTGTTAGCTGAAGTGTTTACTTTTACTGAGGCTTTACTTTTCACCACGCAATACATACATTCGCAGGCCGATGCCATCAGGTCACTTTGGCCATGTATTCTTGTACTTTCTAGAGATATTCCATTGTATTAAGCAATTTTCAATAGTATTGTGGAACATTTGTCAAGTAATCGTTAACTGAGTCATACAGCTGCGTAGAAAACTTGTGTTTGTGCATTTAAGAATCTTTATTTGCATTTAAATAAAGCTCTGTGGAAGAAAGATTATATTAAAATAGTGCATTCGTTTGGGCGCCTCGATTTATTTAAGTACGCATGTTTATGACGACTGCTGCCTGGCTGTGATACTGTGTCGGGCCCGAAATGTCGAAGTGTTAGAAAGCTGTGAAGAATGCATAGACCCTGTCACGACAAAAGGCGACAGAATTTCCAAGAACCGCCTAGCTATGCACCTGCATTCTTTGGCTCGGCTCTGACTTCGTTTTCGCTTTCTTTTCCTTACTTACTTTTCTTCGCTTATTCGCTCCTACCCATGACCTTTCAGGCGGAAAAGAATGGTTATAGTTTGGTAAATAGTTGCCAGATTTTCTCGCTGCATCCGTCCCTTTCTATGGAAACTTACGGATTGAGCTTGAACGTCCATTGTGAGTGCGCCTCGGTGGAGCAAAGTTGTAGAAAGGAAACTCCAGGTGCCCAGTAACGAATGAGCTGTTGGATGAGGGGAGAGTGCATCAATGCGATGCCATGTAAGCAGCGCTCTCGCTCTCGCGAGCCTGTGTTATCTGCCGGTTCCTTGTCAACGCAAGCTCTCGAAGGCAAACGGAATATGCCTTGTTAAGGGCCAATGAAAGCGCGTAAAATTTGTCAACGTGCTCCCTTCCCCGCGAGATGTTCGCAACTCGAAGGACATTCAGCAACGTAAAGGTAAAAAGTGGGCCTCCCCAACACATCAAATTGGCTCACAGCCAAATTTAAATTTGCTCACCTGCAAGTATATGTACGCTCACCCCAAATTTCAAGTTGGCCGACTACCAAATTAGAGTTTGCCCAACTCCACCATTCAGTTGGACCACTCACAAATTAAACTTGCCCACTACAAGATTTCAACTTCACCCATCTCCAAACTTCAATTTGGCGCCCTGCTATGATAAGCTTCGCCAAACATTTACAAGGAGCCTTCTGCATGTGTATGGGTATTCTTTAGCTTTATTTTTTTTTTTTGCTTTAAATTGTAAATTATGCTTTAAAACCTTCCATCATCTACGTGTACACTATCATAAGATATCAGCGACAAATGCACGAAGTGCGATCGATTGCTACTGCTGCTGGAATTCATTATAGCAGCTTGTTGACAGCGAGGTTCCGCGCTCATAGAGCGAGATGTGTTTTTATCTGGGTGCGCATGACATCGTACACGCTAATTTAGATAAAACAAGTTGGTGGGCTAGTTGGTTTGACGCCATTCTAGAATATGTGCGGGAGACTGACCGACAGCGTAGAAAGTGACACACAGTGACATCGTTCTCTCTGTGTGCCTGTATCTTTCTTCGTCTTCGCTCAGTTGTTGACGCATTATACGATTATAGTAAGCAAATATTTACCAGTGTATACAGCTGATAGAACTGCTATTCTTACTTCATATACCCATCTAATGATTTGTTTCGCGTTTCGCGTGAAACTGCGGTGTGTATTGATCTATACACGAGGCCTTACTACTTTCGCATGGCAAGGTTGGGGAGCTTGTCAAAGGATGCCTACGCATTAAGCTCTTTAAACTGCTGGCGCTGAATTGATTGCAGTAGGAGGCGATGTACAAAGACGCATATGAATTTTGTCACAGCCGATGTCGCCACGTGTAGAGCAGTGCGTTGACGTCGAGCGCACATTCATGCTGTCTAATGTATCGTGTTAAAATGCAGAAAAGTAAATGAATGTATTTAGCTGCCCTGCAAAAGCAGCAGCAGATACCATGTAGAAGCAATATCCATCTGTAATTTCACCCTGCTAAAGTGTGTCCAGAAAAATGTCGTATGGTAAATATATAATAAATAAATGACTGAGGCCTTCAGCTTAGCCTTCACGAGGTGCTGATCATTCTCGGATGAAGTACACGAGTAATGGAATGTGTAACGTTCTTACATTTTTATCGAGGACACACAATATACACCCGTCCGCAAAATATTACAGTGCATGAGGTGCTTATGTTGGTCTTAATCCTTGAATTGTCATCATTCACTACACCTCCTGTGAAAACATAATCCGCATAACAGCTTTTCTACAGTTGTTATTTTTTCGCCCTCGTCAAACGCAGCAAAATGGAATATGTAAGCAAACAATTTGGGATAGGTATTAATTATAGAATGAAAAACAGACAGCTTGTTCGTCAGAAAGTTCACTTGACGGCACGAAAGGAACATGGGAGGGACATGTGTGGTTCCTCACATCTGCGATTCCATGGGGATTGTGACGTCAGCGGCTGACGACGCACATGTGAAAGATTGACGGTGGCACAATAATGCAATGCGTTATCCTAAGTGCCATACTATTTGATCAGACGCCCAACTCTGGCTGTAGATATTCCTCTAAAGTACGAGTTCAAATGCACTCATTTATCGGCAGGGATCCATCTTGACTGCTTCCTTCTCTTCCTCCGTTTATTGTTCGTCTTGTCTCTTTGGCCCTCTTCTCATTCGCCTAAACATTACATCCTCGCGGACTTAGGTTCCCTTCCTTCCTGAGATTATAGGGTACGACGTGTCTCACTGTTGCTACTTCAGTTTTTCCTTTAAGTGCCAGATGGTGTAGTGATTTTAGAAGTTCTTGCTGTTTGCTGGCCTTTATCATTGTGTAGATACCAGAAAATCTTGACTTTGCTCCACCCTGTAAAAAATGACAATTGGAGTTATCACGACTACTTTAAAATTATTGCGTATCTATTCTAGCACTAAGCCTCGTGATGTTCCGGTGAAGATGAAGAGGACTGAAAAGAGAAGAAGAGGAATAGAAAAAAATAGAAGGAAGCCTAATAATAATAATAATAATAATACCAGCGATAATAATAACAGTGTAGCCGCTGTATTAATACAGTCAAATGTCTGTGAAACTTCCAACAGGGGGCACCTTTATATTAACGAACGCTTCTGCCGTATTTTTGAAATACGACATACTTTCCGTATTTTTACTTGCGATTCGTCCGTGTAATGTCGGAAATCCTCGGTATATTGACGTAATTTTTTTACATTGAGCGAGACAAAGGTATCGCATTTGTTTGCCTTCATAAATAAATAGCTTAAACTATATCGCCACAGATGAGTGCAGATGGTTCTCTGTAGAGTTACAGATGGATCTCTGTAAATATGCGTGAATGTACACATACGGTTTGCGGGATGCTGCACTCAACCCAAAGGGCATATCCTTTTTCGTCAGCTTATTCAGGCGTCGCGTCTTTGCAGCGTAATCCCCTAATGAACCAACTCTCAATGGGAACGAATGGGCTTATCTACACGGATGAGATGGGTGTGCCTCTTCAGGCAAGCTGACCCTATTGTGTCGGTATACAAGAAGCTTCGCCACTTGATGCAAGGCGTGAAAGAGCAGCTTCTTGGTGGACAATTTCGTAGTCCACCCAAAACGGTTGTGGAGTTCTTTACTGAAGCCGTCACCACAGAGAAGAGTCTGCACCAGCGCTCGCACCAGTACGATCGGCAAGTGAATCTCTCCTCCGCTATCACAGGCCTAGGATCTCTTACGACTGACGTCGAATCGCTTCGTGAGAATGTGCGATCGGTACACCAGCACGTGCTACGAAAGCTGCATGAGGTGCAGCAGCCTTCAGCCAGCTTCGCAGATAGCGTCGTGTGTGGCGCAGTTCAGCGTGCGCTCGGCGCACCACGTTAAGAAGCAGCAGTTCCGACCAGACCACCACTTAAAGTGTTAACTACTTCAAATGAACCTCGAAGCACAGTTTACGCTGAAGTTTTAGGAGCCACCATCGCGTCACCAGCGGCACCTCTTACCGTGAGGGAATACCAGTGTGCGTCTTATGCCGACACCTTCGGGCACTCTATCCCTGCGCCAACGCCACAAACCGCCGTTACCTCGTATGTCATTGTTCAGTCAGTGCATGCAGTTCCTTATTTTGGAGACGCTCGACCAGCCATACGTAACTCGAACCGTTGGCGCATGTCCGACCGACGAACACACTGTTAACAGTGTGGGGAGGTAGGTCGTGTCTACCGAGAGTGCCAGCACCATCGTCCAGGACTGCAGAGGTCTCCGTTTCCGACGACAGCCACTTGAGATTCATGATTTTATCACCCAAAAGCGTGCGCCACCATCATCGATGCACCAGTCACGATGGCCGTCACCACAACCACCCTAATCGAGATGTACAAGATGGATCTTTCAATGACAACCTCGCAGCCCTCACCTGGCAAGCAGTTTAGAGAAGGTTGTTACGCCTTGGGCAGGGACACAAGTGCGCACGGCTGGCGGGCGCATCGTCAAACCACTCAGACAAAGGCATTTCAACGCATCTCAACGCATCTGAGAAGTGTGGGCACTTCTCGGATATAACTTTACAATTTCACGTTTCTGATCAGCTTCCCGGTTCTCCGAAATGTGCTTCCGTGAATTAGTACTTGCAACAGACTTTCTTCGAAAGTATCTTCGCCACAGAGTCACGAGTCACTCTTAAAATTTCCAATGACAGCGCGACAATGCCACATCGTGCTAGTATAATGATTGCGGTGACGTCCGATTGCACATGTGCTGTCAAAGTACTCGGAGAGTGCAACGTATTCCTTCTACTTTCCCTCGGAATCAGTGTGGCTCATAATTCACGTTCGGAATGGCCGCGCTAACGTCTTGACCCCTACTTCAAGAATGATCACCGCCACCTCTTCTGCAGCACTGCCGTGGCTTACGCTGATGCTTTGGAGGACATCATCGAGTGTTTTGCCTGAGGAGAAAGCGGCAGCAATGAAGAATGCGTTACAAATTTCGACATCAACAACGAGCTGTCGCAGGACCATAGGAAGGCACTGCAAGGACTGTTGGGTGAATTCAAGGACTGGTTCTCTCGATCGTCTAAAATCAGTTAGACGCCAGTTGAACAGCACAGGATAATTGCTTACGACTGTGCACGTCTTATTCGACAACAGCCATAAGGTGTTTCGCAGAAAGAACACGATGCAATTCAACAAGCCATGAAGATCACTGACAATGGCATCATCATACCTTCAAACACTCCGTGGTCGTCACCGCTCGTCCTGGTAAAGAAGCACGGTACTATCGGATTGCAGAAAATTGAACATCCTGACAAAGCAAAGGCGTCTATCCGTTGCCGCGCACAGTTGACTTTCTCGGCAGGCTATGGCGAGCCAAGTAGTTTTCCCCCTCGACTTGAAAAGTGGGTACTGGCAGATTGAGGTAGACGAGCGTAACCGGCAGAAAAGAGCCTTTGTCATTCAGGATGAAGTCTACGAGTTCTGCGTACTTCCTTTCTGGCTGTGCTCCGCTACGAGGACTTTCCAAGGCATGATGGACACTGCGCTAGCCCTCATAAACTGGCACACCTGTCTCGTCTACGTGGATGGTGTAGCCTTATTTCCAGGCAGGTTCTCCGCTTATCTTAAGAGACTTCGGCAAGTGCTCGAGGCAATCCGATCAGCCAACGTCTCCTTAAGCCCTAAAAACTGTCACTTCGGTTAGGAAGAATTGAACCTCCTTGGGAGATGTTATGAGCATGGAAGGCATCTGTCCCGATCCCAAGAAAACTGCCGCTGTCGCTGATTAACAGACTCCTACCGACAAGAAAAGCGTTCGACTTTTCCTGGGACTGTGCGCGTACTACAGCCACTTTATACGCATTTTTTCTAAAATTGCCGAACCACTTATGCGCCAGTAAGCGGCATTCACAGAGCTTCGACATAGATCACCCATGTTTTTGCGCATTTCGACGACGAAGCCAAAATGGAATCTCATACCGACCCCAGTAAGTACGGTCCGCGTTAGGTGCCCTTACAGATGCGCGAGAATGGTGAACGGGTGATAGCTTACGCCAGTTGCAGCCTATCACGACCTGAGTCCAATTACATTACCACAGAGAAAGAGTGTCTTGCCATCGTATGCGCACATGCAAAGTTCCGACCTTATCTCTATGGCAGCCCATTCCGGGGTCCTTCGGGACGACTGCCACGGTGGAGCCTGCACCTGCAGGTATACGACATAACCATCGTGTACAAGTGAGTCCGCACACACGACGATGCGGACACATTATCGCAAGTGCCTATTGAACCTGCCGTTCAACACAGTGAAAATGACGGCGCTCTTCTCGGCGAGGCAGACGTATATATGGAAGCTACAAGCTTGTCAATTGAGACCTATCAATGAATATCTAGAAGGCAGCAGCGTGCGTCTTCCTGCGGATTGTCGTCGTTTTGTCAGTGACAGGGAATCTTTACAAGAATTCTGCTGGCAGCAACAAATCATATATTTTAGAAGTTCCAGCAGAACTTCGTGACGAATTGCTTTTCGAAGGCCACGACGAGCCTGCACCTGGTCACTTAGATTTCACTCGAATCTTCGCTAGAAATATTGTCATAAAATATAAACATTGAAAATGAGACAATTGCTTTCAAACTTAGATGAAGATGACTCATTTTGAAAGGTATTTCTCATTTGAACAGGTATTATCTCTCCGGCGGCGAATGAAGTGGAAATTGCATGTATTTATTGGTATTACTCATACAAGGTAAAACACAGCATTCATTTCACTAAATAATAAGCACAAATAAGTATCGAAACCACATCACTGTTGATAAGGCGCTCCTGATAACAATGGGAACCACGTAGTGCTCTCCGAGTAATCTTCTCGATAACTAGTACTGTTAAACAAAGTGTCGCAGCGACGGCAGCTTTTGGCACGGGGAGTGACGTCGCTAATCTTTCGTGTATGAAAGTATCAGCGTATTAACTTATTTCATTGTGGTTGCATTACCGCTGTAGGGAGGCGACGTATAGTTAGCATTCCCGCTGCGCAGCGTGAATAACAGCAGCGACAAGGGAAAAGAAACGGTAATACTAAAAGAGGCTGCGTGCGGCCGCTGGTCGTATTGCCCTGAAATCCCAGCACCGGGGAAGTCTGCACGTACACATTCTCCCGTGTTTGAATAATGAGCCGAAGGAGCAACTCAAGAATAGAGCATTGCATACCTTCCTCAGCAGTTGGTTGTAGTGGTGGTTTTCAACAGCTTCGCTGCATATCCTCTTCCGTAAACAGCGATGGGGAGTCTATTTTTTTCATGTGCTGAGCCTTGGAATATCAGGGGTCGACGGAATAGGACGCAATGATATGCGACGCATGCGTGCGACTAATATTGTTTGGAAGATAAACTTTTATCGAACAGTTACAATTTAGAATAGAAAATGTTAAGTGTGAAGCGTTTTTCAATGTATGCCTTCGTGTGTACACTGTCACGTTGAGCGAGAAAAACGCTGATGTGGACTTTTCTGTAGAATCGTTGAAGGAGGTGGGCGAAGGGAGCATTGAATCTGCTGAACACTGCTTACAAGAAATATCCACATCAATGAAAGTTATAACAGGTGATGTCTTCGAAATTTGACGGTGGAACTGTTTAGTGCGAGTAGAGGCGAAGATCCAGAATACGGGAAGGGTTGGGTTAGAAAACTCTTTCTTCACGTAGGAAAGTCCTAAGATTGAAATTGCTTTATAATATATATAAAAGTAAAACTGGTATCGACAAAACGCTGTTCATCAAGGAGCCGCATTACGTTTCATCTAGGAGAGACCACGCTAACAAAATTAGAGCTTATCGGTGCCGTACCAATGTGTTTAAGTATTCATTTTTTCCCAACACGATTAACGATTGGAATTAGCTCCCTAAAAAGTGATGGCAGCTTGTAGTTTTGAAAATGCTATTGAGAGCCATATTTTTTTATTGTTCTGTTATTCATATCTGTACATTCGTTACTTTCTTTCTGTTTTGTTAGTTAGTTACTTTGTCACACACTTTGTTTTGTACTTTGTTAGTTTCTATTCCGCTTTTGCGAATTTCAGTGCCTAAACTATGTTGTCTTTACTGATCTATTCTTTTGATGTTGCTGAATATGTTTCCATTGTGACCACCAGTATTTTAACCCCCCTACGATAATGCCGTACTGGCGATGTAGGTATACCGAATAAATAAATAAATAAATAAAAAGCGTGTCTTCTCATTTTCGCAGAGGCAAATAAGAAATCTCTCAATTTTAACAGAGCATCTTCTCAGATTAGCCCGTTTCAGTTTTGCCTGTGGCCTGGTGCGAGCCATCTAGTTGGTTGCTACCAACCTACTCTGCAATTACAAATCCAATCAATGACCGCTGTTTTTGGCTATTTCAAATAAGGGCTTGCGCATACTTTTACAAAGCGGCTACATGTGCAAGTCCGTTATTTACGCTAGCCTCCTCAAATAGTACATACTTGTTGTTGACTATAAAATCCCTGTGTGCTTTGAAATGTACGTCACTAGAAATGCATTTTTGGCTTGTGACGTTCTATTCAATACCTTTGTTTTGAAATATACGGCCCTAAAATTCATTTTTCGCTCTTATCATGCGGGTCAGCTCCCCGTACATACACAAACACATTCCTCTATGTTTACTTTATGGAACCGCCGCTCAAAGAATTGCATTTTTCACTTTCAACTCTGATATCAAAGGCGAAACGAACATAGATATGCCAGTGTGCTTTTAATGTTATAATACCAAGTGTCTCCAAACAATTGGAGAGCGGATTAGAGAAAGAGGACCATTCAGGAGTTAAGAACAGATTGTAGAGGGTAGTAGGGTACAGGTCCCAGAATACTTCCGTTACCTAAGGCCATATTACACCAAAACACACAATAGAAGGGAAGCATCCGAGGATGCTATCGAGATTCAAGCAGAGAAGCACGAATAGTGATTGAAAGTAGGCAAATATATGGGCCTTCAAACGCAAGTAGAAACATGATCAAATATCTTGCAAAGCATGCCGAGTCGGTAATGAAAACAACGTCATTGAGAAAGCGGTTCCAATCCACAGAAGTTTGTGAAATTGTGCGAGACAAAGGTGGTTCCACTTTGACGATGCAGACAAAAGAGTAATAAGATAGTGCAACGAAAAGCCACTTTCTAAAGTGTTGTTGCTCATTTGTTTGGTAATAGCGGCAACGCCTAAACATATTCCTCTATCATGTTAGCTCAGCACACATCTGCGACGGGAAAGCAACTGTGATAAAATGAGCCTGAGGAGCATAGGTGGCGTGTTAAACATATATGCATGGAAGCTTCAAGTCACTTTGCCCTAATAGTTTACACGACCAGCCAGCACGAGGAGAGTGATAAATGCGGTCAATCCAAATACCACACCGAATTATAGAAGACAGAGCAGACGAAGAGATTCAGCAAAAGAAAGGCTGTAGAAGAGCGGCAAGAATCCACCTGAGAGCTAGGGCATAGACCTCGACTGTACAATTGAGCGACTTTTTTCGGAGACCCACATTCTCTACAACGAGCTCCCTCCCACTGCTCTAAAGCAAAGCAGCAAGGAGTCATTGTCCTTGAGGTTATTCCTGGAGGCAGAAAATAAGGGTTTCTGAACGCCGCTTTACCAGCGGGTGTGAGGACGAGAGCACATGTTGCTCAGTTCGTTTAAAAGAAACGAGGCAGAGATTCAAAGAGCCAAACTGTGATAATAATTATTTTCTACGTTTTAATTCAAAGAAGAAGCAATTCTTTTACTTGTATCGGCAGTTTGGATAGCAAGCAGGAATATAAAGTATTCTTGAAAGAAAGAACGCTTCAGAGGACGATAGCTAATGCCTAAGTAACTGCTTGAATGTTCACCATAGACTGAAGGACAAATTAAACGTCCCAGAGAAGGGTGGAGCACCAATATTAGCAATGAAGCGTCTCCGTTTTTTATTACATGTGCAAAATTAAAAAAAAACAAGCTTGAATTTTACTTGAAGTTCGCAGAACATCTCGCACGAAAGGGATAGGTTGGGATAAAACCAAATCCCTGTCCCACTTTAGTGTGTCCCAAGTAGCATAAACAGGAATTTCATATTTCTTTTAGCTATTTATTGCTTCTGGAGAAATATAGCAGTCGATTTCTGATTCTATTGAAACCATATATCAATTTTTCACTGTGAGAGTTACAGCTCTAAATATTGTATCGGCAGTAACGAAAGCGATATTTGTTCTGTTTCAATGATTTTGATGTTTCTCTATATGAGACTTTGTAAGTTATCAACGTGTAGTGTGATAGCTTACTTTGCGAGAATGAATGAAGATCAGAAGGCTACTCAAAATGGAATACTGTTCCTTCTTGTTAAACGCTTCTTCTAGGAACACCCAATGATAAGAAGCACCTGTAGCTTCTACGATTTTGTAGGTTCATTTTCTGGCTTCAACTTTATAGCCTGCATGATTCATAGCGTTCAAGTGTCCATTATATCGGCACTGTAAATGGTCTAAAACAAAAAGTTTCTCTGCAGAAATCGATAACATTCCGCGCGTATACCACGCGTTCCTTATGAGCCACATTGATTACGTCGCCTCTGCCCACAATTGGACGAAACTAGAAAAGACGAAACTAAACACACTCATGCGCAAGAGCATCAAACAGGTCTTGGGCATTCCGCAAAGAGCAAGTACAGCAAAGGTTGATCAGCTAGGCATGCACAACAACATCGACGAAGTGATGGAGGCACGGACTATGGCGCAAATACTCCGCCTATCCTCGTCCGAACCCGGTAGACTAATTCTAAGCGAAGCCAATGTTTCCCCATCTCCATATCTCAATCACGCGGTTACCGTACCGAGTGAATTTAGAGACAACTACAGAGCCTCACTGTTTCCCAGAAACGTGCACCCTCTATACAGAGTGGGTAGGCGCCGGGCCCGCGCCCGCGCGATTCTCGACTGTACCGACGCGGATCGTGAAGCCACCGCATTTGTGGATGCGGCCCAGTACGGCAATACATCAACTTTCGCGATAGCAGTTGTGGACGGCAACGGAACGTTAGTATCATCCGCATCGGTTAAATCGACCACCAGTGCTAAAGCAGTAAAGATAGCCGTAGCCATCGCCATGGCAGACCCCACATTTACCCATTTCCTCACGGATTCGCATGCTGCAATTTGTGCTTGCGAAAGCGCCAACGTATCGAAAGAGGTAGCGCATATACAACTAGCGTGCTCAAAAGAGTGCAAACAATGCCTCTCCTGATTCCTCGCTCACATGCGGAAAGACATTCACCCGCAAAAACCCAACCTCAGTGAAGCGGCCCACGACCGTGTGCGAGAACTTGCCCGCCGCGACGGTCCCACGGCCGCCGAGGGGCTGGACATTCAGTTTAATGACCCGCTACTCACTTAGCAAGAAATCATCTCACACTATCGAAAAGGCAGAATGAAATACCCGCTCCCGCACGCCAAACACGAACGCGCGCAGGCGGCCGCGTTTCGAATGCTGCAAACGGACTCGTATCCGTAACGAGGCCTACTAAGCCACTACAACTCAGAAATCCCGGCTAATTGCCCAGACTGCCCAGAACTCTTGCTGACTCTCGCACATCCTTTGGCAATGTACCGCGTTACCAGAGGGCCCTCTCTCCACTTAGCCCGAATGGGAAGAAGCCATAAAGAGCCCGGACCTCAAACTCCAACACAAGGCCGTCCAGAGGCCCCAAGAACTGGCGGAGCGTCACCACGTTCCCGTCCCGACTTGGGCGTCGCCTCCCGTTTCGGCCCAAGGAGGTCCCCGCGTGCGATCTCCAACGGTTTAAACCTCCTCAGGACCTCAATAAAGTTCTTGACTAACTGACTGACTGACTGACTGACAGACTGAGTGACTGCAAAAATCAAGTTGATGCGTGGAGCTACATTAATTAACTACCTTGTAGAAGTAAACATCGGCACGAGATGAATTTTGCGCTCCTTGCTAGACTTAGCCTGCCATGTAATGATGATTGGAATGTGGGACTATGAGAATAGACTGCCATAGGCAAATTATTAATGATCATTGAGAAGTGGATCAAACACGGCTGTATAGAGTCGTAAGAATATACTTTGGAAACTGCGTAATTGTATTCCTAATAAAATTTCACAATGCCAAACCACGTCCGCTACGCTGAAACGATGTATTACGAAGAGGCAATGTGCCAAATTATGTCGCTACAAGTAGCATTACTGTCTCACCAAGGCACTTAAGCAGAAGGGGCCGAAGGCATGCGCCATACAGGTCGCTACTGTTTCAAAATCAGCCATTCGTGAGAGTGTGATCTCGTAAAATATTTGGCTCACATTGCTCAATAAAGAAACACCTCAAAAAATGTAACACGTATTTGTTATGAAGAATTGGTTCTGTTCCATGAAACAATAGCGGATGAAGGGGAATGCGGCAACAGTATGCTACAGGAAAGTCATTGTTTCGTCCAACTTCTGCTTCCCAACCCTCTACCAAGACGTGTTGAAAGCTCCGTTTCTCAACACACGTACAACATTTCTACATTAAAGTTCTAAATTTAACATTTGTATGTGTATATTATAACAATGCGATTATTCAGATGCAAATAGGTAAATAACTTATTCCTTGCAGAAATTTTTAAGGAGAATTTTAATACACATGTATTTATTGCTCTAATTTCAACTTTGCTATTTTGTTAGTCTGCTGCTTTTACTCTTATATACGCACTTTATGACTGTTCTAAATGTAGTATTTCTGATCGCTCATTCTTATTTATTAGATGATGTATTTTCAAGCCAATATTTTGACTTTGTTTATGTATACTCTTATATATGTATATATATTACTATGTATTTAATACAGACATGTATTTCTATGTTTATCTTTCCTATATGTCATCATTTTTAGCTTGAGTTCTATGCTGTCTTGTGTGTGGTGCTGTTGAACTGTCAAGTGTCATGAACAATGCACTTTGTTCACCGAGGACAAGCGACTCAATCAGTTTACAGACGTACAAATCCGCCTTTCGTCGATGACGTTTCGTCGATTCCAATTCTCAACGGTGTTGTGACGTACTTGTTCTTCATGCGTCTACTTCGGTTCCTTTATTTCGACATGGAAAAAAAGTTACTGACGTTCAAAATCAAGAATATGCTGTTCCAACAGGAAATGACGGTCGAGAAACAACGTTGTCAGTGCGAATCATCGGTAGCCCTGCGTGCAGACGTCGGCTTTTTACGCATTGAGGCAATAACTCCGAAGTGAAATTTTTGATAGAATTACTTGATACTTCTAAGCTCCTCATATAATGTCGCATTTTGTTCATTAGTCCTTCATGTGCAATTGTACTGCTTTCTCGCCTTCGGTATAATCAACTACTTTTTTTGTTGCAAATCAGCACAATGTGTCCCTCCTATGGGCAAAACTTTGGATGAACGAGAAAAAAACACGATGAATACTTGCTTTTATAGCAAACACACAATTCCCAAGCTTTTCGCTTACAAAGTTTCTTTTCTTTGCTGCTGTTCCTCGGTTTCGCTGGAACGATGATACTGGGGCACTTTTCTAAGGCTTTATGCATTGGTTTACTTATATCAGAATGCATTTAGATCCCCGTATAGCATTAGTTTATTTATTTATTTGCTTTTTAGTGGGTTTGTCTACTTGCGGCTCCATATATTTTCTTTTAGGCCTAGTACCTCACCTATTCTCGTACAACATACCAGCACCAAAACGGGGTTTGTTCCTTTCGACACAACGCATGGTAACCACAGCCATCTCTTGTAACATACCATGCCTCATTCACAATTGAATTCCCTGCATCCAGATCAAAGCTATAAATGCGCAAGTACGAAGACATGGAGAAACCTATGCCGCAAAGCTCTACGCCCCAATGAAACGTCTACCAAAACAAAACGTCCTCTAATGTAAAGACAAAAACCAACACTTTGTCGAAGGTCCACTAATTGATAGGAATCCAACTAAATAATCTAAAGCGAGGGATCGCGCAAGTCGGGAGACACATTCGGATCCCTGCTCCTTCAACTACTAAAGTAAGACTACGCATGTTTCGACTGACTTACCGAAGGAAGAAAGATTGACACAACTTGGAAACCTAAGCACAAGACGGATTCTGCTCTCCTTGCTATACTTAGCGTGCCCTATGATGATGATTGGAGTTTGAAGGGGTTGAGACACCAAATTTTGAGGCTCTAAAAAGCCTGTTGTAGGCTGCTTCTGTATTCGAGGACACGCACAACGAGGTATTGGAGGTGGCAAATATTTGAAAATAACTTTATTTCAGCCCCAAAATGTCATTAAAAGCTCTTTCTCATGGTCGAGGCCCATCGCTGGGGCGACTGTTAGCACATGACTCCGGAGAAACGAAAATATTCACGTCATAGCGCACTAGCACAAAAACCTGGCGTATGATGAGTACCGATAAAATGCCGATTACGGAGCCTCCTGACCCGAGAGACCGAGCACAGCCTCCACTATGACCAAGCTGCAGGCATATATAAATGCGTTCTTTATGCAAAGAAGGAGTAAGGCGCGCAGACACGGACACGAGAGGAGAGAAGTGGATAATACGAAAGCCGCAAGGCGGCCTGGGTACGGCAAACGGCGTGCGGCGAGTTGCCGTCCCGGTAATGTGGATGGGTCTTTACACGTTGAGTGTGACACTAGCCGGCCGGCTCCGAACGCGACCAGGCTATTCGGCGTTCGTGTTGTCCACTTCTCTCATCTTGTCTCCGTGCCTGAACGCCTTACCCCTTCTTTGCATTGTTAATCCTTACCAACTATTCCAGATTTCTGTCATTCTAAATAATCTTTCTCGATGTTACAAGCTTGTATAAACCTGCAACCGAGCTAACCCTGGCCCCTGGCTAACCGAGACATGCACACCGCTGCAGCAGAGAGCAGTTCATGTAGCATCTGCGAGTCGCATAGTTCGGAAACTCGGAGCGGTCTCCCGTTCGTTTGGCGTTTCTCAACGTGTTGTCGCGAAAAGTGTGTAGCGCGGGCCTCTTTGCTTACTTTCGGGGAATTTTGTGGGCTCCTCGACGCGGGGGCAACCTTTGTACCCCAAATAACCGCGACGGCGCCGCGGTCAGGTACTGACCGCCCGGCCGCCGCGCCTGACGTCACACGTGCACCTGACGCGCCCTCTTCCCCCCGCTCGGCTGTCAAAAGCCGATTAGTTAGGGTCAGAGTGTTTTGTGTACGGAGTGTTGACGTGACCATTTCTTGGCCCCTTGAACTCTGACGCTCATTGGATGATGTCGGCTTGCCTGATTGGTCGGGGTAACGAAGTAACCCATTGGTGGAGAAAAGTGTCTCTTGGATGCTGTGTAAACTTATTTAAGGAGTAGTCCGAGTAGTTTTTGGGGTGAGCAAGTAGACAGCAGCAGACACGGCGCAACTTCACCAGGGGAGACCAGGCCGGTCAGGCAGGCCGACGACGACGACGGGTATGACATCGTTCTGTTTGTAAATATTTTTATACAGTGTTAACTTAAAGTAAATCTCAAGTGAATAAACTTAGTTATTGAAATGCTACTCTCGTCGTCGTACCTGTGAATTTGGACTTGCCCCTGCCAGAACTCATCCCCATTCTTCTTCCGTCTCCCTGGTGAGTTGATGCGTCTGATATCTCACGGCTGCGTCACTTCGCTACAAAGTGGTGGAGTGTGCTGGGTACCGAAGTCCACGCTCTAATATCATGTACCGTGGCAACAAACCCGAAGAACCAAGCTCTAACAGCTCGACTATGACCGAACCCCCTACTGTCCTCGCTACCATGTCCACCCCTCAAGCGGAACCTTTCATCGGACCGCCAGTATTTAATGGCACACCAGAAGAGTCAATATCCGAGTGGCTGCTTTGCTACGAATACGTAGCCTCCCTCAACAACTGGGATGAAGGGACGAAAGTAAATTTTTTATATTTGGCATTAGAGGGCAATGCAAAAAAGTGGCACACCACGCAAATTTTAACGGGTGCCCCTAATACATGGAAAGAGTGGACGACGCTCTTACAAACGTCTTTCACAAGTCGTCACTCAGTTGAGATCGCATATTTGCGGCTCCAAAACCGAACGCAGCTGCCATCAGAATCTCCCGAAGATTATTACTATGACGTTGTGCAGCTGTGCGCCAGAGCCAATCCATCTATGACGGAAGAGGAGCGGATGCGGCACCTCGTGCGCGGATTGCGTCCGGACGTGCTGGAAAAAATTCTTATTGCAAACCCGGACAGCTGCTCTGCTTTCCTCGAAATTTTACGCCGAATTGATCGGGCAGCTTTTTTGATGGTGCGTGCGTCGCAACCAGAAGCGACCGGCACCTATTTCTCTGCCGGCCAGCAGTCGTGCTACCCATTCGCCTCGGCACTTGCCGCCGGAGTGACACCCGCTGGAGCAACAGTGCAGCAACCTCCAACATGTCTCGCCACCTGCGCTGCGGCAGAGCGTCACTGCCCGCTAGAGGTCACCGACACGGACACGGACTTGAGGGCGATCGCGGACTCTATAGCCTCATTATTTGAGCGCCTGAAAGCTATTGAAGAAGGTGTACGTCGTCCTCCAGTGCCCTGGCCAGCGAGAAATACCCGTGACGACGACGAGCAACCACGCTGCCAGCTATGCGACCGCATCGGCCACTTTGCGCCCCAGTGCCGGCAATGGCTCCAGGAAAACGGACCCCAGTGGAAGGAGCAGCGCTCTAACTTTGAGCAGAGCAACTCCGGCTTGCTTTCCCGACTTCCCCATGATTCCGCACCAGCAAGCGAAGAAAATCCATTACCGTTGCTCGTGCTGGATCATGTGGACATCGGCGAAAGGCAGAGAGAGGATTCCTGGATGCAAGAAATAATACAGCACCTAGAGCAGCCGAGTGCGCCCGTTGTCAGAAGAACGAAAAGAACGGCACGAAGCTTTCGATTGATCGACGGTGTGTTGTATAGAAGAGCGAAAGGCTTTCAAGAAGGTCGCATGACACTCGTTGTCCCAGGGTGTTTGAGGTCGGAGGTGTTACGGTACTGTCATGTCGATAGCTCGGCAGGCCACCTCGACGTCAGGCGCACCTGGGGGAAAGTTCGCCGCCGTTACTTCTGGCCCAAGATGTTTGGCCACGTCAACAAGTACGTCCTATCCTGCCCTGACTGTCAGAAACAGCCGCTCGCCCCCAAAAAGCCAGCCAGTATCGCCCCCTTCGTAAGCTCCAAAAATGAGCCTCTACTTCAGGTAGGCCAAGGAACTCAACGCGGAACCCAGAACGCCAAGAAAGTGGCCCACCGAATGGAGCCTCCGCAGATGTTGGTGAACCAAACCGGCAAAAAACGCGACGCTTTTAATGTTGCGCGGTTAGAACCGTGCAACGTCAGACAGTGCTCGGAGGATGACGACGCAGACAGTGAATCTGATAACGAACGTCCAAAGAAAAAGAAAATGTGTTGTGTCCCTCGCGTGGTGCATCAATGTAGTTCGCGTGGTGACCGGAGGCATGCCGCGTATGATCGTGTGTGTGAGACGTCGACTAGTGATCGAGGACGACAAGACAAAAACCCGTACGGGACTGAACTTTACTCCAACTGGAGTACATTTAACTGGAGGACATTTCGTATGGAGGCTGAGCCTCGAACTATCACTGCTTACGACACGGACACTGATGTGTATCACAGCGCAAGCGAATAATCTTCCTTGTTAATTTTATTGTGTAGCGCGCGATTGAACTTTGATGTTTCTTGTCTTGTGCATTTTGTTTCCATTTTGTTAAAACTTGTTTGTTGTTTGTTTTGTTTTATGTGATGTTGAATCTTCCTTACGGATACTTCAGCTTTTTATATGAATCCCTAAATGTACGTGTTTAAATTGTACGTGTTAATTTGTTAATTTGGTATTGTAGTATTGCTTTGTAACGAGTGGGACACTCTTTTTCGTAGGGGGGAGGTGTCGCGAAAAGTGTGTAGCGCGGGCCTCTTTGCTTACTTTCGGGGAATTTTGTGGGCTCCTCGACGCGGGGGCAACCTTTGTACCCCAAATAACCGCGACGGCGCCGCGGTCAGGTACTGACCGCCCGGCCGCCGCGCCTGACGTCACACGTGCACCTGACGCGCCCTCTTCCCCCCGCTCGGCTGTCAAAAGCCGATTAGTTAGGGTCAGAGTGTTTTGTGTACGGAGTGTTGACGTGACCATTTCTTGGCCCCTTGAACTCTGACGCTCATTGGATGATGTCGGCTTGCCTGATTGGTCGGGGTAACGAAGTAACCCATTGGTGGAGAAAAGTGTCTCTTGGATGCTGTGTAAACTTATTTAAGGAGTAGTCCGAGTAGTTTTTGGGGTGAGCAAGTAGACAGCAGCAGACACGGCGCAACTTCACCAGGGGAGACCAGGCCGGTCAGGCAGGCCGACGACGACGACGGGTATGACATCGTTCTGTTTGTAAATATTTTTATACAGTGTTAACTTAAAGTAAATCTCAAGTGAATAAACTTAGTTATTGAAATGCTACTCTCGTCGTCGTACCTGTGAATTTGGACTTGCCCCTGCCAGAACTCATCCCCATTCTTCTTCCGTCTCCCTGGTGAGTTGATGCGTCTGATATCTCACGGCTGCGTCACTTCGCTACAGTGTAAAGGCCCGCCCACACGGGCCGCCATGCGACGCTGGCTTTGCTCGCGAACGGCGAGATTTCCTTGCCGTAGAGAGGACGGTTCCTGACCCATCAGTACGAGAGGCGTAGGGCGAAGCGGCCAATCAGTGACTGAGGAGAGGTGACTGTAACACCGATGGCAGCGTCACCGCCGCTGATCGTTCAGCGGCACCGATATCGTCGCTAGGCCTTTTCCGGTTCACTTCAAGGCTAAAGCTGACGGCACTTTGGAATGGATCACCAACTCTCAGAATCCGGAATATTTTCTTACCGTTGTTGTTATTTTTAGCTATAATTATAATGATCGCGACATGCCATTCGAGTTTTCATTTGTTTACCTTTGCTGGGAGAGCACGCGTATCCATGCCCGAGCATACGAAGCAGCATTGCTTAACGTGACTATTTTTTGTGACCCACGTTTCCAAGCCCTGTTGCGTTTCTTCTCCTACGACGTGATAGCATCACCCGGAGACCAGAAACGAAAACTGAAATCGCTCGGTATCATAACGCTATTAATAAAATTTTTATCGGATATATATGTATCTAGCGATGTGTATCGTGGTTCCTGAAGCAGTACACAACGCTTGAATGGAAGAGCACATGAACGAAAATTTTGATGTCTCCACCCATTTAACGGCGGAAGGAACAGAAGTGGCCAAAGAGCGCCAAGGCTATGAGATTAGTCTGTCATGGGCAAACTATTCATGACCGGTCAGATGTAGATAAAGCGCGGCTGTATAGAGGCCGAAAAATATTCTTTGACAAGTGTGTGCATGTGTTCGTAATAAAACTAGACAATGACAGACGACATATGCTACACAGAAACGATGTACTACAAAGAGGTGATGTAATAAATATGTGGCAACGAGTATCACTACTGCCTCACCAAGGCCCTTAAGCAGAAAGGCCCTGAGGCATGCGCATTACAGGTCGCCACTGTCACGGCATCAGCCTCTCGCGTGAGGATGCGCTTAAGATATTGTGGCCTTACAGCGCGCAGTAAATGACATCTCGTAAAAATGATAACACTGATTTGAGATAAAAAATTGGTTCTGCTCCAATAAGCAATTCCGGATGATGGGGAATGTGGCATCACTATGCTCTAAGAACGTGCTTTCTTTCACTCAGATATCGCCACATCTACATTTCTACATCAAAGTTGTAAATTTCTAGGTATGTTTATCTGCGCTGCAACAGAGTAAATTTGGTAATGCACAATTGTGAATAGGTTGTTCTCTCTTGAATTTCTTCCACGAGAATTTCAATATAGATTTATTTATTGAAGTAAACATCAGAAAAATAGTTTTGTTAGTCACCTGCTCTTAGATTAACATACGCAATTTACAAATACTGCAAATGTAGTGTTTCCAATTGTTCAACCTTTCTTAATTGGTCGTGTATTCACCATCCCCAAGTGCGCTTTTGTTTGTATACGCACACACACACACACACATATATATATATATAACTACTCTATAAATTTCCATAGTTCATATATTATCACAACTATTCGCTTGAGGGCTATGCTGCTTTGTGCATATTGCTTTTGAAAGGTTAGGTGCCAGTGGCCATCCACTTCTTTCAGCGAGCAAAATCAACTCGGTAAGTTTACAGACTTACAAATCGACCTTTCTTCGATATTTTTGCAAGGCTGCAGCTCTTGAGTTATTGTTGGAATGTGACAACTATATTATAGTATGATTTTTTCTATGTATTCCTGCAGTACCCAGAGGAGTCGCGATACTTGAATAAGAAACATCAATGAACAGGATACAGAAACTTCTCCTTTAAGTAGCGATGAAGTCAGAAGGGCCCTGCAAGACATGAAACTAGGAAGAGCGGCAGCAGAAGAACGAATTAAAGTCGATTTATTCAAAGTTGGAGGAGACCCAATGCTTGGAAAACTGGCGGCTCTTCATAAGAAGTGTTGTATCGAGTGCAAGGTCCCAGAAAACTGGAAGAATGCAAGCGTTATACTAATCCACAAAAACAGAGACGTTAAGTAATTGAAATATTATAGGCCCATTAGCATACTCCCGGTATTATATAAATTGTTTACCAACATAATCTCCAATAGAATAAGAGCAACACCAGACTTTAGTCAACTAAGAGAGCAGGCTGGCTTGACAAAGGGCTACTCTTCAATAGATCACATCCATGTCATTAATCAAGAGTACGATAAGCCTCTATGTATGGCTTTCATTGCTTACGAAAAGGCATGTGATTCAATAGAGATACCAACAGTCATAGCGGCATTACGGCATCTCCCCATTACGGCAGTCATAGCAGCATCTCTCCAATGCTATTCACTGCGTGCTTCGAAGAAGTATGCAAGCTATTAAGCTGGGAAGGCTTAGGAGTAAAGATCTACGGCGAATATCTCAGCAAACTTCCGTTTGCCGGTGACGTTGTGCTATTCAGCAAAAATGCAGACGAGTTACTACAAATGATTGAGGACCTTAACAGAGAGAGCGTACGAGTGGGATTCAAGATTATTTTCAGAAGACAAAGATAATGATAAAAAGCCGCGCAGAGTAAGAAGAGTTCAGGATAGCCAGTGGGCCTCTAGAGGCTTTGAAGGAGTACATTTACCTAGGTCATTTAAACACAGGGAACCCTGATCATAAGAAGAAAATTCACAGGAGAAATAAAATAGGTTGGATCCTATACGGCAGACACTGCCAGTTTCTGGCGTGAAGCTTGCCATTGTGATTGAAAAGGAAGGTGTACAATCAGTCTATTCTACCAGTGCTGACATATGTGGCAGAGACTTTGAGACTGACAAAGAAGATTGAGAACAAGTGAAGGACCACGTGAAGAGCGATGGAACGAAGACTGCGAGCATACTGGTACTAGACAGAAAGAGAGCGGTTTCGATAAGAGCGCCAATGGGTATAGACAATATGCTAATTAACATCAACGGAAAAAAACTTGAACTGGGCAGGCATAAATGCAGAGGAAGAGTGCAACATACGCAAGATCGCGCTCAGCACGGGGCCAGGGGCACATTGAAGGTAGAACCGCTTCCGAGAACGTACACGCGCAATTCAACTGGGGGGGCGGGGGGGGGGGGGGGGGTTGGCGAAAGTGGAGGGCCCGAGCACTGCTGAAATCGGCCGCCAACTTCCCGGGAGTGGCGGCATTTGTAGACGCGGCCCAGTACCGGCGCAGCGGCCGGTACGCGACCGTCTCGATACTCTGGAATGGGACGATCGTTAACGCGGCATCGGTCAAGGGGGGTAACGTCCGAAGTGGCCGAACAGGTGGCAACAGCCATGGCAATGAGGGACCCCGACCGTCCTTATTTGTACACAGGTTCGCTATAGGCGGCCAGAGCATTCGCCTCGGGCTCGATATCGCGCGAAGTTGCGGCCGTCCTCGGCAACGATGGAGCCGCGGTTCATCACATCCTCAAATGGTTCCCGGTCCACGCGGGGGCCGACGTCCACCCCGACTTTCCCAGCGACAATGAGCAGGCGCACGGCCGCACGCGAGAGCTCACACACAGCGGTGATCGTGGCGAGCGAAGTAGCGAGGAGACCGAGACCCGCGGCTCACCTTCAACGAAATAGCAATGCGCTATAGGCTCTCGAAGAGGACCTTCCCGAACCCCCACGCTAAACTCAATAGACCACAGTCAGCGATCTTCAGAATGCTTCAGACAGGGTCATTACCCTCGAAAGGCAGACTGAGCCTTTCTTCACCAGACCTAGAGCCGCAATTTCCGGATAGTGGTGAATCGTATTGCTCGCTAGCGCACGTGCTCTGGTAATGCTCCGCGATAAGCGGCACTGTGTTCAGTGAAGAAGAAGACTGGGTGGGCGCCCTTAGAAGCGACAACCACGAGACCCTCCTCCCGGCCGTCCAGAGGGCTCACGAAAGTGCGGAGGCTTCCGGGCCTTTCGTTCCCACGTAGGGGCCACAGCGACCCCTGCCGACCACTAAACCAAGAGTGGGTGGGGAGGGGTACCTCAGGACTCAATAAATGTATTTGCTCCTCCTGGCAGGTCATGTAATGCGCAGGTTAAATAACAATTGGAAAATTAGGATTAGAGAATGGCCACTAAAAGAACGAAAACGCTATCGCACATGAAAGAAGACTAGGTGGAGCGATAAAATGAGGAAATTCGAGGGCACTTGTTGGAATCGGTTGCGTAATTGCAGATCGCAGGGAGAGGCCTTCCTTCTGCAGGGGACATAAAGCAGGATGATGATGGTGAAGATTCCCATTCTCAAGGGTGTTGTGACGTACATTCTCTTCATACTTCTGTTTATATTATTTAGAGTTGGTAAAGGAAGTTATTGGCATTCAAATTTGACATACTACTGCTCCAACAACAAAAGACGGTAGAGAAAGCCTGTTGCAAAAGCGAATTTTCCGTAGTGCTGTAAGCAGGCATCGGCTATACATGGGCTGCCGCGTGTACACTTAGAGACAAAAGCCTCTCTAGTGAATGCGGTGTTTCCTTAGAAACGTGCCGTGGAAAGGTATACTGAGGTGTATGTCGGTAATTATGAGCATGTAAATTTCAGAAGTCGCAGGTAAAGGACAACCGAAGAACGTTTCCCCTACATTTCTTCTGCACTTGGCGAATACGCAGAGCCATTTTCCGGCAAACACAGAAAACGCTCTCTTGCCAATGTGCCGCACAGCCTCGACAGTTGGCGCGCCACTCGCCCGCTCGTCCCCTTCGTCACGTTTGAGTGCATTGTGTCAGTGCGGGGACCGGTGCGATGATGCCCCAATACCCTTGCATTGAAAAAGTTTTCTCCCTCTCTCCCCTTCCAACTTCCAGCGTGCGTCACTCGAATCCTGGTGTTTAGGCGACGGGGTTCGGCTTTCCGCTCACAGCGCGATTCCTAGGTGCAGCCTTCGATGCGGAACGCCTCTGGTGCGCTCGCTGCACCGTAGCGCGTTTGCTGGAAAAGCGTCCCCTGCGATGTGTGCCGTCCTGCTTGCGAGGAGTCATGCGTCTGCGTGGTGCTCCCAAGCGAGATAGAGGACGATCCCATCGAGGCGTCAGCCCAATGATCGCGTCCGCCTTCATGTCGCGTCGCGGCCCGGCTGTCCGTGCCGATCATGACGTTTGGCTCGCGTAGATCGTTTCTTCCTCCGAGACACCGAGTTCTTTAGTTCATTCCGCTTGGTCAGGCGCACGTTTTGTCTTTGTTTGACACAAGAGCATGCCGTGCGAATAAGTGGGTGGTGCGAACGGGATGCGATCACGCTATCGTTTTCCACTCTTGAAGGCGAAGCTTAAGCGTCCTCTATGTTTTATAGAAATATTTCATAATACTTAACTTCTCATGAAATTTCGGCCGCGTGTTCAAAGGTTATTCGTGCGGAATTTTGCTGCTGTAATACATTCGTCCTAACGAAGTACTTTTCGGTAGCATAGTAAGTTGTCGGAATTTATCCCTAGCTAACCACTTTGGATAAAGAGAGAAAATAACGAGCTGAAAAACTTGTTTTGGTAACAAACGCACGATTTTCAAACTTTTCCTTCATAAAACTTCTTTTGTTTTGCAGGGACGATTGCAGGGACAATGATGTGTTTTCTATTACTTTAATGATTCATTGATAAATATCAGGATTCTTTGCTTCTTGATAAAGCACGGCGTTCATTGAGTAGTTGTGTTAAATACGGTAAAGTATATACAACAACATTGACGGCACCCATATCGAAGCTATTGTTGCACTAGGACGCAGATATGCATAATTTTATGGCACATCGCTAGAATGGAACTGGCAGAACTTTCCAAGTTATTCAACAAGACTAAGACAGCTGACGTAAGGAAATTAAACATGCTTTCAGGAAAGGAGGAAGCCTAAAAGCAGTGAAGAAGAAATTAGGAGTAGGCAAGATTCAGACGTATGCGTTAAGAGACAAAGCCGGCAATATCATTTCTAAGATAGATGAGATAGTACAAGTGGCTGAGGAGTTCTGAAGAGACTTACACAGTACCAGTGGCCCACACGACGATAATTTAAGAGAGAATAATCTATAGGAATTTGAAATTTCACAAGTAACACCGGAAGAAGTAAAGAAACCCTTGGGAGCTATTCAAAGGGGGAAGGCAGCTGTGCAGGATCAGGTAACAGCAAATTTTTTGAAGGATGGTGGGCTGATTCTTCCAGAAAACTGGCTACCCTTTATACGCAATGCTTCATGACTTCGAGCCTACCGGAATGTTGGAAGAACGCTAATGTAATCCTAATTCATCAGAAAGGGGAGGCCAAAGACTTGAAAAAATAAAGACTGATCAGCTAACTGTGCGTTGCCTACAAAGTATTTACTAAGGTAATCTCAAATCGAATCAGTAACATCTTAGACTTCTGTCAACCAAAGGACCAGGCAAGATTCCGTAAAGGCTACTCAACAATAGACCACATTCACACATTCAATCACGTGATAGAGAAAAGTATAGAATATAAGCAACCCTTATATGTAGCTTTCAATTATCACGAGAAAGCGTTTGATTCAGTCGAAACCTCAGCCGTCATGGAGGCATTACGGAATCAGGATGTAGACAAGCTGTATGTAAAAATACTGAAAGATATCTATAGCGGCTCCACAGCCACCGTAGTCCTGCATAAAGAAAGCAATGAAATACGAATAAAGAAAGGTGTAAGGCAGGGAGATACGATGTCTCCAATGCTAGTCACAGCGTATTTACTGGAATTATTCCGAGACCTGGATTGGAAAGAAGTGGGGATAACAGTTAAAGGAGAATACCTTAGTAACGTGAGATTCGCTGATGATATTGACTTGCTTAGAAACTTAAGGTACCAAATGCAATCCATGCTCACCATTCTCTAGAGGCAAAGCAGAAGGGTGGGTCTACAAATTAATCTGCAGAATACTGAAGTAATATTTACCAGTCTCGGAAGAGAACAGCAGTTTACAATAGGCAGCCAGGCACTCTAAGTGGCAACGGAATACATCTACTTAGACCAGGTATTGAACACGGATCCGGTTATAAGACTGAAATAATCAGAAGAATAAGAATGGGCTGGAGTGCGTTTAGTAGGCATTCTCAGATCATGAACAGCAGGTTGCCATTGTCCCTCAAGAGAAAAGTGTATACCAGCTTTATCTTACCAGTAATCAAGTGCGTAGCAGAAACCTGGAGGGTTACGAAAAGAGTTCTACTTATATTGAGGACGATGCAACAAGCTATGGAAGTAGCTTGGTTGAGGCAACCAACGCGAGGTAATCACATCTTAGTTGAAATCAACAAAAAGAAATCGTCCTGGGCAGGACATGTAATGAGGAGGGAAGATAACCGATGGCCATTAAGGGTTACGGACTGGATTCCATTTGAAGGGACGCGTAGCAGGGGACGGCAGAAAGTGAGGTGGGCGGATTAAGAAATTTGCAGGGACAACGTGGTCACAATTAGTACATGACCGGGGCAGTTGGAGAACTATGGTGGATGCCTTTGCCCTTCAGTGGGCGTAACCAGGCTGATGATGATAATGACGACGACGACTATGATGATGATGATGATTATTATTATTATTGCACATAGATGGATGCCCGAATGGAATTCCTCATGCACGAAACTGAGGCTCTTCACCGCAGATTGGATTCCCGACAAGGCCAACTGTGTTCGCTGCTAACGTTGTCCTTTGAGTGTAACTAGCTTGTGTAGACACAGATGCGCCGAATAAAAAGTTAAGCTATTGACCGTATTGCTGCTGTGTCTTTTCAGTGTCACGACTACGTAATAGCTGTTGAATGTGCCAGTGCGTTCACATACCGAACGGTCTCGGATAGTCGCTATCCAAGACCGACACACTAGGAGAGCACCAACGTCACCAAAAACCAATGAGCTAGCCATAGGCAGCAAGGCCTGCTCAGAGTACGGATGTTATATGAAAATGCCAGGAAGTACGCGGCCACAACAGCAGTTGCAGTGATAGCAGCAGTGTCGCCAACGCCGATCGTGCTGCAGAAGCCCAGGAAGCCATCATCGTTCCGTGGATCATGATTTGAGGACCTGCAAATCTGGCTAGAGAGGCATGAATGTCTCGATAAATTTAGAAACTGGAACTCTGACGACAAGTTGCGCTACTTCTTTTTCGCATTAGATGATACCGTCCTGACTTGGTTCCAGAAAAGTGAAACCACCCTAACAACGAGGAACCTTTGTTTTCTGCGGCTTGCTAAAAAGATTCAGAAGCGTCGTGCGCAAACAGCGAGCCCAAGCTCTACTAAAAACCCGACTCTCGTAAAACACTCTTATTCAGAAACAACATTCTTCTGAAAAAAGCCTATTCTTTTCTTTAATTTCTATGTTTGACTCGAGGCGGGCTTCTAACACGCACAACAGTCGTTTTTGATGTTCTTCTAGCGTACGTCGGTATATGAATATGTCTTCAATTTATACGGTATACGGTCCTAGAAAACTTACCTAGGAACTGAACGAGAATGCTATTAATCATTTCCTTACACCAAGCTCCAGAATTCCTCGAACCAAATGACAAGCGGCTGTACCCGCACACATTGAAAAGCGTTACAGAGCAATATACTGCCTCTAGTATTCTGGAAGTGGCACCTGCCAGTAACCTTTAAAGGAATTGATGAGAGAGAACAAAGTTGATCGTCCAGTTTCATTGATGGTCTCATCTATTCGGGGCATGGCAAAGGAAACAAATAAGTCTCCTCGTTTATCTGCCACTTGAAGACAAACGTTAACATCGTTGGCCAACCATAATATTTTTATATTTGAAACAGATGTATTAAATAGTCTTGGCGGCGAAAGCGAAATTAATATTATAAAACAGTGTCAATTACTGGAACCATAGCACTTAAGACGAATTTTTTGCTCCTCGCTAGACTTACCGCTCCATATAATGATCTTTGGAATTATTGGCGCCAAGACTATGAGAATAGACTACCATTGGCTAAGTATTATTCATCATAGAGAAGTGGATCATACATGGCTGTAAAAAGCCGTAACATTATTCCTTGGAAAGCACGTAAATGTATTCGTATTATAATTACACAATGACAAATGAGTTGCGCTAAGCTGAAACGATGTCCTGCAATGAGGTGATGTGCTTAAATATGTCGCAACAAGTAGCACTACTGCCTCACCTAGGCCCATAAGCAGAACGGCCTGAAGGCATGCGCCATACGGAGCGGTACTATTGCAACGTCAGACTTTCGTGCTGCGATGAGCCCCATATACAATTGGCTCACAATGCGCAATAAACAAACACCTTAAAAAATTACCACTGATTTCTGATCAAAAATGATTAGGCTCTAATAAACAATGACGAATGAAAGGGAATACGGCAAAGGTATGCTAGAGGAAAGTGCTTTTTCCGTTCATCTACTGTTTCCCAGCCCTCCACCAAGACGTGAAGAACGGTCAGCTTCTGACCACACCTACAACATTTCTACATTAAGTTTTTAGATTAAGATTTGTGTATGTGAAATAAACAACGCAATTATTCTAACGCAAACATGTGAATAATTTATTCCCTGCTGAATTGTTCTCATGACAATTTCAGTACCGACTTTTACATTGCAGTAATTATGATCTTTATGCTTTCGTAATCTGCTGCCTCTAATTTCATATGTGCAATTTACGACCCTTCCTACTTTAGTGTTTCTTATTGCTCATTCTTATTTATTGAACGGTGTATTCACCAGCGAATATTGTGATTTTGTTTGTTTATGTCCCATTATGTTATAGATTTATATATTATATGAATATTAGAATTGATAATGAAAACGAAAATATTATTAGCTATAATATATATAAATGTAGACATTTGCTTACATGTTTAATTTTCCTATAAATCACCAGTTATGCTTGAGTTCTATACTGTCGTGTGTTTTGTGCTCTGGAAATGTTAAGTGAGATTTGCCATGCGCTGCATTCCCCGAGGAAAAGCAAGTTGGTCAGTTTACAAAATTCCGAATCGGCCCTTCTTCAATGACGTCTGTAGTGCCGCAGCTCTTGCATTATTTATGGGTAGTCACAGCGCTTTCACGGATAACAATTGTTGAAGATATGGCAATTCTCAATGGTGTTGTGACGTACTTTTTCTTCGTGCGTCTGTTTCGGTTGTTTTCTTTCGACATGGAGAAAGAGGTTACTCACGTTCAAAATGGAGAATACGCTGTTCTAAACGGAAATGACGGTGGGGAATTAATGTCGTCATGGCGAATCGTCGGTAGCTATGCTTGTAGGCGTCGGCTATTTCTGCGTTGACGCATTACTTCGGGAGAAAAAATTTTGATAGACTTATGTGATAGTTCTAAACTTCTAATATAATTTCCTAGTTTTGTTCATAAGTCGCTCGAGTACAATTTTGCTGCTATCTCGCCTTCGGAGTAATCAACTTCGTTTTTGGTAGCAAATGAGTGCAATGTATCCATCCCACGGCTGACACTTTGGATGAACAGTGAAAAGCACATGCGGAAATACTTGCTTTGTTAGCAAATCCACAATTCATAAGCTTTTCGCCTAGAAAGTTTCTTTTGTTTGCTGCTGTGCTTCTGTTTCACTGGAACAATAAAAATGTGTTACTCTTTTAAGATTCTATGCATTCGCTTACTTATATGAGAACCGATTCCACCCTGGTTCAGCACTAGTTTCTTTAAATATTTGCTAGTTAGTGGTTCTGTCTGCCTGTGACCTCATATATTTTGTTTCTTTAGGCCTAGTACGTATCTTCGTACGACATAATAGCATCAAAATTAATTTATTTTTTTAGACGCAATGCATGGTAACCACAGCCATCTCGTGTAACATATCATGACGCATGTACAATTGAGCTTCCTGCATCCAGAGTAAAGGTATAGTTGCACAATGACGAAGATATGCAGAAACTTATGCCGCATAGCTGCCTATCCACGCAAAACATCCTCAACTGTAAAGATTGAAAATAATAATTTGTTGCCCAAACACTGATGATGATGATTTCCAGTTTTTCGGACACCAAATCCAGAACTTACCCTGTTTCCACGTTATTAACTCTGAAAGGTCACACAAACCGGTTCGAACCATTTGAACATGTCTTGTTTCAAATTCCTTGACTGATGTGTTTGGTCCAGGTTACAAGGCGTCGGGGATGGCAAGCGGTGACCTCCTTTTGGAGCTTCGCGATCTGAAGCAATATCGAAAACTACTGAAACTACAGTCATTTGAGAAGACCCACATAACAGTAACCCCGCAGCTTACAATGAACACCACCCGCGGTGTTGTGTCGGACGATGATTTGCTTGAGCTGTTTGAGACTGAACTCGTGGAAGCCTCATGTGAAGAGAATGTCATAAATATTAAACGAAATAAGATGGCGCAGGATGGCAAAGAGATTCAGACGAAGCACCTGATACTCACTTCCAGCTCAAGTGCCTTTCCCAAGTTTTACCCTACATTGATCAGCGTGCTTTAGTGGTACCTGTAGTTCCGATGAAGCCATTATCACACCCGTGAGTGGATTGCCCCATTACTACACTCCGCCATCCTGCAGAGTGTCGTGTTATTTTTATTTTTTTGGCAAGCTTCGCCACTAGTGCTGTTGAATCAGTTTATAATCTCGAACTTGTCTGCAGAACGATTTGGTTGGTCGAGGAATAAATACATGACATAGGCTGCCAGCTGCGTCTGCCAGCCGATTGAACCTCAAAGAAGAATTGCATAGTTGTAAGCAAACTCTCGGGGTGCCAGACTTTTTACAAGAAGACCGCCTCGCCATGGTGCCACTTTTTATTCTTCATTTCAATGTATTTGTCATGATGCCAGATATTCTTGACGGCGCTTTCTGTCACTTAGCCGAAAAGCATCCGATCTGCTTCCGTGCGCAAAACAATAAGTAAGAAAATATGTCGCCGACTTCGCCGTTATCTGGCTTCCTACTTAGCGCCGTCGCCCACAAATTACAGACATGTGACGACCCACCTATATATATATATATATATATATATATATATATAGGTGAGTGGTATGCTGCCGTGCCTTGTTAAGTGTCATTGTCCATGCACTTCCTCCCCGAGGGGAAGTCACAGCCATTTCACAGATGGCGTTTGTTGAATGCGTTGCCTTTCTCCGGTGTGTGGTGACGTACTTTTTCTTCGTGCGTCTGTTAGGGTTCCTTTATTTCGAAATGGAAAAATGGGTTGCTGACGTTCAAAATTGAGATTCTCCTGCTCCTACAGCAAAGAATGGTCGCGAAGGAATGACGTTAAGGCGAATCACTGGTAGCCCCGCAGCTGGCATCGGCTGTACACGCGTTGACGTGTGAACACTTGCGACAAAGTTTTAGAAATATTTCATGCTTCTGAACTTGTCATCAAATTGCGGACTTGTTTTCTTTCATCATTTAAGAGCATTTTTGCTACTGTAACATATTCCACCTAAGGAAGTACTTTTTCTTGTACCATAAGAACGTTAAGGTATGTATCCCATGGCTAAAAACGTTCGATTTACGGAGGTAAGAACAAGCTGAAATAATTGTTTTCGCAGCAAACGCAATATTTCTACACTCTGCAATGACAAAAGTTATTCTTTCACCTGGAGTGATAATGGGGTACATTTTAAAGATTTGAATATTTAGTTGATAAGTATCCGTTTTCCTTGGCTCCGTTACAGCAATGTCCGTTTTAATTAGTTGTCATGCGAACAAGTAGTATGTGCAAAAGAGTTGCTGAACACAGGTGAAAGCAACAGCTGCACAAACACAGATAAATTCAAAAACTCATGCCGCAAAGCTGTATGTCGGTACCCAATGTCTACCCACACAAAACGCACAGACCGGTAACATGACTCTACCGAAAGCTTACTCATTGATCGACACCAAACTGATTAATTTAATGCGAGGAATCACACAAGTCGGCAGACACATTCCATTTCCTGCCTCTCAAAATGCTAAAAAAAGATTCCGCACATTACAGCGAAGCTGTATACCTCTCCCCTCCAAGGAAAATTTCGCGTCGTTGTTGGCGTGGTTAGCAAATTATTCCCCGTACGTGGGCGATACCGAAGATAGTGCACTGCCGGGCATATCCACAGCGGAGCTGAAGCAGGCGTTAAGCACTCGCCATACATGGGCCGATCACGAATGTTGTGCAATCCTGAGCCGACCCGCGGCGGAGGTACAGTTCGCCATTAAGGGCCCACATTCACAGCTTCTCTGGTCATTCTTCATGACATAGTAAAAGGGCACTGAGGTTTATTTCGATTGGCTTACTGACCAAAAAAAAAAGGACGGTACAACCTAGAAACATCAGCAGGAGACGAAGTTTTTGCTCCTCGCTAGACTTACCGCTCCATATAATGATCTTTGGAATTATTGGCGCCAAGACTATGAGAATAGACTACCATTGGCTAAGTTTTATTCATCATAGAGAAGTGGATCATACATGGCTGTAAAAAGCGGTAACATTATTCCTTGGAAAGCGCGTAAATGTATTCGTATTATAATTACACAATGACAAATGAGTTGCGCTAAGCTGAAACGATGTCCTGCAATGAGGTGATGTGTTTAAATATGTCGCTACAAGTAGCACTACTGCCTCACCTAGGCCCATAAGCAGAACGGCCTGAAGGCATGCGCCATACGGAGCGGTACTGTTGCAACGTCAGACTTTCGTGCTGCGATGAGCCCCATATACAATTGGCTCACAATGCGCAATAAACAAACACCTTAAAGAATTACCACTGATTTCTGATCAAAAATGATTAGGCCCTAATAAACAATGACGAATGAAAGGGAATACGGCAAATGTATGCTAGAGGAAAGTGCTTTTTCCGTTCATCTACTGTTTCCCAGCCCTCCACCAAGACGTGAAGAACGGTCAGCTTCTGACCACACCTACAACATTTCTACATTAAGTTTTTAGATTAAGATTTGTGTATGTGCAATAAACAACGCAATTATTCTAACGCAAACATGTGAATCATTCATTCCCTGCTGAATTGTTCTCATGACGATTTCAGTACCGACTTATACATTGCAGTAATTATGATCTTTATGCTTTCGTAATCTGCTGCGTCTAATTTCATATGTGTAATTTACGACCCTTCTTACTTTAGCTTTTCTTATTGCTCAGTCTTATTTCTTGAACGGTGTATTCACCAGCGAATATTGTGATTTTGTTTGTTTATGTCCCAATATGTTATAGATTTATATAATATATGAGTTTTAGAATTAATAATGAAAACGAAAATATTATTAGCTATAATATATATAAATGTAGACATTTGCTTACATGTTTAATTTTCCTATAAATCACCATTTATGCTTGAGTTCTATACTGTCGTGTGTTTTGTGCTCTGGAAATGTTAAGTGAGATTTGCCATGCGCTGCATTCCCCGAGGAAAAGCAAGTTCGTCAGTTTACAATATTCCGAATCGGCCCTTTTTCAATGACGTCTGTTGTGCCGCAGCTCTTGCATTATTTATGGGTAGTCACAGCGCTTTCACGGATAACAATTGTTGAAGATATGGCAATTCTCAATGGCGTTGTGACGTACTTTTTCTTCGTGCGTCTGTTTCGGTTGCTTTCTTTCGACATGGAGAAAGAGGTTACTCACGTTCAAAATGGAGAATACGCTGTTCTAAACGGAAATGACGGTGGGGAAGTAATGTCGTCATGGCGAATCGTCGGTAGCTATGCTTGTAGGCGTCGGCTATTTCTGCGTTGACGCATTACTTCGGGAGAAAAAATTTTGATAGACTTATGTGATACTTCTAAACTTCTAATATAATTTCCTAGTTTTGTTCATAAGTCGCTCGAGTACAATTTTGCTGCTATCTTGCCTTTGGAGTAATCAACTTCGTTTTTGGTAGCAAATGAGTGCAATGTATCCATCCCACGGCTGACACTTTGGATGAACAGTGAAAAGCACATGCGGAAATACTTGCTTTGTTAGCAAATCCACAATTCACAAGCTTTCCGCCTAGAAAGTTTCTTTTGTTTGCTGCTGTGCTTCTGTTTCACTGTAACAATAAAAATGTATTACTCTTTTAAGATTCTATGCATTCGCTTACTTATAAGAGAACCCATTCCATCCTGGTACATCACTACTTTCTTTAAATATTTGCTAGTTAGTGGTTCTGTCTGCCTGTGACCTCATATATTTTGTTTCTTTAAGCCTAGTACGTATCTTCGTACGACATAGTAGCATCAAAATTAATTTATTTTTTTAGATACAATGCATGGTAACCACAGCCATCTCATGTAACATATCATGACGCATGTACAATTGAGCTTCCTGCATCCAGAGTAAAGGTATAGTAGCACAATGATGAAGATATGCAGAAACTTATGCCGCATAGCTGCCTATCCACGCAAAACATCCTCAACTGTAAAGATTGAAGATATCAATTTGGTGCCCAAACACTGGATGGGCTTCGAGTGCCTACAAGGCACCATAAGCGATATTGCAAGATCTGTGCAAGATCTTGCCTTCGTCGCAACCTGAGGTGGCTTCACCTCTAATGTGAACAAGGAGCAACTGCAGCAATCAGGTGGAGTTCTGCAGGTAAGGCTGATATCGTCGCAACCACAGCCACGTGGACTGTCCTTGTTTTAATTGCTCAACGACGTTCTCGTAAAGCAGAACATCTCACCAGCTCGCACAAGCTACCTTCTCGTTGCAGAAGGAGCACTCCGGTTAGATGAGTTGGACGCTTTGCACCACAATCAGGCAGGCAGGCGCCTTCCCTTTTCCCGTATCCTCGCAAGAATACAAGGTAAGTATTATTGACCGTGGTTGACCAGCGACGTCAACCGGAACGTCAAGGCATTCCGCACCGCCAGCGACTCAGAAATCTGCACCGATAATGCCAATGTGTTCACTGTAGCTGATCCAGCCTCCTTGCAATCCGTTTCAGCAGATGGCGCTGTATTTGTTGTCACTACTACGTGACAATCACTATATCACTGAAAGAATGAGACGCTGACCCTTGCTATTTCTTGAGATTACGTTCCTCGGTGTCCATCTCCGTGGGTTCTCGATACCTTTGCCGCACTTTGCTATTAAAGCATTTCTGTTCTTGCTTCCAAAAGTTCAAAGATGGCCAAGTTACGTTCCGTCGGCTACTGCCGGCTGCCAACGTGGTTAATTCAATGAAGGTCCCGCAATACCTGAAGCGGGATATATAGGCCAGCCTACTTTTCCATTTCCACCTGCTGTTAACCTCTAGTTAGGTCTATCGCGAAAAATGTTTTCCACCTTCAACTGTTCAACTGCGGGAAATACCTCGTCTGCTTTCTGTAGGGAATAAATTTGGATGTCGAGTATTGGGCTTAGCATAACTTTGTAGTCACCGCTGTCAAACTGAACCGTCGCATTTCAACAACGGCATTACAGGCGTGGCATGCGGTCTCGTTATAACGAATGTTTGCGAAATAGCCAGAACTATATACATGAGCACAAGTAATGAAACAAATAAGTTTTACATTATGTCACACATGAACACCAATTGCATCACAGTCAAGATGCAGCAGCTGGGTGAACTTCGCATCAGCATGTCGTCTATGGCACTCTATAATAACGAAATCAAGTGTCTAGCGTGATGCAAAAGGTTTCCACGTGTGCGATAATGCAAAAGTTGTTTTTTGATTACTTTTTCTCATGTGTGTAGTTCTGACGATTCCGCCAACAATGGTCAGTTGAGGTCAGCGCCTGTGTGGTGTTCTTCCTTCAGTCTTCGTGTATTGCGCTGTGCAAACATGTCGCAAACATGTCGCTATACAACTCGATTCGTGTTGGTTCCAAACGTATGGTTCCTCCTCCGAATTGAGCACTTCGAAAAAAAATGAACGGGAACTCGAGAATAGTGAACTAGACCGCGGTCGGTTTTTCTCTTGCTTCTGTAGCGAGTTTCACAATTTCCAAGTTGCTACTTTGCAGTGCACCTTACTGACATGTGGAGAGCTTCGCGGCCGGAACGAAGCCTCCCCTCTCCGCCGGCCAAGAGGGGAAAACGCGCTTTTCAATCGCTCAAGGTTGCGCGGACATAGTGTACTAACTCTAGCGTCTAGGAAAAGCTTAAGCAGGCGCGAGGGCGGCACGCATAGCGTGGGAAGCTAGCCGCCAGATTAGCTATCTCAAGGACTGCTGCTGACGAGGGCGAAATACCTTCATGTAATTATAATAACGCTAATAGGACTACTTTCAAAGAAAAAAAAAGAAAAAAAAGGAAACGGCCCAGAAGGCTATACTACGAGAGCTATGACTGATACTTTTCTATATATAAGTATTCATCTCATCTATGGGATCACATGCGCGCGCTGTTGCTTTGTCTTTGCGTGTAGTAGTTAAGAGAGCCAGTTTAAGGGCGGAGAAGAAGGAAGGAAAGGAAAGCAATATTGCAGCGCCGTGGCTTTAAAGCGCAACCGTGGTAGGGAAACGGAAGGCGATATAAGCATGCGTGGCCATGATACGCACACGACAAACTGCCTTAAAACGTTTAGACTTGAGGGAAAGCTTCGTTAACAAACTATAACACGGCAATCAGCACTCGAATATGATCATAACCCTAATAATAATTGCAAATATTCATCTCATCTATAGGATCTAATGCGCGCTTTTGCATTGTCTCTGCGTGTAGTAGATAAGAGAGCTAGTTTAAGGGCGGAGAAGAAGGAACGAAAGGAAAGTCTCTGAAGCAAACTTGCAGCGCCGTGGTTTTAAAGCGCAACCGTGGTAGAGAAACGGAAGGCGATATAAGCGTGCGTGGCCATGATACGCACACGACAAACTGCCTTAAAATATTTTGACTTGAGGGAAAGCTTCGTTAACAAACTATAACACGGCAATCAGCACTCGAATACGACGAGAGAAATTATTGAGACGTGGGAAATTCCCTTGAAATAAATATGGTTTGCGAGACAAATGCTTGTATGTATTGAACCTCTTAAAAGATGAGGGGGGAAATATGCGCTCACCATGAGGGCATCGTCGGCCCGAGACCACCACCAGGCACCTTACTGGTGCCTGGCGTTACCTGTGGGATTTCGGATTCCTCTAGGCTATTCTCTCTTCCACTATCGTCGTGGGTTCATCTCCTCAGTATATTTGGCATCTTTCTTTCAGCTTCTTCATAACTGTAGAGTAGCGTAGTAAAACTCTATGCCCTTTGGAAACTATTCAGCTTCAGAGCTGCTGTGCTAATTATTGTTATGTTGCAGTTTTCCGTGAACCAAATACCCTCGAGAGAACTTAACACACTGATAGAATTTTACTGTTTTTGGTTTGGTAGATAATATTCTTTGCAGCGATACAATCCCTTATTTTTTCGTCTTTGCGAAGGTTTTACATTTATCCAGGTCGTATAACGCTTGCGCAGTTTGAAAAAAATGCAAATATTTTTTCTCTAAAACACAAGTTTCGTTTTATATTTCAGACGCCGGAGCGTATGACGCGTATTTAATACGAGACTTTGCCTGAAAGGTGGCATAGTTTTGGTCGTTAGAATTCGCTCCTGGATACGTTGAAGATGTCTATATAAAGAATTTGCTTTAAATGGTGTTGACACGCAGAAAGCTCAGGTTCACGAAAGTCAACATGTATTCTGGTATACGGGGCGCAGTAGAGGTGGTACTAAAAGATGCAGAAGTTGCCTTCCGGTTTGCAATAGCAAGTGATGCTTATCGACTACCAGTCACGTCTAGGCCAAATTTTGTAGCAGTTCCTGATCAGTGAGCATTCCAGATTAAATTCTTCATGAGCGCAGAACGCATGAATGCATACTGCCAAAGGTGAATAATGAGACTTCATAACTTGCGACCAAAATTGCCAGCGCTGTCCACACAGGCTCTGGATGCAGTGGACTCGGGATCTCTTGACAGAGTTAAGGAAGTGACTATGACTTTGTGCAGGGTATATTTGACCATGAACTGATAACGCCAGTGCCCGACGCGAAATTTTTCCACTCGAGGAGGCATGAGGTCTACATCAGCCGAGGCAAGTAGATTGGTTAATGGAAGCAGTCGGTCTAAACCTTTAAATCATGGAACCTTGACAGTTCATGAAACGACCTGCACCTCTTCTTCGATTTGGTACAAGTCACTGATCCCGAGCTGAATGCTACCGATCCTCGTTACCTAGTCGGTTGGTTCAGATAAAGGACAAAACACGGCCCATTGGAGCTGACAGTGGCGGACACTTATGGTTAGAATTCTCGGTTGTACCTGGCCATGCATGAGCATAAGGCAATTGAGAGCTAAACGATAACAGATGCTCGAGCAGTATCCCATGTCCAAACGGTATCACCATCCAAAACAATCATAGAGGCACCGTGGTGGCGGAACAATTTGGCAAAAAGCGTCCAATATGGCCGTTTCCACAAGAAACGACTCACATCTGTAACATCTCCTGGAGGGTGAATATTTTTAACAGGAGGGACATTGACAGTGTCAGATGCGATGCCACTGGAGTTGAGGACAACTACCAGGAAATTGACCGATGATAGTTGGAGGTCGCTCTTCAATGGGAAAAGATGCCCCACGAATTATGTTCTTAACTGCAGCAACCGCACAAACGTTGCAGTCAGCTTCCACGCTGCTCATGTTGTTGGTTCTCTCTGTATCCAGAAGCTACTCGAACCAGCAAGGCCGCCATCATCTCGCTTTTATTCGCCACGGCATCGACATTGAGGAAACCCGGCTGCGAGTTTCCGTTCTCTATTTCTTAGTTGTTTCCTGTGGCCTCGAACTGTGCAGCCTGAGTAAGCGGCACCAGAAGCGCCAGTTTTAGTTTCCGACAAAGCTGGTCCGACGAGCGAGTGTCCAGCGAACCCGTACAGGTCTGGTCACGTATGAGTGTGGAACGACTGCTACTGACCATTATTTGCACTTTTTCGCTATATTTTTAGTGATTTGCGGAAGGTTAGCAGCGTTTCACCGGCCATCTGCGATGGCGCTGGGACCAGCTAGACTTGTATACATAGTCGGCCGGATGCATGAATTGGCTTGTAAGCGCATCTTTGACTGCATCGAAGGAGTAGCAGGCCTCAGTGTCCATCACGAGGGAAGCAAGAAAGGCCCACGCTTGAGTATCCATGTAATACGGGATCGTGCAGACCATAGTATCTTAGTAGGCTGCGGTAACGCCCTATGCGAACACATTGTCCTCGAATTGGTGTAGCTTGCTGGCCACTATCTTAGGAGGACATAGGAGAGTAATGGTCGCGCCTTCCGAAAGTTTTCAGGTCAGCTTAGTTCTCAACACTCCGACACCATCCCACTTTTGAGACAATGAATGGGTTTTGCATGCACAAGGTTCGAGCTAGCCTGTGCTGCCCTGCAAAAAGCGAAGGCACCATGTTATCGCTGTTAGCTGAAGTGTTTACTTTTACTGAGGCTTTACTTTTTACCACGCAGTACATACATTGGCAGGCCGATGCCATCAGTTCCCTTTGGCCATGTATTTTTGTACTTTCTAGAGATATTCCATTGTATTAAGCAATTTTCAATAGTATTTTGGAACATTTGTCAAGTAATCGTTAACTGAGTCATACAGCTGCGTAGAAAATTTGTGTTTGTGCATTTAAGAATCTTTATTTGAATTTAAATAAAGCTCTGTGGCAGAAAGATCATAATTAAATAGTGCATTCGTTTGGGCGCCTCGATTTATTTAAGTACGCATGTGTGTGAAGATTGCTGCCTGGCTATGCTACTGTGTCGGGCCCGAAATGTCGAAGTGTTAGAAAGCTGTGAAGAATGCATAGACCCTGTCACGACAAAAGACGACAGAATTTCCGAGAACCGCCTAGCTATGCACCGGCATTCTTTGGCTCGGCTCTGACTTCGTTTTCGCTTTCTTTTCCTTACTTACTTTTATTCGCTTATTCGCTCTTACCCATGACCTTTCAGGCGGAAAAGAATGGTTATAGCTTAGTGAATAGTTGCCAGATTTTCTCGCTGCATCCGTCTCTTTCAATGGAAACTTACCGATTGAGCTTGAACGTCCATTGTGAGTGCGCCTCGGTGGAGTAGAGTTGTAAAAAGGAAACCCAGGTGCCCAGTAATGAATGAGCTGTTGGATGAAGGGAGAGTGCATCAATGCGATGCCATGTAAGCAGCGCTCTCGCTCTCGCGAGCCTGTGTTATGAGCCGGTTCCTTGTCAACGCAAGCTCTCGAAGGCAAACGGAACATGCCTTGTTAAGGGTCAATGAAAGCGCGTAAAATTTGTCAACGTGCTCGCTTTCCCGCGAGATGTTCACAACTCGAAGGACATTCAGCAACGTAAAGGTAAAAAGTGGGCCTCCCCAATACGTCAAATTGGGTCACAGCCAAATTTAAATCGGCTCACCTGCAAATTTATGTACGCGCACCCCAAATTTCAAGTTAGCCGACTACCAAATTAGAGTTTGCCCAACTCCACCATTCAGTTGGACCACTCACAAATAAACTTACCCACTACAAGATTTCAACTTCACCCATCTCCAAACTTCAATTTGGCGCCCTGCTATGATAAGCTTCGCCATACATTTATAAGGAGTCTTCTGTATGTGTATGGGTATTCTTTATCTTTATTTTTTTTGCTTTAAATGGTAAATTATGGATTAAAACCTTCCATCATCTACGTGTACACTATCATAACATATCAGCGACAAATGCACGAAGTGCGATCGATTGCTACTGCTGCCGGAATTCCTCATAGCAGCTTGTTGAGAGCGAGGTTCCGCGCGCATAGAGCGAGATGTGTTTTTATCTGGGTGCGCGTGGCATCGTACACGCTAATTTAGATAAAACACGTAGGTGGGCTAGTTCATTTGACGCCATTCTAGAATATGTGCGGGAGACTGACCGACAGCGTAGAAAGTGACACACAGAGACATCGTTGTCTCTGTGTGCCTGTATCTTTCTTGTCTTCGTTCAGTTGTGCTGACGCATTATACGATTACAGTAAGCAAATATTTACCAGTGTATACAGCTGATAGAACTGCTATTCTTACTTCATATACCTATCTAATGATTTGCTTCGCGTTTCGCGCGAAACTGCGGTGTGTATTGATCTATACACGAGGCCTTACAGCTTTCGCGTGGAGGGGTTGGGGAGCTTGTCAAAGGATGCCTACGCATTAAGCTCTTTAAACTGCTGGCGCTGAATGGATTGCAGTAGGAGGCGATGTACAAAGACGCATATGAATTTTGTCGCAGCCGATGTCGCCACGTGTAGAGCAGTGCGTTGACGTCGAGCGCACATTCATGCTGTCTAATGTATCATGTTAAAATGCAGAATAGTAGATGAATGTATTTAGCTGCCCTGCAAAAGCAGCAGCAGATACCATGTAGAAGCAATATCCATCTGTAATTTCACCCTGCTAAAGTGTGTCCAGAAAAATGCCGTATGGTAAATATATAATAACTAAATGACTGGGGCCTTCAGCTTAGCCTTCGCCATGTGCTGATCATTCTCGGATGAAGTACACGAGTAATGCAATTTGTGACGTTCTTACATTTTCATCGAGGACACACAATATACACCCATCCGCAAAATATTACGGTGCATGAGGTGCTTATGTTGGTCTTAAGCCTTGAATTGTCATCTTTCACTACACCTACTGTGAAAACATAATCCGCATAACAGCTTTTCTACGGTTGTTATTTTTTCGCCCTCGTCAAACGCAGCAAAATGGAATATGTAAGCAAACTTGGGATAGCTATTATTTATATAATGAAAAACAGACAGCTTGTTCTTCAGAAAGTTCACGTGATGGCACAAAAGGAAAATGGGAGGGATATATGTGGTTCCTCACATCTGCCATTTCATGGGGATTGTGACATCAGCGGCTAACGACGCCCATGTGAAAGATTGACGGCGGCACAATAATGCAATGCGTTATCCTAAGTGCCATACTATTTGATCAGACGCCCAACTCTGGCTGTAGATATTCCTCTAAAGTACGAGTTCAAATGCACTCATTTATCGGCAGGGATCCATCTTGACTGCTTCCTTCTCTTGCTCCGTTTATTGTTCGTCTTGTCTCTTTGGCCCTCTTCTCATTCGCCTAAACATTACATCCTCGCGGACTTTGGTTCCTTTCCTTCCTGAGATGAGAGGGTACGACTTGTCTCACTGTTGCTACTTCACTTTTTCCTTTCAGTGCCAGATGGTGTAGTGATTTGAGAAGTTCTTGCTGTTTGCTGGCCTTTATCATTGTGTAGATACCAGAAAATTTTGACTTTGCTCCACCCTGTAAAAAATGACAATTAGAGTTATCACGACTACATTAAAATTATTGCGTATCTATTCTAACACTAAGCCTCGTGATGTTCCGGTGAAGAAGAAGAGCACTGAAAAGACAAGAAGAGGAATAGAAAAAAATAGCCGGAAGCTTAATAATAATAATAATAATAATAATAATAATAATAATAATAATAATAATAATAATAACAGCGATAATAATAACAGTGTAGCCGCTGTATTAATACAGTCAAATGTCTGTGAAACTTCCAACAGGGGGCACCTTTATATTAACGAACGCTTCTTCCGTATTTTTGAAATACGACATACTTTCCGTATTTTTACTTACGATTCGTCCGTGTAATGTCGGAAATCCTCGGTATATTGACGTAATTTTTTTACATTGAGCGTGACAAAGGCATCGCATTTGTTTGCTTTCATAAATAAATAGCTTAAACTATATCGCCACAGATGAGTGCAGATGGTTGTCTGTAGAGTTACAGATGGATCTCGGTAAATATGCCTGATTGTACGCTTACGGTTTGTGGGATGCTGCACTCAACCCAAAGGGCATATCCTTTTTCGTCAGCTTATTCAGGCGTCGCGTCTTTACAGCGTAATCCCCTAATGAACGCATGGATATGACCAAGGAGTCCAAGGAAAACACGGAACGAGATTAGGTCCTATGAAGAGTGAGTATGAGTTTTATTGTAAAACTCCCTTAACCAGAAACAACATTCTTATGAAAAAATTGCCTATTCTTTTCGTTAATTTCTGTGTTTGTCTTGATGCGGGTTTCTAACACGCTCGACAGGCGTTTTTGACGTTCAACTCGCGTAGGTCAGTATATGATAATGTCGTCATTGTATACGTTCAGAAACTTTCCTAGTAACTCAACGAGAATTCCATTCAATATTTTTGATACCAAGCTCCAGACTTCCTCGAACCGAATGGCAAGCGCTGGTAACCGTACACATTGAAAACTGCTATAAAGAAGTGTACTGCTTGTAGTATTCTTGAAGTGGCACCTACCACTATCCTTTAGAGAGATTGATCAGAGAGAAAAGGATTGATCCTCCAGTTTTATTCATGATCTCGTCTATTCGGTGCGTGGGAAAGCAAACAAATCAGTATACCCGTTTTTGTGCCACCTGTAGTAAAATGTGAACATCTTTTACCCCTCACAATATTTATTACACTTGAAATCGATATCTTCACAATGACATGGCGGTGAAAGCAAAATTATTATTATTAAATAGTGCCTAATACTGGAACCATAGGCGGGCGAGGATGAACGTTCCAATAGTTTTTCGAAATGGACTTGCGCTACGGCGGTAAAGCTACAGTCGTGACTGCTAACGGAGTATACGAAATGAAATCGCTGTCATTCCGCAACTCCCTCTAGAGTTCAGCGAATGATAGACCATGTGTTCGCAGAGCTGAAGGGCCAAACGTGACTAATAACATTGAAGAACTTGGTTGTGTTTTATAGCATGCTAATGAATATCCGGAATAGCGTCCTAGAAGCTATCTATAAGGTCAATGTCATCACCAAGCATGAAGTGTCACCAGGTATTCCACTATGCCAGAAGAAAGCGGATTAACCGAGTGGCCCGAATTTTATTAGTCATATCATAAGAAACCAACAAACCCTGAGACCAAGGACAGCATAAGGGAAATTACTTGTGCCTATTAAACGAAATAAAGAAATGATAACGTGATGGAAATGAAAATGGATGAGAAAGCAACTTGGCGCAGCTGGGGAACGATCACACAACCTTCGCATTTCGCGTGTAATGCTTTATCAATTGACCTACCACTTTCTTGGTTATTTATGTTTAATTGTGGAACCCTGGAAGTGTTAGCCACTGCCTCCACTCACAGACCCTGGTGGCCGATGTGCAACATCCTTTCTGCCACAGGCGTCACGAGAACATGAACTTTTTGGGTGAAGGCAACCAGTCAATTCATCCACACATGATACCTGAAGGCATTAATATTGCCGGATTCAAGACTATCGTTATGTGATAAGCGAGAAGATAGGGAGTGAAACGAGGGGCCCGATTTTTATTAGTCATATCATAAAACGCCAACAAGCTCAGACACCAAGGACAACAACACAACATTTGACACCAAGGACAAATTATTGTGCTTAAGAAATGAAATAAAGAAACGTCGAGATTCTCCGTTGCAGCTGGCCATGCATTAGCTTCAGGCAACCACTTTTCTCTGAGATATAACCCTTGCTCGAGCAGCATCCCATGTCCAAACGGTATCCCCGTTTAAAAGATTTATAGATGCACCGTGGTGGCGGAACAATTTGGCAAAAACCGTCCAGCACGGTAAAGCTTCCACAAGAAACGTTTCACATCAGTAACATCTCCTGGAGGTTCAATATTTGAGATAGCAGCGACCTTGACAGTATCAGATGCGATGCCAATGGAGTTGACAACAACTACGAAGAAACTGGCCGATGATGCGTGATGTTACCGCTTTACACTTAGGTTAGAGGTCGCTCTTCAATCGGATAAAATGCAGCATGACTTATGTTCGTAACTTTAGCAACCGCACGAACCTTGCAGTCGGTTTCAAGGCTACTCGCGGTGCTTGCGCTCACTGTATCCAGAAGCTACCCGAAACTGCAACTCCGCTATCATTTCGGTTTTATACGCCACGGCGTCGACATAGAGGAAGCTGGGCTGCCAGTTCCCATTCTGCATTTTTTTACTCGTTTCCTGCGGGCCCGTACTGAGTAGCTTTAGCCAGCGCCACCAGAAGCATCAGTTTTCAGCCGCAACAAAGCTGGTCCGACCAGCGAGTGTCCAGCAAACTCGTAATCATCTGGTCGCGTATGAGATGTGGAACGACTGCTACTGATCATTATTTGCACTTTTTCGCTATATTTTGAGGTGATTTGCGGAAGGTTAGCAGCGTTTCACTGGCCAATATGCGTGTGGTGCTGGGGCCGGCTAGACTGGTATACTTAGTTGACCGGATGCATGAAGTGCCCAATGAGCGCCTCTTTGACTGCTTCGAAGGAGTAGCGGGCCTCAGTGTCAGTCATGGGGAAAGCTAGAATGACCCACACTTGAGTACTCGTGTAATACGGGAGTGTGCGGACCATGGTATCTTCCTAAGCTGTGGTAAAGCCCTATGCCAACAAATATCCCTGCAATTAGCGTAGCTTGCTGGCCCCTACCTCGGCTCTTCGAGCGTGAAGGGCATAGGAGAGTGATGTTTGCACTTTCCGACAGAGTTGCGGTCAGCTGGGTGCTCAACACTCCGACACCATCCCACTTGTGAAACAATTAATGGGTTTTGTATGCACAAGTCTGGAGCTAGCCTGAGCTGGCCTGCAAAGAGCGACAGCAAACGTTATTGCTGCTAGTCGAAGCTTTACTTAGGCTTTACATTTCACCGCGCAATACATACAATTAGCACGCCGCCACCATCAGGCCATTTTGGCCATGTATTTTGTGCCTTATTGAGGTGTCCGATTGAATTAGTCTAATCTCAATAGCTCCGTGGAATGTTTGTCATATATATGTTAACTTATTCATACAGCTGCGCGGAAGCTTTGTGTTTGTGCATAGAGGAATTTTCATTTTCGATTCATTGTAGCTCAGTGGCAGAAAGATTATTTTAAAGTGCGGCATTCTTTCGGCCGGCTCGGTTGATTTAATACGCGTGTGCATGTCGATTGATATCGATTGCGATATGAAGGCATTAGGAACCATAGAAAACATCTAGCAGAAGCAAACAAAAAAGAAAATAAAGAAATAAAGAAAGGAAGAAAGAAAGAAGAAAAGAAAGAAAGAAAAGGGTAACGAAGTTTATACAATTTTCAGTAGCCTGAAACACGCATAAGAACCTAAAATGCGATGCAAACAATCAGTACCCATCAGAACACGAGTCTAAGGATAAAATCGAATAATGATTTAGGTAAACTGTTGAAGCAGACTGTGGTTCTTCAACTGGCCCTAAATGTCAAAGAGTTACAAAGCTGTAATGAATGAAAAGACTTTTCCACGACAGAAATGTACAGAAATTCTGAGAATTGTCTGCTAAGCCGTCAGCATTCTTTGTCTCGGCGGTGACTTCGTTTTTGCTTACATTTCCTTACTTACTTATCCTCGCGTATTCGCTCCGACTCATGCCATTTCAGGCGGCAAAGAATGGTTAAGGTTTAGTAGTGCATCGTCAGATTTTCTCGCTGCACACGGCCACTTCAATGCGAACATAACAATTGAGCTTGAACGTCGATTGCGACCGCGCCACAACGGAGCAGAGCGCTCGAAATGAAACACCAGCTGCGCTGTAACGCGTGAGGCGTTGCATGACGGGAGAGCACATTACCGCTATGCCACCTCATCCCCCTTTTCCGCTCCTAAGCCTGTGTTATGTGCGTGTTCCTTGTCCACACAAGCTCTCCAATGGGTTTGCACTGTGCCTTTGTAAGGCCCAATGAAACCGCGTCAAGAGTGTCAACGTTCTCGCTATCCCGCGAGGTATTAACGATTCGAGGGCACCCAGCAACGTAATATTTTATTTATCTATTAATTTATTTATTTGAGTACCCTACGGGCCCGTTAGGGCATTACATATGGGGGGACGGAAAAGTTCAAGCATGAGTGAAATGTACAATGTACATTTCACTCATGCTTCTGCTAGATGTTTTCTAGGGTTCCTAATGCCTTCATATATTCACAGTGTAAATATATGAAGGCATTAGGAACCCTACAAAACATCTAGCAGAAGCAAACAAAAAAAGAAAAGAAAGATATAAAGAAAGAAAGAAAGAAAGAAAGAAAGAAAGAAAGAAAGAAAAGGGTAACGAAGTTTATACAATGTATAGTAGCGTAAAACACGCATAAGAACCTGAAATGCGATGCAAACAATCAGTACCCATCAGAAAACGACTCCAAGGATAAAATCAAATAATGATTTAGGTAAACAGCCTGCACAGATACATATCAGATGAAACGGAATGAATTTTATACAATGCCAAGCACTTGAAAACCATGTTTAAGTAAATATTCAAGGAAATGTGGGTTCGGACAGGTCGACACACTCTAAAGGGTTAGCAGTGCTGCATGATGATGATGATTCCGTAAGCGAGACAATGTTTGCAGGTAGCGAGTCCCATTCGGCAATAAATAAAACTAGAGGCGAATTTTGATAAGCGTTAGTTCAGGCAAATATAGGTTTTACTTTATGAACACGGTCTGTGCGGGTAGAGATGTAGGGAGCGGGAAGAATATGGTCTCGTGCGAATGCAATGTTGCTGTGGTAAAGGCTATGGAAGAAGGTCGACCGTGATAATTTCCTGCGCATGTCAAGTGAAGGGAGATTAAGTAATTTCTTTAAGGCGGACACACTTTGATATCGATAGTGTGAAGTTAAGTTAAACCGCGCAGCTTTATTTTGAACTGATTCGAGTAGGCTCATGAGATTAGAGTGATGGGGGTGCCAAATTATTGACCTATATTCTAAAGAAGGCCTGGTAAGAGAACTGTATGCGCGAAGTCTGGTATCTGTGTTAGCAAGGTGTAAGTGACGTTTCAGGTAACCAAGTTTTTTGCATGCTTTTGTGGTGATGCGTTCAATGTGAGCATTCCAGCTTAAATTGGAGGTAAACAGGACACCCGAGTACTTGATTGAAGATACTGAGTCAACAGTAATACCGCGTATTGTATATGGGTCAGGGATAGCTCGAGTTATCGAAGGAAATTTTACTTGTTTAGTTTTGGCTATGTTAATGTCCATCTGCCCAGTGTCACACCAGTCAGTTTGTTTTGTTAAATCAGACTGCAGCACAAAGTTGTCGGCAGGGCAGCTTATTTCATTATACAAGACGCAGTCATCTGCGAAGAGACGTATTTGTGGGGTAATATTGGTTGCGATGTCATTTATGTATATTAAAAATAGCAGTGGCCCAAGGACGGACCTTTGAGGAGCTCCCGATGTGACGTGAGTGCGGTTAGAAAAGCAGTTGTTGAGACTGATTACTTGAAATCGGCTCGTTAGGATTTCCTCAATCCATCGCGTCCTGTTGTAGTCAAGCTGTAGGTTTCTAACTTTCAGTTTTAGTCGATTATGAGGTACTCGGTCGAAACCTTTAGAAAAGTCAATAAAAACGGCGTCTGTACTAATCAATCTGTGCAAAGAAATGTGAATATCTGTTACAAGTTCATAAAGTTGCGTCTGATATGAGCGATTTTGGCGAAAGCCATGTTGGTTATTGAGGAGCAGGTTATTAGCGGTAAGATAGGCTATAATTCGAGAGTATAGGATGTGTTCGAGTAATTTGCAGCAGATGTCAGTGATATAGGTCTGTAATTATTAGGGTCTACAGTGTCGCCAGACTTAAATACCGGTATCACTAATGCTGATTTCAAATCTTCCGGTAGGCACCCTGTATCGAGTGATTGCTGAAATATAAGAGATAACAAAACTGAAGAGTAGTGCAAGGTTAATTTAGAAGTTTAGCACTTATACCGCCAGGATCTGGACTGGTTTTATGCGGAAGCCTGTCAATGGCACGAGAGACACCATGTTCCGTTATTATGATGGATGAAAAGGGGAATCGGATAGATGGTTGTTCAAGTATGAGAGTGTTATCAAGTGGCAGTTCATTAGTAAAAACTGCAGAGAAGCATTTGTTAAATAGCTCAGTGCTGTCTTTTGTGTTAAGCACTGCTCCGTTTTCGGAAAGTAGTAAGGGGGCAGTGTGATTTGCTTTTGGGTTAACTACTTGCCAAAACTTTTTCGGATCAGTTTTTATAATATTGGGAAAGGTGCAATTAAAAAACTTGTGTTTAGCTTTGATAATTGTAGTTTCTGCATGGCGCGCTATGGTTCTGTAATTTTGCCAGTCTTCTGGAGAAATTGTTCGGGCAGCTTTTCTGAACGCTCTTCTTTTCTTGTCCATACACTTCTTCACTTCGCGGTTAAACCACGGATCGTTCTGTCTTGAGCTGATGGTCATTCCTGGTATGCATGTAGTTTCAACTTCTTTGAGTTTATCGCGGAACAAGCTCCAGTTATCATCTACTGTTCTGTTTTGAAAATTGTTTGCAAAGTCTGCTGTAAATGAGGCTAACATATCAATCATTCTGCCAGTGTCGGCGCGTGCGTAGTTGAGAACGTATTTTTTCGCTGTATATTTCTTGGCAGGTTTCAATGAAAAGCAATATTGCACCACCCTGTGATCACTCAATGGTTCCAGTACATGTGTCGCAGAAGGTCTGCATGATTTGTTAAAATGATGTCTAGTATGTGTTCACCCTGAGTTGGTTCGCACACGAGTTGAGTTATGTGATGAAAATACAAGGTTTGTAGAAAATGAAGACACTCAGATCTGTTGCAATTTTCCTTTAAGGAAAAAGTTGAGCACTCGATACCTGGGTAATTAAAGTCACCCTCTAATATTAGTATGCATTTTGGGAACTGGGATAAGACCTGTTGTAAAGCATCATTGAAAAAATGAACAAATTCCAAATGGCTATCAGGTGGACGATAGCATGCAAGAATGCATGCTATCAGTCATGATAGCATGCGAGTGGCGCAATTAAACATTGCGCCACCCCAAAATCTAAACTTGGCTCACACCCAAATTTCAAGTTGGCCCACCTCCTAATTTATGTGGGTTCACCACAAATTTATTGTTGGCCGACTCCCACATTAAAGTTTTTCCATCTTCGCATTTAAGCTGGTTCACTCACAAATTAGGCTGGCCTTCTACAAGATTTCAACTTCACCCATCCCTGTATTTGTGTTTGCGCAGCCGAAATTTCAAGTTGGCCCACACTTATTATGAGCTTCGCAATGAATTTTATAAGGAGCCTTATGTATGTGCATGGGTATTCTTCCTTGTGGCTTAAAATCTTCCAATCATCTACATTTACACTATCATAACATTTTATTGTGATAGAAATGATATGGACTATCCAAGCTCGTTTCCACCTGGGCGTTACGATCTCCGTGAGCTTCCGTATCAAGTCCAAGGGCGATTAAATCCTCAGCGCGCGCTCCATGCTGTATGTGCTAATGAAAGCGTGCCAGGGTGAGCTTCGTATGCGTAGTGCTTTTGACATTTCGTTCGCGTTGCAGCGAGAGATGCATGAAGGTAAATTCTATTGCTACTGCTGCCGCGATTCCTCATTCCGGCATTTCAACAGCGAGTTTCCAGGCTTATCGCGCGAGATATGTCTTTCTTTACCTGGCCGTGCACATAACCGTGCTTGTTAATTTAGATAAAACGCATTGGCGGGTAAGTTGCTTTCAAATCATTTTTAATACGAGTGCGGCACTGACCGAAGACGTAGTAACCACCACAGACACATCGAAGCCTTTGTGCGTCTGTCGGTTTCTACGTCTTTCTTCAGTCGCGATCACGCATTACATCATTCTTAGTTAGTGAGCAACTGTTGACAAGTGCATATGGCCGATTAAACTACTATCCTTACTTCGTACTGCTTTCTAATGATTTGGTATCGCAATCGGTTCTTCCGCTCAAGCGCGAAACTGCGAGGTCTACTGCCTAGATACAAGGCATTACCGCTTTCGCGTGCTAGGGAAGGGGAGCTTGTGAAAGGATGCTTACGCATTAAGCTCTTGAAAATGCTGGCGCTGAATTCTTTGTAGTAGGAAGCGATGTACAAACACGCATAGGAATTTTCTCGCTGCTGATGTCGCCCACGTGTAGAGAAGTTCGTTGACGTCGAGCGCACATTCTTGCTGTGTAATACATCTTGTTGAAAGGCAGAATAGCAGAAGAATGTATTTAGCTACCCTTAAAAACCAGCTGCAGATAACCTTTAAAAGAAATATCTAGAGGTATTTTCACCCTAGGAAAATGTATCCTGAACAATGTCGTATTGTAAAAGATATAATAAATGATTCGGGCTTTGAAGTCAGCCTTGGCGAGATGCGGATCATTCATGGATGAAGTACACGAGTAGTGTAATGTGTGACGTTCTGACATTTTTATCGAGGAAACACAACGTACACTCGTCCACAAAACATTACGGAGCATGAAATCTGAGCAAAATCTGGATATCTGAGTAGAGTCAAAATGCAGCCTGGTATTTGCATTTCACTCCATTACTACGATATGCTTGCAACATTGTCACATACATTTTTACTGGCTTCTTCCATAGGTTGCTCGTTAATTGAAAGTTTCCTGAGATTCTATGGTGTGCAAACACAGAAATATAGAAGACGGACCAGACAAAAGATACTGCAATAAATAGGCTGTGCCAGAGCAGTGAGGATCTACCAGAGAGAGAGAGAGGGAGTAGACCGCGGCTATATATTTCAGGGACGCTTTGAAGAGAGCCACTTGTTCTACAACAAGCTACCTCACACTGCTCTGAAGCAAAATGAACGGGAGTTACTGTCCCTTAACATGTTTCTAGTGCCAGAGAATAGGGGTCCTTGCACGCAGCTTTTTCTGCTGGTATAAGGATGAGAGCACGGGCTGCTCACTTTTCGTAAAAGGAACGAGGCACAAATGCAAAACCAAAACTGTGGTAAACAATATACTTAAGTGGTATTTTTCGGAAGAAGGATTTTTTAAGTTGAACCGCAAGTTTGGCTAGCAAGAAAGAATTCAAAGCATTGTAGAAACAAAGAACGCTTCAGAAGACGATAGTTGAGGCCTACTAAGCTTTTGAATTTTGAGCATAAGCGAGAAGGACAACATATACAGCCCTGAGAATTAGTGGCGTACCACTATGAGGAATGAAGCATCTCCATGTTTTATTACACTTGCGAAAGTCGAAATAACAAGTTTGAATTTAATTGAAGTTCGGAGAACCTCTCGCATTAAAGGCATAGGTCAGAATAAAACCGAATCCCGTTCACACTTTAAGGGTTCGGCTTGCGGTTTCATTTTTGTATATCGGAAGTAGTATCAGCTACAACCTCACTTTTTTGCTGTTAGTTTACTGCTTATGGATAAATATGGCAATGGATATCTGATTCCAGAAAAAGCACAAATGAAGGTGGCCATAAGAGAGACACAGCTTTAAATTTTGGATTGGCAGTAATAAAAGCCATATTTGTTCTGTTTCAACGTTTTTGTTTTTGTGCGTAAGACAGTGTAAGTTATCAACAAATACTGTATTTGCTTACTTTGCTAAACCGAATGAAGAGCTGAATGCTACTGAATATAAATGCTCTACATTCTTGATAATCGTTTCTTCTGGGAACACCCAATGATATGAAGCATCTGTAGCTTGTACTATTTTGTAGCGTGATTTTCTTACTTGAACTTTGTAGCTTGCACGATCATAGCGCTCAAATGGCCTTCAGATCAGGATTGTATATGCACGCAAACAAAATTTTTCTTGACAGAAAATTATGTTCATGCGTGGAGCTACATAACTTAATTACCTTGTGCCTGTCGGCGAATTCCCAATATTTTAAACCAGCAGTTCTTCGTGCCAGCTTAGCGTGGCTTTAAACTGCGCCTTATTGCATGTGTAATTATATTTTCTGTCATAATCATATATATCATTGTATAGCACAATGTCACACTAATATAAATTCTGGATGTTCTTTCATGCAGAAGCGATCGTGGTAGCGCATAAAAAAAGAACGGCAGCACGCATGCTTCAAAGCAGATGCATTGCTATCAAAGTTATAGGCATTCCCGATACTGTGCGGAATGATATATTTTTCTTATTTTTACTTACTGCAATGATGTACCTCTGCATAGATCCCCTCATGTGTCAGCCACCTTAGGTAACCTTATATTTTACGTTTGGCTCATTCATTGGCTCATTCATTGACACTGACCCGTTATATATTGGCCACGATGCCGCTGAAAAGATGGAACCCTTACCGTTGCTGTTTTTCTATGTTGTTTATTTCTATGATGCATCCTCTCTAAAATTCAGCCATTACTGCCCTCTTGCGGTGTCCTGCCCGTACGAATTTCATGCTAAGTTGCGGCGTTTATTCTTGTTCTTTTTTTGTAGCGCAAAAATCTGCATGTTTGTTGTTGTAGCTTTCGTGTGATATTGAATCAAATCCTGGCCCTAGCGCCGAACAAACACCTAAAATTGTCCTTGAAATTGTGCTTAGGCTAGAAGTGGGTCAGAATGCATTATTCAGTGAAACTAAGCAGCTGAGCGAAAATAAAGATGCTACCGATAAAGAAATTAAGAGCTTGACTCAAAGGGAGTGGTCATTTTGGAGTCAAAGTTTGTTTGTTTGTTTGTTTGTTTATTTGTTTATTGACAAAACAACGCTCAAGAGCGGTTTGTCTTGGTGCCAAGGCAAAAGGCGGCATTAAAAGCCACCTGACTAGGCCTTTGACACCAGACAGCACGCGCAGCACACAACATGAGCGCAACATGCTTCAAAACACACTGCATAATATGAAACACATACAAATAAAAATACATGTACAGAGTATCAAACACGATAAAGCAAGATAAGGAAGAATGGCAGAATTAGTCGTCAACACATTCATCATCAACAAGGCACAGAACTATTAGGGCCAATGAACTACAATTGGATTTGAAGAGAACAAAACAAATGTACAACAAAAATTACAACTGTTGGAGGAAATACATTTTGGTTAGTTTTTCTGAAAGCAAGCAAGGAGGGAGCACTCTCCATTGTATCTAAAAACGATGGATAACAATTCCGTAGGTTCGGAATTTGCCATTTTAATGATTGCACACCGTATCTAGTTCTCGTTTTAATCTTTACAAAGTTCTTATTTCTGAAATAATATGGTGTCTCCGTATTTCTATATGTATGAAAAAACAGCTCACGATTTGCTTTTAATTCGAGAAATATCAATTCCAACAAACGCTGTTTATATAACATTTCTATGTGAAGTATCCGTAATTGCTGGCTATTAGCAATTGTTCTGAGTTTGTACGTGAGCACCAACTGGGAAAATTTGCTTCAAATTAATGTACGCCAGCAATTGCTAAGTTTGTTTCTCATACCCCCCACAATGTCCAACTTTTCTGACCATGCTACTGGTTCATTTGGCAATAACCTTCTGGCAGTAGTGCGAAGGTTTGACGAAACTGAAAACTGAATCCGACGGTGCAATTTGTATTTCTTTGAAATTCCAGATAATGATAAAGAGACCTGCTCAATTACAGAAAAAAAGTTATTGCCCTGAGGCCAGTTAAGTTGCGAATCAGAATTGCTAGTTCTGAGTTTGTACGTGAGCACTAACTGGGAAAATTTGCTTCAAATAAATGTACGCCAGCAATTGCTCAGTTGATTTTTTTAAAGTTAAGCAGGGAATTCTGGCTAGTGCACATAAGCTGAAGAATACTGGGGTCTCTATTGGAGAAGATTTTTTCGCTTGCTACTCGACAGGCACGTAAGAAATTGCTTCAATTTGCCAGAGAACGGAATCGTCATTACAAAGTGAATGCCGTATTATCGATACGAATTTTCGTATCGATAATACCACTTACATCTACGACAGTTGTTCTGATTTCGTAGTACCTCCTCGATAGCTAGTTACAGGTTTGCCCAGTGGTAAAGTGCGGCGACCATCAACTTCACGGCACCTTGACTTTCAGTATCATTTACTAACAGCTGCAGCCTGTTGCCAAAACGTGCTACTGCTTGAATCATATCTTTAAGATAGCACGTCTGACGTTGTATTGCTAACTAGGCCTGCCTTCACGCAGATGTGTGTGATTCCGAGTGATATCATATTTCTAATGAGTTCGCTATTTATCACCATGATCGTTCACATAGGATGGGTGGCGACATGTTGACGGCCATCAGTAAGACTATACCTTCTTTCCTTGTTGACGCTGACACTGCTCTTGAGGTAACTTGAGTGGCTTGTCCTACATTATAGTGGAATTCACTCAAGGGCGTTTGTCATCGCCTACCTGCTTCTGACTGCCTGTTCGGGTCTGATCTTCATAAAAGTACTTCTAGGCACTTTGAACAGTTTCCTAATAACAAAATCTACCTACGTGGGGATTTTAATTTCCCTTATAATAATTTGACTCGCTTGTCTTCATCGAGCGCAAATTCAGGTGATCTTATTCAGCTGTGTATAGACTTTCATCTTACGCAGATTGATTTGATCCTATTCGCGGCACTAATATATTAGACCTTATTCTCACGACAGAGCCACATAACATCAGTTCTGAAGAGCAGCTTCGCGGCTTTAGTGACCAGAACCTACTGCAGTTATCAATATTATGACACTGAAATTTGCTGGGGCTGAAAGTAAGGCTATCAGAGATTATAACAAGGCAAATTACGAACAAATGATCAATGAACTTGAGGTGTTTTCCAAGAAGACGCTTCTTCCGTCATTCACAAACCATTCTGTTGAAGCAAATTGTAATTCTTTTAGAAATATTACGTCAATTTTTTAGATAAATGTGTTTCACTAGTTACTATATTTACTAAAACTTAACCCATGGTTTAATAAATCGCTTACATCACTCAGAAATAAAAAGAAAATGTGATACGCTTCCGCTAAGCGGCTATTGTGTACCTCGTCAAGGTCTAACGATAAAGTTTCTTTAAAAACTTACTGTCTAGCCTGATCTGAACCGAAAACCAAGTATTTTTCGCCGACGTGTCCTCACTTTACGCACTAACCCTAGAAGGTTTTGGAGAGCTATCTCTTCTGATCGTGACAGTAATACTGTTACACTACAAGCGCTGACAATGTTCGTGTCTCTGCATCTGAGTGAGCATGAAATTTCAATTCGGTTTCATGTTCTGTGTTCAAAAATGAAGACTGCTCCTTCGTTCTGTGTGTCTCCAACCTTGATTATCGCTTCATGTCCCCTATAGATATTAGTGTTGAAGGCAGTGCGAAACGAATACGTGATGTGAAGGTGTCTACATCGTGTGTATCGACAATACTGTTTCTAAAATTCTAAAGAAACACCTCCGCCATGTCCAGTCAGGTTTATTACATTTTTGAGCACGCTTTATCCAAACGACTTCTTCTTGCTGAGTGGAAGATAGATAGCCAAAGTTATTCCGATATCCCGAGAAGGAAACAGACATTCGACTTGTAGCTCCCGCCCTGTTTCGCTAACATGCATTTGTTGCAAGCTTCTGGAGCACATCATTGCCTCCCATATATCCAACCACTTTGACTCTAATAACGTTTTCTCTCCAATTGAACATAGTTATCCTAAAGGATTGTGTTGTGACACTCAACTATTAAAATTTTCGTCAGATTTACATTAAGGTGTGAATTATATCAAATTTATTCATTACGTCTTTCTCGACTATGCAATATGCTTTGGCAGAGTTGGACACTGTCGTCTAATAGCTTAATTAACTCCTCTTGGGAGTCGCTCAATAACAATATCCTGGCTTCGCAATTTCTTATTTAATTGGCAACAGTGCGTATCTGTGAATAACTTTAGCTCATTCACATCAGTTGTGAAGACAGGTGTAACCCATTGTGGCATATTGGGCCCTCTTTTCTTCCTAATTTTTATCAATTATTGGCCCAGCAATATTTCCTCGTGCATACAACTTATCGCGGACGACTGCGTAATTTACATAACGATTAACTGGTGTGGTGACCATCTGACTTTACAAACCGACCTTCACTAAGTTAATGATATGGTGCGACCATTGGCAAATGACACTTAACACATCTAAGTGTTGCGTCCTATCCTTCACTCGTAAGAAATCCTATCCTAAGTGTCGTTGCAAAATCTGTTCGGCTGAAGCTCTTCTTGACTGTAGTTACAAAAATCTTGGTGTTTACTTGTGTAATAATTTTGAAAGGAGCTCTCACATCGAGAAGACATGCGCCTTAGCTAACGGAACTTTAGGATTCTTACGGCGTCATCTGCACTTTCCCCATATATCATCCGCCAAAAGGCCTAACCAACTTTTGTACGCCCGCAGCTGGAATATGGTTCATCGATCTGGCTTCCTCATCAACAATAACTGATAGATAAATTGGAATACATCCAAAATAGTGCTTCCGACTTTATAACTTCTAATTACAGTCGTCAATCTACTATTACCCAAATTAAACGCGATGTTTTCCTCCCTGACTTGCATTCCCGCCGCTATGTTGCCCTTCTAGGCATCTATCATAAATACTATATAACTCATGGTCCAGCCGTTCTTCGCTTGAAATTACTTCTGGAATATCTACTCGACATCATATTCGTCTCAGTTTAAGACGCATTTCTGGCTGCACACATTCATTCAACAGCTCTTCATTGCCGCGCGCCATCGCACTATGGTATAGCCTTCCATATGATATTGTTTCATTAAAAGATCCTGGCAAATTCCATGAACGTCTGGAACTTCACATGTTCGCTTGACTAACTTTTACGACTTGTTATTGTATTCGCCTTGGTATCGTTTTCAACTTTGTTTTGTATTATATTCCCTTTACTTTTTATGTGTTTGTCAATATTTAGCAGTGTTACTTTTCTGGATATGTACAAATTTATTTGTTTCTCCTACTATGTAGTTACAGTGTTGCCTTAATTATTGTCATTCTTCTGCAGCCCCGCTACGCAATGTTCTGTCGAGCCTGCAGCATAAATTGAATGAATAACTAACAGTGATTCAGTCCTTTAGCCCCTTTATTCAACACTATCGAGAATGGCAAATAAAGGATAAATTCTCCGACAAAAAAGATGTTTACTCCTGTTGCCGCAGATAGCTATCCACATGCCAGTTGTGTGTCGAGGGTTGCTAATAACGTAATGAACAACCGAACAGCAAATTTCCAGCCCTAAACGTTTCCATGTCTTCAGAAGGCGCGCTTGAAGATACAAGCGAGAAATTCGTAGTGAAAAACGTGGCTCTTTGGGATTGTGACGTAAATGGCTTCCTACGCACAAGTGACGGGCGGCGACGCGAAAATGGCATGCGTGACCTTAAGCAGTGTACAGGTCGGTCGGACACCCAAGTCTTCATGCAGCAAATCTTAGTGCTGGAAGAAAAATACAGTAATTTTGAAGCGACCGTGTATAATTCAACGAAACTCCTTTACCAAAATGAGATATGTGCACGCGTTCCAGCGTTGTGTCGCATCTTGGTTTTGAGAGACCTATAGTCGATCTTATGTCCCTCCTCGTTGCCTATGGGTAACACAAGTACGAATTGCACATCAAGTTCCTTTGAGCGACGGTAGCTTCTTGTGTGCCCTACTAGCCCAGCGGCTGTAGTGTTTGGTGCTCAGCTTGCGGTCACGGATTCGTTAGCGATCGCCCCAGTCAATGCAATAGGCCTTGTGCGCCATGCGTTCAGCGGCGCTATAGCGTAAAACTATTCCAAACTTTTCTATTCCAATTCTGTAATCAGCCCACCGCAATTGGACAAAAACTCTTTTGGACCACCCCCATTTTTCCGACGGCAGCTTGTGACACGGGGAGTGACGTCACTACTCTTTCGTGTATGAAAGTATCAGCGTATTAACTTATTTCATTGTGGTTGCATTACCGCTGTAGGGAGGCGACTTATATTTAGCATTCCCACCGCGCAGCGTGAATAACAGCAGCGACAAGGGAAAAGAAATGGTCATACTAAAAGAGGCTGCGTGCGGCCGCTGGTCGTATTGCCCGGAAAACCCCGCACCGGGGAACTCTGCACGTACACATTCTCCCGTGTTTGAATAATGAGCCGAAGAAGTAACTTAAGAATAGAGCATTGCATACCTTCCTCAGCAGTTGGTTGTAGTGGTGCTTTTCAACGTCCTCTTTCGTAAACAGCGATGGGGAGTCTATTTTTTTCATGTGCTGAGCCTTGGAATATCAGGGGTCGACGGTATAGGACGCAATGATATGCGACGCATGCGTGCGACTAATATTGTTGTGAAGATAAGCTTTTATCGAACAGTTACAATTTAGAATAGAAAATGTTAAGTGTGAAGCTATTTTTCAATGTATGCCTTCGTGTGTACACTGTCACGTTGAGCGAGAAAATCGCTAATGTGGACATTTCTGTAGAATCGTTGAAGGATGTGGGCGAAGGGAGCATTGAATCTGCTGAACACTGCTTACAAGTAAAATCCACACCAATGAAAGTTATAACAGGTGGTGTCTTCAAAATGTGACGGTGGAACTGTTTCGTGCGAGTAGAGGCGCTGTAAAAAGCGTGTCTTCTCATTTTCGCAGAGACAAGTAAGAAACCTCTCAATTTTAACAGAGCATCTTCTCACATTAGCCCGTTTCAGTTCAGCCTGTGGCCTCGTGCGAGCCATCTAGTTGGTTGCTATCAACCTACCCTACAATTACAACCCCAATCAATGACCACTGTTCTTGGCTATTTCAAATAAGGGCTTGCGCATACTTTTACAAAGCGGCTACATGTGCAAGTCCGTTATTTGCGCTAGCCTCCTCAAATAGTGTATACTTGTAGTTGACAATAAAATCCATGTTTGCTTTGAAATGTACGTCACTACTAGAAATGCATGTTTGGCTTTTGACATTCTATTTAATACTTTGTTTTGAAATATACGTCACTAAAATTCCTTTTTCGCTCTTATAATGTGGGTCACCTCCCAGTACATACACAAGTTTGACGTCACTATAGTGAACAACAACACATTCCTCTATGTTTACTTTATGGAACCGGCGCTCAATGAATTGCATTTTCACTTTCAGCTCTGATATCAAAGGCGAAACGAACATAGATATGCCAGTGTGCTTTTAATATTATAATACCAAGTGTCTCCAAACAATTGGAGAGCGGAGTAGAGAAAGAGGATTATACAGGAGTTAAGAACGGGTTGTAGAGGGTAGTAGGGTGCAGGTCGCAGAATACTTCCGTTAGCCAATGCCATATTACACCAAAACACACAATAGAAGGGAAGCATCAGAGGATGCTATCGAAATTCAAGCAGAGAAGCACGAATAGTGATGGAAAGTAGCCAAATATATGGGCCTTCAAACGCAAGTAGAAACATGATCAAATATTTTGCAAAGCATGCAGAGTTGGTAATGAAAACAACGTTATTTAGAAAGCGGTTCCAATCCGCAGAAGTTTGTGAAATTGTGCGAGAGAATGGTGGTTCCGCTTTGACGATGCAGACAAAAGAGTAATAAGAAGGTGCAGCGAAAAGCCACTTTCTAAAGTGTTGTTGCTCATTTGTTTAATAATAGCAGCAAAGTCTAAACATATTCCTCTATCATGCTAGCTCAGCACACGTCTGCAACGGGAAAGAAACTGTGATAAAATGAGCCTGAGGAGCATATGTGGCGTGTGCTACATATATGCATGGAAACTTCAAGACACTTTGTCCTAATAGTTTACACGGCCAGCCAGCACGAGGAGAGCGATAAATGCGGTCCAATCCAAATGCCACACCGAATTATACAAGACAGAGCAGATGAAGAGATTCAGCAAAAGAAAGGCTGTACAAGAGCGGCAAGAATCCACCTCAGAGCTAGGGCATAGACCTCGACTGTACAATTGAGAGACTCTTTCCAGAGACCCACGTTCACTACAACGAGCTCCCTCTCACTGCTCCAAAGCAAAGCAGCAAGGAGTCATTGTCCTTTAGGTTATTCCTTGAGGTTGAAAATAGGGGTTTCTGAACGCCGCTTTACCTGCGGGTGTAAGGACGAGAGCGCAAGTTGCTCAGTTCGCTTAAAAGGAACGAGGGAGAGATTCAAAGAGCCAAACTGTGATAATCATTATTTTCTACGTTTTAATTCAAAGAAAAAGCAATTCTTTTACTTGTATCGGCAGTTTGGATAGCAAGCAGGAATTCAAAGTATTCTTGAATGATAGAACGCTTGAGAGGACGATAGCTGATGCCTAACCAACTGCTTGAATGTTCAGCATAACCTGAAGGACAAATTATACGTCCCAGAGGAGGGTGGAGCACCAATATTAGCAATGAAGCGTCTCCGTTTTTTTTTACATGTGCGAAATTTAAAAAAGAACAAGATTGAATTTTACTTGAAGTTCGGAGAACATCTCGCATGAAAGGAATAGGTCGGAATAAAGCCGAATACCTGTCACACTTAGGGTGTTGTGCTCACGGGTTCACATTAGTTTCTCCTAACTAGGAAAGCAGGAATTTCATATTTGTTTTAGCTATTCATTGCTTGTTGAGAAATATGGCAGTCGATTTATGATTCTATTCAAACCATAAGTCAATTTTCCATTTTGAGAGTTTCTGCTCTAAATTTTGTATCGGCAGTAACGAAAGCGATATTTGTTCTGCTGCAATGATTTTGATGTTTCTCTATGTGAGACTTTGTAAGTTATCAACGTATAGTGTGCTAGCTTACTTTGCAAGAATGAATGAAGAGCAGAAGGCTACTCAAAATGGAATGCTATTCCTTCTTGTTAAACACTTCTTCCAAGAACACCCAATGATAAGAAGCACCTGTAGCTTCTAAGATTTTGTAGGTTGATTTTCTGGCTTCAACTTTATAGCCTGCACGATTCATAACGGTCAAGTGTCCTTTATATGGGCACTGTAAGTGGTCTTAAACAAAATTTTTCTCTGCAGAAATTGATAATATTCTACGCGTATACCACGCGTTCCTTATGAGCCACATTAATTACGTCGCCTCTGCCCAGAATTGGACGAAAATAGAAAAGGCGAAACTAAACACACTCATGCGGAAGAGCATCAAACAGGTCTTGGGCATTCCGCAAAGAGCAAATACAGCAAAGGTTGAGCAGCTAGGCATGCACAACAACATCAACGAAGTTATGGAGGCTCGGACTATGGAGCAAATGCTCCGCCTATCCTCGTCCGAACCCGGTAGACTAATTCTAAGCGAAGCTAATGTCTCCCCATCTCCATATCTCGAGCACGCGGTTACCCTACCGAGTGAAATTAGAGACAACTACAGAGCCTCACCGTTTCCCAGAAACGTGCACCCACTATACAGCGTGGGTAGGCGCTGGGCCCACGCCCGCGCGATTCTCGACTGCACCGACGCGGATCGTGAAGCCACCGCATTTGTGGATGCGGCCCAGTACGGCAATACATCAACTTTCGCGATAGCAGTTGGGGACAGCAACGGAACGTTAGGATCATCCGCATCGGTTAAATCGACCACCAGCGCTAAAGCAGTAAAGATAGCCGTAGCCATCGCCATGGCAGACCCCACATTTACCCATTTCCTCACGGATTCGCATGCTGCAATTTGTGCTTGCGAAAGCGCCAACGTATCGAAAGAGGTAGGGCATATACAACTAGCGAGCTCAAAAGAGTTCAAACGATGCCTCTCCTCATTCGCCACTCACATGGGGAAAGACATTCACCCGCAAAAACCCAACCTCAATGAAACGGCCCCACGACCGTGCGCGAGAACTTGCCCGCCGCGACGGTCCCACGGCCTCCGAGGTGCTGGACATTCAGTTTAATGACCCGCTATTCACTTACCAAGAAATTACCTCACACTATCGAAAAGGCAGAATGAAATACCCGCTCCCGCACGCCAAACTCGAACGCGCGCAGGCGGCCGCGTTTCGAATGCTTCCATAGGACTCGTATCTGTCACGAGGCCTGCTAAGCCACTACAACTCAGAAATCCCGGCAAATTCCCCAGACTGCCGAGAACTCTTGCTCACTCTCGCACATGCTTTGGGAATGTACCGCGTTACCAGAGGGCCCTCTCTCCACTTAGCCAGAACGGGAAGAAGCCCTAAAAAGCCCGCACCTCAAACTCCAACTCAAGGCCGTCCAGAGGGCCCAAGAACTGGCGGAGCGTCACCACGTTCCCGTCCCGACTTGGGCGTCGCCTCCTGTTTCGGCCCAAGGAGCTCCCCGCGTGCGATCTCCAACGGTTTAAACCTCCTCAGGACCTCAATAAAGTTATTGACTGACTGACTGCAGAAATCAAGTTGATGCGTGGAGCTACATTACTTAACTACCTTGTAGAAGTAAACATCGGCACGAGATGAATTTTTCCCTCCTTCCTAGACTTAGCCTGCCATGTAATGATGATTGTAATGTGAGACTATGAGAATAGACTGCCATAGGCAAATTATTATTGATCATTTAGAAATTGATCAAACACGGCTGTATAGAGTCGTAAGAATATACTTTGGAAACTGCGTAATTGTATTCGTAATAAAATTACACAATGCAAAACCACGTCTGCTACGCTGAAACGATGTATTACGAAGAGGTAATGTGCCTAATTATGTCGCTACAAGTAGCGTTACTATCTCACCAAGGCACCTAAGCAGAAGGGGCCGAAGGCATGCGCCATACATGTCGCTACTGTTTCAACATCAGCCATTCGTGAGAGGGTGATCTCGTAACATAACTGGCTCACATTGCTCAATAAAGAAACGCCTCGAAAAAAATTTAACACATTTGTTATGAAGAATTGGTTCTGTTCCATGAAACAATACCGGATGAAGGGGAATGCGGCAACAGTGTGCTACAGGAAAGTCATTTTTTCGTCCAAATTCTGTTTCCCAACCCTCTACCAAGACGTGTTGAAAGCTCAGTCTCTCAATTTCTAAATTTATCATTTTTATGTGTATATTGTAACAATGCGATTATTCTGATGCAAATAGGTAAATAACTTATTTTTTGCAGAAATTTTTGAGCAGAATATTAATACAGATGTGTTTATTGCTGTATTTCAACTTTTACTCTAATATACGCACTTTATGACTGTTCTAAATGTAGTACTTCTCATTGCTCATCATTATTTATTGTATGATGTATTTTCAAACCAATATTTCGACTTTGTTTATGTATACAATTATTTATGTATATATATTACTAGGTATTTAATACAGACCTGTACCTCTATGTTTATCTTTCCTATATGTTATCATTTTTAGCTTGAGTTCATTGGTGTCTTTTGTGTGGTGCTCTTGAACAGTCATGTTCAAGCACTTCGTTCACCGAGGACAAGCGACTCAATGAATTTACAGACGTACAAATCGGCCTTTCGTCGATCACGTTTCGTCGATTCCAATTCTCAAAGGTGTTGTGACGTACTTGTTCTTCATGCGTCTATTTCGGTTGCTTTATTTTGACATGGAAACAAGGTTACTGACATTCAAAATCGAGAATATGCTGTTCCAACAGGAAATGACGGTCGAGAAACAACGCTGTCCGGGCGAATCATCGGTAGCCCTGCGTGCAGACGTCGGCTTTTTACGCCTTGAGGCAATAACTCTGGAGACAAATTTTTGATAGAAATACTTGATACTTCTAAGCTTTTCATATAATTTCGCATTTTCTTCATTAGTCCTTCATGTGCAATTGTACTGCTTCCTCGCCTTCGGCATAATCAACTACTTTTTTTGGTAGCAAATCAGTACAATGTGTCCCTCCTAGGGTAAAACTTTGGATGAACGAGAAAAAAACACGCGAAAATACTTGCTTTTATAGAAAACCCACAATTACCAAGCTTCTCGCTTACAAAGTTTCTTTTCTTTGCTGCTGTTCCTCTGTTTCGCTGGATCGATGATGCTTGGGTACTTTTCTAAGATTCTATGCGCTTGTTTACTTATATCAGAATGCCTTTGGATCCCCGTATAGCATTAGTTTATTTAAATATTTGCTTTTTAGTGGTTTTGTCTACTTGCGGCTCCATATATTTTCTTTTTAGGCCTAGTAGCTCACCAATCCTCGTACAACATAGCACCACCAAAACGAGGTTTGTTCCTTTCGACACAATGTGCGTTAACCACAGCCATCTCGTGTAACATACCATGCCTCATGCACAATTGAACTCCCTGCATCCAGATCAAAGCTATAGATGCGCAAGAACGAAGACATGGAGAAACCTATGCCGCAGAGCTCTACGCCCCAACGAAACGTCTACCAAAACAAAACGTCCTCTAATGTAAAGACAAAAAACATCACTTTGTCGAAGGTCCACTAATTGATAGGAATCCAACTAAATAATTTAACGCGAGGTATCGCGCTCCTTAAATCCCTGCTCCTTAAACTGCTAAAGTAAGACTACGCATGTTTCGACTGGCTTACCGAACGAACAAAGATCGACACAACCTGGAAACATCAGCACAAGACGGATTTTGCTCTCCTTTCTATACTTAGCGTGCCCTATGATGATGATTGGAGTTTGAAGGGGTTGAGACACCAAATTTTGAGGCTCTAGAAAGCCTGTTGTAGGCTGCTTCTGTATGCGAGGACACCCACAACGAGGTATTGGATGTGGCAAACATTTGAAAATAATTTTATTTCAGCCCGGAAAAGTCCTTAAAAGCTCCTTCTCGTGGTCGAGGCCCATCGCTGGGGCGACTGTTACGACGTGACTGCGGAGAAACGAAAGTATTGACGTCATAGCGCACTAGCACAAAAACCTGGCGTATGATGAGTACCGATAAAATGCCTATTACGGAGCCTCCTGAACCGAGAGACCGAGCACAGCCTCCATTATGACTGAGCTGCAGGCATATATATATGCGTTCTTAATGCAAAGAAGGGGTAAGGCGTGCAGACATGGACACCAGAGGAGAGAAGTGGATAATACGAAAGCTGCACGGCGGCCCGGGCCCGGCAAACGGCGTGCGGCGAGTTGCCGTGCCGGTAATGTGGACGGGCCTTTACAGGTTGAGTGTGACACCAGCCGGCCGGCTCCGAAAGCGACCAGGATATTCGGCGTTTCTGTTGTCCACTTCTGTCATCTTGTCTCCGTGTCTGAACGCCTTACCCCTTTGCATAAATAATCCTCACCAACTATCCCAGATTTCTGTCATTCTAAAAATCCGTTCGCGATGCTACAAGCTTGTAGAACGCTGTAACCGAGCTAACCCTGGCACCTGGCTAACCGAGACATGCACAGCGCTGTAGCAGAGAGCAGTTCATGTAGCATCTGCGAGTCGCATAGTTCGGAAACTCGGAGCGGTGTCTCGTTCGTTTTACGTTTCTCAGCGTGTAAAGGCCCGCCCACACGGGCCGCCGTGCGACGTTGGCTTTGCTAGCGATCGGCGAGATTTCCTTGCCGTAGAGAGGACGGTTCGGGACCTATCTGTGCGGCAGGCGTAGGGATAAGCGGCCAATCAGCGACTGAGGAGAGGTGACTGTAACACCGATGGCAGCTCACCGCCGCTGATCGTTCAGCGGCACCGATATCGTCGCTAGGATTACCAACTCTCAGAATCCGGAATATTTACTTACCGTTGTTCTTGGTTTAGCTGTAATTATAATGATCCCGACATGCCATTCGAGTTTCCACTTGTTTACCTTTGCTGGGAGAGCACGTGTATCCATGCCCGAGCATACGATGCAGCATAGCTTAACGTGACTATTTTTTTGTGACCCACGTTTCCAAGCCCCGTTGCGTTTCCCCTCCTACGACGTCATAGCATCACCCGGAGACCAGAAACGAAAACTGAAATCGCTCGGTATCATAATGCTCTTAATAAACTATTTATCGGATATATATGAATCCCGCGATGTGTATCGTGGTTCCTGAAGCAGTACACAACGCTTGAATGGAAGAACACATGAACGAAAATTTTGATGTCTCCACCCATTTAACGACGGAAGGACCAGAAGTGGCCAAAGAGCGCCAAGGCTATGAGATTAGTCTGTCATGGGCAAATTATTCTTGATCGGTCAGATGTAGATAAAGCACGCCAGTATAGAGGCCTAAAAAATATTCTTTGACAAGTGTGTACATGTGTTCGTAATAAAACTAGACAATGACACAGGACATATGCTACACAGAAACGATGTACTACAAAGAGGTGATATAATAAATATGTGTCTACGAGTATCACTACTGCCTCACCAAGGCCCTTAAGTAGAAAGGCCCTGAGGCATGTGCCATACAGGTCGCCACTGTCACGGCATCAGCCTCTCGCGTGAGGATGCGCTTAAAATATCGTGGCCTTATAGCGCGCAGTAAATGACATCTTGTAAAAAAATATAACACTGATTTGAGATAAAAAATTGGTTCTCCTCCAAGAAGCAATACCGGATGATGGGAAACGCGGTATCACTATGCTATAAGAACGTGCTTTCTTTCACTCAGATATCGCCACATCTACATTTCTGCATCAAAGTTGTAAATTTCTAGATATGTTTATCTGTGCTGCAACAGAGTGAATGTGGTAATGCAGAATTGTGAATAGGTTGTTCACTGTTGAATTTCATTCACGAGAATTTCAATATGGATTTATTTATTGATGCAAATATCAGAAAAATACTTTTGTTAATCACCTGCTTTTGCTTTATTATACGCAATTTACAAATACCGCAACTGTAGTGTTTCCATATGTTCAGTCTTTCTTATTTGTTTGTGTATTCGCCATCCCGAAGTACGCTTTTGTTTGTTTACGCATCATATATATATATATATATATATATATATATATATATATATATATATATATATATATATATATATATGCATAGATAATACGACTTTATACATTTCTATAGTTCATATAATATGACAACTATTCGCTTGAGGGCTATGCTGCCTTGTGCTTAGTGTTCTTGCAAGGTTAGGTGTCAATGGCCATCCACTTCTTTCAGCGAGCAAAATCAGCTCGATAGGTTTACAGACCTACAAATCGACCATTCATCGATATTGTTGCAAGGCTGCAGCTCTGGTGTTATTGGTGGAATGTGACAACTATATTATAGTATGATTTTGTTTTTCAATGCATTCCCGCAGTACCCAGAGGAGTCGCGATACCTGAATAAGAAACAGCAATGAACAGGATACAGAAACTACTGCTATAACTAGCGATGAAGTCAGAAGGGCCCTGCAAGACATGAAACTAGGAAGAGCGGCAGCAGGAGAACGGATTAGAGTCGATTTAATCAAAGTTGGAGGAGACCCAATGCTTGGAAAACTGGTGGCTCTTTATCAGAAGTGTTGTATCGAGTGCAAGGTCCCAGAAAACTGGAAGAATGCAAGCGTTATACTAATCCACAAAAAGGGAGACGTTAAGTAATTGAAATATTATAGGCCCATTAGCTTACTCCCAGTATTACATAAATTGTTTACCAAAATAATCTCCAATACAATAAGAGCAACACCGGACTTTAGTCAACTAAGAGAGCAGGCTGGCTTCAGAAAGGGATACTCTTAAATGGATCACATCCATGTCATTAATCAGGTAATTGAGAAATCGGCAGAGTACGATAAGCCTCGATGTATGGCTTTCATAGCTTACGAAAAGGCATGTGATTCAATAGAGATACCAACAGTCATAGCGGCATTACGGCATCTCTCCATTACGGCAGTCATAGCCGCATCTCTCTAATGCTATTCAGTGCGTGCTACGAAGAAGTATGCAAGCCATTACGCTGGGAAGGCTTAGGAGTAAAGATCTACGGCGAATATCTCAGCAACCTTCGGTTTGCCGATGACGTTGTGCTATTCAGGAAAAATGCAGACGAGTTACTACAAATGATTAAGGACCTTAACAGAGAGAGCGTAAGAGTGGGATTCAAGATTATTATGCCGAAGAAAAAGATAATGATAAAAAGCCGCGCAAAGTAAGAAGGGTTCAGGATTGCCCGTGGGCCTCTAGAGTATTTGAAGGAGTACGTTTACCTAGGTCATTTAAACACAGGGAACCCTGATCATAAGAAGAAAATTCACAGGAGAAAACAAATAGGTTGGATACTACACGGCAGACATTGCCAGCTCCTGGCGGGAAACTTACCATTGTGATTGAAAAGGAAGGTGTACAATCAGTGCGTTCTTCCAGTGCTGACATATGTGGCAGAGGCTTGGAGATTGACACAGAAGACTGAGAACAATAAAGGACAGCGTAAAGAGCGATGGAACGAATATGGCGAGCATAACGGTAATAGACAGAAAGAGAGCGGTTTGGATAAAAGGGCCAATGGGTATAGACAGTATGCTAATTAACATCAAAAGAAAAAAATGGAACTGGGCAGGCATAAATGCAGAGGCACAGTGCAACGTACGCAAGATCGCGCTCAGTACTCGGTCAGGGGCACATTGAACGTAGAACCGCTTCCGAGAAACGTACACGCGCAATTATACTAGGGGGGGGAGGAAAGTGGAGGTCCCGAGCACTGCTGAAATCGGCCGCCAACTTCCCGGGAATGGCGGCATTTGTAGACGCGGCCCAGCACGGGCGCAGCGGCCGGTACGCGGCCGTCTAGATACGCTGGAATGGGACGATCGTTAAGGCAACATCGGTCAAAGGCGTAGCGTCCGATGTGGCCGAACAGGTGGCAACAGCCATGGCAATGAGGGGCCCCCAACGTCCTTACTTCTACACAGGTTCGCTATCGGCGGCTAGAGCATTCGACTCGGGCTCGATATCGCGCGAAGCTGCGGCCGTCCTCGGCAGCGATGGAGCCGCGGGTCATCACATCGTCAAATGGTTCCCGGTCCACACGGGGGCCGACGTCCACCCCGACTTTCCCAGAGACAATGAGCAGGCGCACGGTCACGCGCGAGGGCTCACGCACAGCGGCGATCGTGGCGAGCGAAGTGGCGGGGAAGGAGTGGAGCACCGAGACCCGCGGCTCACCTTCAACGAAAGAGAAATGCACTATAGGCTCTCGAAGAGGACCTTCCCTCTCCCCCACGCTAAACTCAATAGACCACAGTCATCGATATTCAGAATGCTTTAGACAGGGTCATTTCTCTCGAAAGGCAGACTGAGCCTTTTTTTACCAGAGCTAGGGCCGCAATATCCGGATTGTGGTCAATCGTATTGCTCGCTAGCGCAAGAAGAAGACTGGGTGGACGCCCTGCGAAGTGACAACCATGTGACCCTGCTCTGAGCCGTCCAGAGGGCTTACGAGAGTGCGGAGGCTTTCGTGTAAGTTTTTCGTAAGTTTTCTCACTCTGTCCCCTTCCAACTTCCAGCGTGCGTCACTCGAATCCTGGTGTTTAGGCGACGGGGCTCCTCTTTCCGCTCACAGCGCGATACCTAGGTGCAGTCACCGATGCGCAACGCCTGTGACGTGATCGCTGCCCCGTAGCATGTCTGGTGGAAAAGCGTCCCCTGCGATGTGTGCCATGCTGCTGGCGAGGAGTCATGCGTCTGCGTGGTGCTCCCAAGCGAGAAGAGGACGAGCCCATGGAGGCGTCAGCCCAATGATTGCGTCCATCTTGATGGCGCGTCGCGGCCCGGCTGCCCGTGCCGATCACAACGTTTGGCTCGCGTAGATCGTTTCTCCCTCCGAGGCACCGAGTTCTTTAGTTCATTCCGCTTGCTCAGGCGCGCGTGTCGTCTTTGTCTGACACAAGAGCATGCCGAGCGAATGAATGGGTTGTGCGAACGGGGTGCGATAACTCTATGGCGTTCCACTCTTGAAGGCGAAGCTTAAGTGTCCTCCAATTTTTTATAGAAATATTTCATAATGTTTACCTTTTCATGAAATTTCGGCCGTGTGTTCAAAAATTATTCGTGTGCAATTTTGCTGCTGTAACACATTCGACGTAATGAAGTACATTTTGGTAGCATAGTGTGTTGTAGGAATTCATCCCTAGCTAGCCACTTTGGATAAAGAGAGAAAATAACGAGCTGAAAAACTTGTTTTGGTAGCAAACGCACGATTTTCAAACTTATTGCTCTCAAAAATCTCTTGTTTTGCAGGGATGATTGCAGGGGAATGATGTGTTTTCTATTACTTTAATGATTGATTGATAAATATCAGCATTCCTTGCTTCTTGATAAAGCACACGGTTCATTGAGTAGTTGTGCTATATACCGTAAAGTATATACAACAATATTCACGGCACCCATATCGAAGCTATTGTTGCACTAGGACGTAGATATGCATGATTTTATGGCACATCGCTAGAAATGAACTTGCAGAAATTTTCAAGTTAATCAACAAGCCTAATACAGCTGACATAAAGAAGAATAACATCGATAGAAATAAACATGCTTTCAGGAAGGAAGGAAGCCTAAAAGTAGTGAAGGAGATACTGGGAATAGGCAAGAATCCGATGTATGCGTTAAGAGACAAAGCCGGAAATATCATTACTAATATGGATGAGATCTTTCAAGTGGCTGAGGAGTTCTATACAGACTTATGCAGTACCAGTGGCACCCACGACGATAATGGAAGAGAGAATAGTCTAGAGGAATGTGAAATCCCACAAGTAACGCCGGAAGAAGTAAAGAAAGCCTTGGGAGCTATGCAAAGGGGGAAGGCAGCTGGGGAGGATATGGTAACACCATATTTGTTCAACGATGGCGGCAGATTGTTCTAGAAATACTGGCGACCCTGTATACGCAATACTTCATGACTTCGAGCGTACCGGAATCTTGGAAAAACGCTAACGTAATCCTAATCCATAAGAAAGGGGACGACAAGGACCTGAAAAATTATAGACCGATCAGCTTACTGTCAGTTGCCTACAAACTATTTATTAAGGTAATCGCAGATAGTATCAGGAACATCTTAGACTTCTGTCAAGCAAAGGACTAGGCAGAATTCCGTAAAGGCTACTCAACAACGTCTCCCTGCTGGGCTTCATGGTGGGTGGTCGGCATCACGGCCGAAAACCCCTCATCTATACTCATGGAAGACGCTTTCCCTAAACTCCCTGATCGCCCTAAGAAACGAGGGCACATCCAATATTACTTCCAGTTTTTCGGACGCCAAATCCAGTAGTTACCCCGTTTCCACGTTATTAACACTGAAAGGTCAGACAAACCGGTTCGAACCATTTGAACGTTGCTCGTTCCAAATTCCTTGACTGATGTTTTTGGTCCAGGTTACAAGGCGTCGGGGATGGCAAGCGGTGACCTCCTTGCGCAGCTTCGCGTTCTGAAGCAATATAAGAAACTACTGAAACTAGAGTCATTTGGGGATACCCACATAACAGTAACCCCGCACCTTACTATGAACACCACCCGCGGTGTTGTGTAGGACGATGATTTGCTTGAGCTGTTTGAGACTGAACTCTTCGAAGCCTTAGTGAACAGAATGTCATATATTTTAAATGAAACAAGATGGCGCGGGATGGCAAAGAGATTCAAACGAAGCACCGGATACTCACCTCCAGCTCAAGTGTCTTTCCCAAGTTTTACCCTACATTGATCACCGTCGTGTAGTGGTACCTGTAGTTCAGATGAAGCCATTATCACACCGGTGAGTGGATTGCCCCATTAGTACACTTCGCCATCCTGCAGAGTGTCGTGTTATTTTTATTTCTTTGGCAAGCTTCGCCCCTAGTGCTGTTGCATCAGTTTATAATCTGGAAATTGACTGCACCGAACGATTTGGTTGGTCGAGGAATAATTATATTACGTAGGCTGGCAGCTGCGACTGCCAGCCGCTAGAACCTCAAGGAAGAAACGCATATTTGTTAGCAAACTGTCGGAGTGCCAGACTTTTTAAAAGATGACCGCCTCGCCATGGTGCCACTTTTTATTCGGCATTTCAAAGTAATTATCGTGATCCCAGATATTCTTGACGGCGCTTTCTGGCGCTTTGCCGAGCAGCATTGGCTCTGCTTCCGTGCATTAAACAATATTTATTTAAGAAAATACGTCGCCGACTTCGCCAGTATCTGGCTTCCTACTTAACGCCGTCGCCCCCAAGTTACCGACATCTGACGACTCGCCTATATATATACGTGAGTACTATGCTGCCGTGCCTTGAGGGCTCTTGAAATGTTAAGTGTCATTGTCGATGCACTCCTCGAGGGGAAGTCACAGCCATTTCACAGATGGCGTTTGTTGAATGAGTTGCTTATCCCAGAGGTGTGGTGACGTACTTTTTCTTCGTGCTTCTGTTAGGATTCTTTTATGTTGAAATGGGAAAAATAGGATGCTGACGTTCAAAACTGAGATTCTCCTGCTCCTACAGCAAAGAATGGCCGAGAAGGAATGAAGACGAATCACCGGTAGCCCCAAAGCTGGCATCGGCTGTACACGCCTTGACGTGTGAACACTTGCGACGAAGTTTTAGAAATATTTCATACTTGTCCACTTGTCATCAAATTTCAGAGCATTTTTGCTACTATATTCATATTTAACCTAAGGAAGTGCTTTTTCTTGTACCATAAGAACGTTAGGGTATGTATCCCATGGCTAAAAACTTTCGATTTACGGAGATAAGAACAAGCCGAAATACTTGTTTTCGCAGGAAACGCAAAATTTCTACACTCTGCACTGACAATATTTATTCTTTCACCTGGAGTGATAATGGGCTACATTTTAAAGCTTTGAATATTTAGTTGATAAGTAACCGTTTTCCTTGGCTCCAGATACAGCAATGTCCGTTTTAATGAATTGCAATACTACCAAGTAGTATGCGCAAAAAAGTTGCTGAACACAGGTCAAAGCAACTGCTGCACAAAGACAGAGAAATTCTCAAACTCATGCGGCAAAGCTGTATGTCGGAACGCAATGTCTACCCACACAAGACGCCCAGACGGGAAACATGACTCTGCCGAAAGCTTACTCATAGATCGACACCAAACTGACTAATTTAATGCGAGGAATCACACACGTTTGCAGACACATTGTATTTTCTGCCTCTGAGAATGCTGAAAAAAGATTCCGCATATTACAGCGAAGCTGTATACCCCTCTCCTCCAAGTAAAGTTTCGCGTCATTGTTGGTGTAATAAGCAAAATATTCCCCATACGGGCGCCGATACCGAAGATAGTGCAATGCTGGACATACCCACAGCGGAGGTGAAGCAGGCATTGCATAGGCCCTGCATAGGCCCGATCGGCCTATGCAGAGGCCGCGGCCCATGCATAGGCCGATCACGAAGATAGTGCAGTCCTGAGCCAACCCACGGCGGACGTACAGTTCGCCATTAAGGGCCCACATACACAGCTTCTCTGGTCATTCTTCATCGCATAGTGGAAGGGCACTGAGGTTTATTTAGATTGGCTTACTGACCAAAAAAAAAAGGCGGTACAACCTAGAAACATCAGCAGGAGACGAATTTTTTGCTCCTCGCTAGAATTACCGCTCCATATAATGATCATTGGAATTCAATGGCGTAAGGACCAGACGGCCATATAGCACCAAGGCTATGAGAATAGACTGCCATTGGCTAAGTATTAATCACCATCGAGAAGTGGATCATACATGGCTGTAAAAAGCCGTAAGATTAATCTTTGGAAAGCGCGTAAATATATTCGTAATATGATTACACAATGACAAATGAGTTGCGCTAAGCTGAAACGATGTCCTGCAATCAGGTGATGCGCTTAAATATGTCGCTACAAGTAGCACTACTGCCACACCTAGGCGCATAAGCAGAAGGGCCTGAAGGCATGCGCCTACGGAGCAGTACTGTTGCAACGTCAGCCTTTCGTTTTACGATGAGCTCCTTATATAATTGGCTCACAATGCGCAATAAACAAACACCATGAAATAAATTACAACTGATTTCTGATCAAAAATGATTAGGCTCTAATAAACAATGACGAATGAAATGGAATACAACAAAGGTATGCAAGAGGAAAGATCTTTTTCCGTTCATCTTCTGTTTCCTAGCCCTCCAACAAGACGTGGAGAATGGTCAGCCTCTCACCACTCCTACAGCATTTCTACATTAGGTTTTTAAATTAAGATTTGTGTATGTGCAATAAACAATGCAATTATTCTAATGCATATATGTGAATAACTTATTCCCTGCTGAATTGTTCTCATGACAATTTCAGGAGAGATTTATACATTGCAGTAATTATGAGCTTTACGCTTTCGTAATCTGCTGCTTCTCATCTAATATGTGCAATTTACGCCCATTCCTACTTTATTGCTTCTGATTGCTCACTCTTATTTCTTGAACGGTGTATTCACCAGCCAATATTGTGATTTTGTTTGTTTATGTATATTATGTTATAAATTTATATAATACATAATATTATAATTGATAATGAATACGAAAATATTCTTAGCTATAATGTATATAAATGTAGACATTTGCTTACATGTTTATATTTCCTATAAATTACCATTTTAGCTTGAGTTCTATGCTGTCGTGTGTTGAGGGCTCTTTAAATGTTAAGTGAGATTTGCCATGCGCTGCATTTCACGAGGGAAAGCAAGTCGGTCATTTTAGAATATTTTGAATGGACCTTTCTTTAATGACGCTTGTAGTGCCGTATCTCTTGCATTATTGATGGGAAGTCACAGCGTTTTCACGGATCACCATTGTTGAAGATATGGCAATTCTCAATGGTGTGGTGACGTACTTTTTCTTCATGCGTCTGTTTCGGTTGTTTTCTTTCGACATGGAGAAAAAGGTTACTCACGTTCAAAATGGAGAATACGCTGATCCAAACGGAAATGACGGTGGAGAATTATTGTCGTCATGGCGAATCGTCGGTAGCTCTGCTTGTAGGCGTCGGCTAATTCTGCGTTGACGCATTACTTCGGGAGAAAAAATTTTGATAGACTTATTTGATACTTCTAAACTTCTCATATAATTTCCTAGTTTCGTTGATAAGTCACTCGAGTACAATTTTGCTGCTATCTCGCCTTCGGAGTAATCAACTTCGTTTTTGCTAGCAAATGAGTGCAATGTATCCATCCCATGGCTGACACTTTGGATGAACAGTGAAAAGCACATGCGGAAATACTTGCTTTGTTAGCAAACCGACAATTCACAAGCTTTTCGCCTAGGAAGTTTCCTTTGTTTGCTGTTGTGCTTCTGTTTGACTGGAACAATGAAAATGTGTTACTTTTTTAAGATTCTATGCATTCGCTTACTTATATCAGAACCCATTCCATCCTGGTACAGCACTAGTTTCTTTAAATATTTGCTATTTAGTGGTTCTGTCTGCATGTGGCTGCATATATTTTGTTTCTTTGGGCCTAGTACGTATCCTCGTACGACATAGTAGCATCAAAATTATTTTTTTAGACACAATGCATCTTAACCATAGCCATCTCGTGTAACATATCATGACGCATGTACAATTGAGCTTCCTGCATCGAGATTAAATGTATAGTTGTACAAGGACGAAGATATGCACAAACTTATGCCGCATAGCTGTACGTCTCAATCTACTGCTTATCCACACAAAACATCCCCAACTGTAAAGAGGGAAAATATTAATTTGTCGACCAAACACTGAATGGGCTTCGAGTGCCTACAAGGCACCATAAGGGATATTGTGCGTGAAGAACTGTGCAAGATCTTGACTTCATCGCAACCTCAGGTGGCTTCACCTCTGATGTGAACAAGGAGCAACTGCAGCAATCCGTTGGAGTTCTGCAGGTACGGCTGCAATCGTCGCAACTATAGCCACAAGCGTTGACATACGCCGCCACCAGAGTGGAAGGCGGCAGACTGTCTTTTCGACGTGAACTGCCTTTATTTTAATTGCTGAACGACGTTCTCGTAAAGCAGAACATCTCACCAGCTCGCACAAGCTACCTTCTCGTTGCAGAAGGAGCACTCCGGTTAGATGAGTGGGACGCTTTGCACCACAATCAGGCAGGCAGGCGCCTTCGCTTTTCTCGTATGCTCGCAAGAATACAAAGTAAGTACTATTGACAGTGGCTGACCAGCGACGTCAACCGGAACGTCAAGACATTCCGCACCGCCAGCGACGCAGAAATCTGCACCGATAATGCCAATGGGTTCACTGCAGCTGATCCAGCCTCCATCCCATCCGTTTCAGCAGATGGCGCTGTATTTGTTGTCACTACTACGTGACAATCACTATATCACTGAAAGGATGAGACGCTGACCCTTGCTATTTCTTGAGATTACGTTCCTCGGTGTCCATCTCCGTGGGTTCTCGATACCTTGGCCGCACTTTGCTATTCGAGCATTTCTGTCCTTGCTTCCAAAAGTTCAACGATGGCCAAGTTACGTTCCGTCGGCTACTGCCGGCTGCCAACGTGGTTAATTCAATGAAGGCCCCGCAATACCTGAAGCCGGATACTTAGGCCAGCCTCCTTTTCCATTTCCACCGGCTGTTAGCCTCTAGTTAGGTCTATCGCGAAAAATGTTTACCACCTTCAACTGTTCAACTGCGGGAAATAGCTCGTCTGCTTTCTGTAGGGAATAAATTTCGATGTCGAGTATTGGGCTTAGCATAACTTTGTAGTCACCGCTATCAGACTGAACCGTCGCGTTTGAACAACGGCATTACAGGCGTGGCATGCGGTCTCGTTATAACGAATGTTTGCGGAATTGCCAGATCTATATACATGAGCACAAGTAATGAAACAAACTACTTTTACATTATGTCACACATGAACGCCATTTGCATCACAGTCAAGATGCAGCAGCTGGGTGAACTTCGCATCAGCATGTCGTCTATGGCCCTCTATAAAAACGAAATCAAGTGTCTAGCGTGATGCAAAAGGTTTCCACGTGTGAGATAATGCAAAAGTTGTTTTTTGATTACTTTTTCTCATGTGTGTAGTTCTGACGATTCCGCCAACAATGGTCAGTTGAAGTCAGCGCCTGTGTTGTGTTCTTCCTTCAGTCTTCATGTATTGCGCTGTGCAAACATGTCGCTATACAACTCGATTCGTGACCCGCCGTGGTTGCTCAGTGGCTATGGTGTTAGGCTGCTGAGCACGAGGTCGCGGGATCGAATCCCGGCCACGGCGGCCGCATTTCGATGGGGGCGAAAAACGAAAACACCCGTGTACTTAGATTTAGGTGCACGTTAAAGAACCCCTGGTGGTCGAAATTTCCGGAGTCCCCCACTACGGCGTGCCTCATAATCAGAAAGTGGTTTTGGCACGTAAAACCCCACAATTTAATTTAACTCGATTCGTGTTGGTTCCAAACGTATGGTTCCTCCTCCGAATTGAGCACTTCAAAAAAAAGGAACGGGAAGTCGAGAATAGTGAACTAGACCGCGATCGGTTTTTCTCTTGCTTCTGTAGCGAGTTTCACAATTTCCAAGTTGCTGCGTGGCAGTGCATAAGTACTAACATGCAGCCAATTTTGCCTGTCAATTCTTTAGCTATCTGCTCCGACAAGCACGCTTGATGCGGCCCTTTCTGCTGCAGTGAAAGGATTGGCATTCATATACCGACAAGAGCTTGCTGCCTGTCTCAATTAACCGCAGCAATAACAAGAAGCAGCAGATTGTTAAGTGCTGTGAACTTTATGCATGTGATATTCTGTCAGTGGCACGTAGCGCTTAGTAGGCAAACTTTGAATGGCTGCTTCGATAGCTATTGCACGGTCGACTGCTGTTTCAAACTGAAGTTGATTGCCTACAGGAAGTTCGTTGCGTGAAATATCATCCAGAAGAAAGCCCCAAACAAATGTCATTTAAAGCTTGAACGAAGAAGGTGCTGAACACGCATGTTTGTGCGAGACTCCCCAGCTGTGCGGCATACTGCTTATCAGCATCTCCGGCAGTTGGGAGCGGAGATAAAATTTGCTGATTTCTCGAGAAATGGACAATTTTGGTACGAAGCGCCGTCACTATAACTTTAGAAGTTCTTCGAAAGACTTCTTTGTGGGAATTGCCGGAGACCTTTGTATACTGTCAAGAGATTGCTGCGTCTTCAGTGGCCTGAAGCAATACCATGAGGCAGATTGTTCAGTGCTGTTAACTTTATGTACTTTAATACTGCGCATGTCTTCGGTCCTACCATGCTTCTCAACATATCAATCTTGTGTAAATCTGGTGCTTGGTTAGCCTATGAAGTGTCTTGGAGCCGGACCTCGCAAATAGTCCGCTGTGCGGAAAATTTGTCGAGTGGTTGTAGTTGCCCAATTGTGAAGACATGGCTGCGTTAACTTGCTGTTTTCTCGTGGTTGTCTATGAGAATCCCAACCTCGTCGCTAAGACTAGGTCGTGTTCCTCGGCTTCCGTGAACGAACAGATAGAGCGTACTTGAAACATGTTTATTGCATGGCAGCAACCTAATATTGCAGAATGACAGCCAAAAATTACAAGGGAGGTTATGCACGGCCCAGGCATGGGGCCGGCGCTTATACGCACATATTGGACGAGAGCGATGGAGTCACGATATTGGCCGCGTGAATTAAATGAGAAAACAGTATCACGCAAGTACACATTTACTGATATGGGACAGATTCACAAAAAATATACATATATGCAAAGAGTATGCTTTTAGATACTTTCCTGCATACTAGATATCCTGTTGCGCTGGCGTAATTTACAGCAGTTATTAGAGTAGAAATTTACAGTAGTTGCTTGTATATTCCTTGTTAATCTCGTTGCGCAAAGTGAAGACTAATTATTTGTAAATTTTTGTGCTTTACAGTCAAGCAAATATTAGCTAATGAAAATGAAGAAGCCTCTAGTTTTGTAGAAAACATTTCTCAGTTGTGTACGTAATCCTTTACCTGGAATATCGGATCATTTTCGCCTGTCTTCTTCGATGGTTGGGGAAAGCAGATCACATTTATTTACGCAGTTTAGTAAGCAAAACACTCTTTTCGCCAGATCATGATTGCCACTATATAGCTCATATATGCAAAAAAAGAAATTACAAGAACATGTTAAAAAGCTTTATTCAGACTAAAATATTGATAAACAAGGCTTGATTTCCACTGCCAAGGCTCACGGCCGTGTATATCCACTGGTCACCTGCAACGCTGGCTTACCGTATAGCGTGACAGGCTGCTAGATACCGACAGCTTGACTAGAGAATCTCCCACAAAAGCTTTATTCGCAGTCAGTTGTCGTAAGGACAATAGGAAATCATTGCAAAGTAAGCAAAACGTTCGTTTGTTAAAAACGGGTGACCAAACAAATCTATTAATTTATCGCTGAGTATCACAAACTGGTATCGCGTGTACACTTCTACAACTCAAAATTTATTATCACGTTGCACCCCTCTTTGAGGCTACTTCATTTTCTTTCATGGACATGAAAGAAAAAGAAGCTTTCGTCTTGGCTGGCTTTTCCGAACTTACTGACCTTATTTACCCTCATCTAAAACCTCTAAAAGCCACACACTTCATCCGCTATTCGGGTCGAGCATATGCTTGCTCAGCGCTCACAGTGCACTATGATTGCGCAGTGTTGCAGCGATGCCACAAATATCTGAGGCGGAGTGCCGAAAGATGCCATCCTCCCACCTCTTTGTGCTATGGGTTCTTGAATGTTTTTCCTTTTCGGACTTTCACGTCAATACCACTCGGTATGATGATGAATACGCGCCGTATGATGATGATTGGAGTTTGAAGGGGTTGAGACACCAAATTTTGAGGCTCTAAAAAGCCTGTTGTAGGCTGCTTCTGTATGCGAGGACACCCACAACGAGGTATTGGAGGTGGCAAACATTTGAAAATAATTTTATTTCAGCCCCAAAAAGTCATTAAAAGCTCCTTCTCGTGGTCGAGGCCCATCGCTGGGGCGACTGTTAGCACATGACTCCGGAGAAACGAAAATATTGACGTCATAGCGCACTAGCACAAAAACCTGGCGTATGATGAGTACCGATAAAATGCCGATTACGGAGCCTCCTGACCCGAGAGACCGAGCACAGCCTCCACTATGACTGAGCTGCAGGCATATATAAATGCGTTCTTTATGCAAAGAAGGGTTAAGGCGCGCAGACACGGACACCAGAGGAGAGAAGTGGATAATACGAAAGCCGCACGGCGGCCTGGGTACGGCAAACGGCGTGCGGCGAGTTGCCGTGCCGGTAATGTGGACGGGCCTTTACACGTTGAGTGTGACACTAGCCGGCCGGCTCCGAAAGCGACCAGGATATTCGGCGTTTGTGTTGTCCACTTCTCTCATCTTGTCTCCGTGTCTGAACGCCTTACCCCTTTGCATAAATAATCCTCACCTACTATCCCAGATTTCTGTCATTCTAAAAATCCTTTCTCGATGTTACAAGCTTTTATAACACTGCAACCGAGCTAACCCTGGCCCCTGGCTAACCGAGACATGCACAGCGCTGCAGCAGAGAGCAGTTCATGTAGCATCTGCGAGTCGCATAGTTCGGAAACTCGGAGCGGTCTCCCGTTCGTTTGGCGTTTCTCAACGTGTAAAGGCCCGCCCACACGGGCCACCATGCGACGCTGGCTTTGCTCGCGAACGGCGAGATTTCCTTGCCGTAGAGAGGACGGTTCCTGACCCATCAGTACGAGAGGCGTAGGGAGAAGCGGCCAATCAGTGACTGAGGAGAGGTGACTGTAACACCGATGGCAGCGTCACCGCCGCTGATCGTTCAGCGGCACCGATATCATCGCTTGGCCTTTTCCGGTTCACTTCAAAGCTAAAGCTGACGGCGCTTTGGAATGGATCACCAACTATCAGAATCCGGAATATTTTCTTACCGTTGTTGTTGATTTTAGCTATAATTATAATGATCGCGAAATGCCATTCCAGTTTCCATTTGTTTACCTTTGCTGGGAGAGCACGCGTATCCATGCCCGAGCATACGAAGCAGCATTGCTTAACGTGACTATTTTTGGTGACCCACGTTTCCAAGCCCTGTTGCGTTTCTTCTCCTACGATGTCATAGCACCACCGGGAGACCAGAAACGAAAACTGAAATCGCTCGGTATCATAATGCTCTTAATAAAATATTTATCGGATATATATATGAATCCCGCGATGTGTATCGTGGTTCCTGAAGCAGTACGCAACGCTTGAATGGAAGAACACATGAACGAAAATTTTGATGTCTCCACCCATTTAACGGCGGAAGGACCAGAAGTGGCCAAAGAGCGCCAAGGCTATGAGATTAGTCTGTCATGGGCAAAGTATTCATGATCGGTCAGATGTAGATAAAGCGCGGCTGTATAGAGGCCGAAAAACATTCTTTGACAAGTGTGTACATGTGTTCATAATAAAACTAGACAATGACACACGACATATGCTACACAGGAACGATGTAGAACAAAGAGGTGATGTATTAAATATGTGGCTACGAGTATCACTACTGCCTCACCAAGGCCCTTAAGCAGAAAGGCCCTGAGGCATGCGCCATACGGGTCGCCACTGTCACGGCATCAGCCTCTCGCGTGAGGATGCGCTTAAAATATCGTGGCCTTACAGCGCGCAGTAAATGACATCTCGTAAAAATGATGACACCGATTTGAGAGAACAAATTGGTTCTGCTCCAATAAGCAATACCGGATGATGAGGAATGCGGCATCACTATGCTATAAGAACGTGCTTTCTTTCACTCAGATATCGCCACATCTACATTTCTACATCAATGTTGTAAATTTCTAGATATGTTTATCTGCGCTGCAAGAGAGTAAATTTTGTAATGCACAATTGGGAATAGGTTGTTCACTGTTGAATTTCATTCACGAGAATTTCAATATGGATTTATTTATTGATGTGTGAATCAGAAAAATACTTTTGTTAATCACCTGCTTCTACTTTAATATACGCAATTTACAAATACTGCAACTGTAGTGTTTCAATTGTTAAATCTTTATTTGATCGTTGTTCCCCATCCCCAAGTGCGCTTTTGTTTGTATACGCACACACACACACACACACACACACACACACACACACACACACATATATATATATATATATATATATATATATATATATATATATATATATATATATATATATACCAACTTTATAAATTTCTATAGCTCATATATTATGAGAAATATTTGCTTGAGGGCTACGCTGCTTTGTGCTTAGTGTTCTTGAAAGGTTAGGTGTCAGTGGCCATCCACTTCTTTCAGCGAGCAAAATCAACTCGGTAAGTTTACAGACTTACAAATCGACCTTCCTTCGATATTGTTGCAAGGCTGCAGCTCTTATGTTATTGTTGGAATGTGACTACTATATTATAGTATGATTTTTTAATGTATTCCCGCAGTACCCAGAGGAGTCGGGATACCTGAATAAGAAACAGCAATGAACAGGATACAGAAACTCCTCCTATAACTAGCGATGAAGTCAGAAGGGCCCTGCAAGACATGAAACTAGGAAGAGCGGCAGCAGGAGAACGAATTAGAGTCGATTTAATCAAAGTTGGAGGAGACCCAATGCTTGGAAAACTGGCCTCTCTTTATAAAAAGTGCTGTATCGAGTGCAAGGACCCAGAAAGCTGGAAGAATGCAAGCGTTATACTAATCCACAAAAAGGGAGACGTTAAGTAATTGAAATATTATAGGCCCATTAGCTTACTTCCAGTATTATATAAATTGTTAACCAAAATAATCTCCAATAGAATAAGAGCAACACCGGACTTTAGTCAACTAAGAGGTTAGGTTATGGGGTTTTACGTGCCAAAACCACTTTCTGATGATGAGGCACGCCGTAGTGGAGGACTCCGGAAATTTCGACCACCTGGGGTTCTTTAACGTGCACCTAAATCTAAGTACACGGGTGTTTTTGCATTTCGCCCGCACCGATATGCGGCCGCCGTGGCCGGGATTCGATCCCGCGACCTCGTGCTCAGCAGCCTAACACCATAGCCACTGAGCAACCACGGCGGGTCAACTAAGAGAGCAGGCTGGCTTGAGAAAGGGTACTTTTCAACGGATCACATCCATGTCATTAATCAGGTAATGGAGAAATCAGCAAAGTACAATAAGCCTCTATGTATGGCTTTCATAGCTTACGAAAAGGCATGTGATTCAATAGAGATACCAACAGTCATAGCGGCAGTACGGCATCTCTCCATTACGACAGTCATAGCGGCATCTCTCTAATGCTATTCAGTGCGTGCTACGAAGAAGTATGCAAGCCATTAAGCTGGGAAGGCTTAGGAGTAAAGATCTACGGCGAATATCTCAGCAACCTTCGGTTTGCCGAGGACGTTGTGCTATTCAGCAAAAATGCAGGCGAGTTACTACAAATGATTGAGGACCCTAACAGAGAGAGCGTAAGAGTGGGATTCAAGATTATTATCCAGAAAACAAAGATAATGATAAAAAGCCGCGCAAAGTAAGAAGGGTTCAGGATCGCTAGTGGGCCTCTAGAGTCTTTGAACGAGTACGTTTACCAAGGTCATTAAACACAGGGAACCCTGATCATGAGAAGAAAATTCATAGGAGAATTAAAATGGGTTGGATCCTATACGGCAGACATTGCCAGCTCCTGGCGGGAAGCTTACCAATGTGATTGAAAAGGAAGGTCGACAATCAGTGCATTCTACCAGTGCTGACATACGTGGCAGAGACTTGGAGACTGACAAAGCAGATTGAGAACAACTAAAGGACCGCGTGAAGAGTGATGGAACGAAGATTGCGAGCATACCGGTACTATACAGAAAGAGAGCGGTTTCGATAAGGGCGCCAATGGGTATAGACAATATCCTAATTAACTTCAAAGGAAATAACTGGGTATAGACAATATCCTAATTAACTTCAAAGGAAATAACTGGAACTGGGCAGGCATAAATGCAGAGGCAGAGTGCAACATACGCAAAATCGCGCTCAGCATGCGGCCAGGGGAACATTGCAGGTAGAACTGCTTCCGAGAAACGTACACGCGCAATTCAACTGGGGGGGGGGGGGGGGCAAAGTGGAGGGCCCTAGCACTGCTGAAATCGGCCGCCAGCTTACAGGGACTGGTGGCATTTGTAGACCCGGCCCAGTACGGGCGCAGTGGCCGGCACGCGGCCGTCTCGATACTCTGGAATGGGACGATCGTTAACACCGCATCGGTCAAGGGGGTAACGTCCGAAGTGGCCGGACACGTGGCAACAGCCATGGCAATGAGGGGCCCCGAACGTTCTTACTTGTACACAGGTTCGGTATCGGCGGCCAGAGCATTCGCCTCGGGCCCGATATCGCGCGAAGCTGCGGCCGTCCTCGGCAACGGTGGAGCCGCGGGTCCTCACATCGTCAAATGGTTCCCGATCCACACGGGGGCAGACGTCCACCCCGACTTTCCCAGCGACAATGAGCAGGCATACTGCCGTGCGCGAGGGCTCACGCACAGCGGCGATCGTGGCGAGCGAAGTGGCGCGGCGACCGAGACCCGCGGCTCACCTTCAACGAAATAGCAACGCACTATAGGCTCTCGAAGAGGACCTTCCCGATCCCCCACGCTAAACTGAATATACCACAGTCATCGATATTCAGAGTGCTTCAGACAGGGTCATTACCCTCGAAAGGCAGACTGAGTCTTTCTTCACCAGAGCTAGAGCCGCAATATCCGGATCGTGGTCAATCGTATTGCTCGCCAGCACACATGCTCTGGTAATGCTCCGCGATAAGCGGGACCGTGTTTAGTGAAAAGGAAGACTGGGTGGACGCCCTTCGAAGCGACAACCACGAGACCCTCCTCCGGGCCGTCCAGAGGGCTCACGAAAGCGCGGAGGCTTACGGGCCTTCCGTTCCAACGTAGGGGCCGCCAACGACCCCTGCCGACCACTAAACCAAGAGTGGGTGGGGATGGGTTCCTCGGGACTCAATAATTGTATTTGCTCCTCCTGGCAGGTCATGTAATGCGCAGGTTAGATAACAACTGGAAAATCATGATTAAAGAATGACCACCAAGAAAACGAAAACGCTATCGCAGATGAAAGAAGACTAGGTGGAGCGATGAAATGAGGAAATTCGTAGGCACTTGTTGGAATCGGTTGGCGTAATTGGAGATCGCAGGGAGAGGCCTTCCTTCTGCAGTGGACATAAAGCAGGCTGATGATGATGAAGATTCCCATTCTCAAGGGTGTTCTGACGTACATTCTCTTCATACTTCTGTTTATATTATTTCGAATTGTTAAAGTAAGTTATTGGCATTCAAATTTGACATACTACTGATCAAACAACAAAAGACGATAGAGAAAGCATTTTGCACTAGCGAATGTTCCGTAGTCCTGTAAGCAGGCATCCGTTGTACATGGGCTGCCGCGTGCACACTTAGAGACAAATTTTTAACGCGACAGCGTTAAGGAGCTCGTGTCGCAGAAAAGCTGGCGTCGGCGGCATGGGGCGTGAGCGAAAAATCCCGGAAGGCAATTCATAAATAAAACAACTTGCAAGATGGGCTGGTCGAGAATCGAACCAGCGTCTGCGGAGTGTGATACGGAGGTGCTACCACTCAGCCGTGAGTTCGATTGTTCAAAGCGGGACAAAAGCCTATCTAGTGAATGCGGTGTTGCCTTTAAAACGTGCCGTAGAAAGGTATACTGCGGTGTATGTCAGTAATTAAGAGCATGTATATTTCAGAAGTCACAGTTAAAGAACTAGCGTAGTTACGTTTCCCCTAGATTTCATCTGCGCTTGGCGCACACGCAGAGCCATTTTCCGGCAAACACAGAAAACGCTGTCCTGGCAATGTACGGCGCAGCCCCGACAGTTGGCGCGCCACTCGCCCGCTCGTCCCTTTCGTCACGTTTGAGCGCATTGTGACAGTGCGGGGAACGGTGCGATGATGCCCCAATACCCTTGCGTTGAATAAGTTTTCTCGCTCTCTCCCCTTCCAACTTCCAGCGTGCGTCACTCGAGTCATCGTGTTTAGGTGACGGGGCTCCTGTTTCCGCTCACAGCGCGATTCCTAGGTGCAGCCTCCGTTGCGGAACGCCTATGGCACGATCGCTGCCCCGTAGCGCGTCTGCTGGAAAAGCGTCCCCTGCGATGTGTACCGTGCTGCTGGCGAGGAGTCATGCGTCTGCGTGGTGCTCCCAAGCGAGATAGAGGATGATCTCATCGTGGAGTCAGCCCAATGGTCGCGTCCGCCATCATTTCGCGTCGCGGCCCGGCTGTCCGTGCCGATCACGACAGTTTGGCTGGCGTAGATCCTTTCTCCCTCCGAGACACCGAGTTCTTTAGTTCATTCTGCTTGCTCAGGCGCACGTTTCGTGTTTGTTTGACACAAGAGCATCCCGAGCGAATGAGTGGGTGGTGCGAACGGGCTGCGATAACGCTATCGTTATCCACTCTTGAAGGCGAAGCTTTAGCGTCCTCCATTTTTTATAGAAATATTTGATAATATTTAACTTCTCATCAAATTTCGGCCGCGTGTTCAAAATTATTCGTGTGGAATTTTGCTGCTGTAATAACGAGCTGAAAAACTTGTTTTTGTAGCAAACGCACCATTTTCAAACTTTTCGCTCATAATACTTCTTTCGTTTTGCAGGGACGATTGCAGGGACAGTGATGTGTTTTCTATTACTTTAATGATTCATTTATAAATATCAGGATTCCTTGCTTCTCGATAAAGCACTGCGTTCAATGAGTAGTTGCGTTAAATACGGTAAAATATATACAACAATATTCACGGCACCCATATCGAAGCTATTGTTGCACTAGGACGCAGATATGCATAATTTTATGGCACATCGCTAGAATGGAAATGACAGAACTTTCCAAGTTAATCAACAAGCCTAAGACAGCTGACGTAAGGAAATTAAACATGCTCTCAGGAACGGAGGAAGCCTAAAGGCAGTGACGAAGAAATTAGGAGTAGGCAAGAATCAGATGTATGCGTTAAGAGACAAAGCCGGCAATATCATTTCTAAGATAGATAAGATAGTACAAGTGGCTGAGGAGTTCTAAAGAGGCTTATACAGTACCAGTGGCCCACACGACGATAATGGAAGAGAGAATAATCTAGAGGAATTTGAAATCCCACAAGTAACGGCGGAAGAAGTAAAGAAACCCTTGGGAGCTATTCAAAGGGGGAAGGCAGCTGGGCAGAATCAGGTAACAGCAGATTTGTTGAAGGATGGTTGGCTGATTGTTCCAGAAAACTGGATACCCTCTATACGCAATGCTTCAAGACCTCGAGCTTACCGGAATGTTGGAAGAACGCTAATATAATCCTAATTCATCAGAAAGGGGACGCCGAAGACTTCAAAAATTATGGACTGATCAGCTAACTGTGCGTTGCCTACGAAGTATTTACTAAGGTAATCTCAAATAGAATTAGGAACACCTTAGACTTCTGTCAACCAAAGGACCAGGCAAGGTTCCGTAAAGGCTACTCAACAATAGACCATATTCACACAATCAATCAGGTAATAGAGAAAAGTACAGAATATAACCAGCCCTTATAGGTAGCTTCAATTATTATGAGAAAGCGTTTGATTCAGCCGAAACCTCAGCCGTCATGGAGGCATTACGGAATCAGGGTGTAGACAAGCTATATGTAAGATACTGAAAGATATCTATAGCGGCTCCACAGCCACCATAGTCCTCCATAAAGAAAGCAATAAAATCCGAATAAAGAAAGGTGTAAGGCAGCGAGATACGATGTCTCCAATGCAAGTCATAGCGTATTTACTAGAATTATTCAGAGACCTGGATTGGAAAGAAGTGGGGATAAGGAGAATACCTTAGTAACTTGGGATTCGCTGATGATATTGCCTTGCTTAGTAACTCAGGGTGCCATCTGCAATCCATGCTCACCGATCTCTAGAGGCAAAGCAGAAGGGTGGGTCTAAAAATTAATCTGCAGAAAACTGAAGTAATATTTACCAGTCTTGGAAGAGAACAGCAGTTTACAATAGGCAGCCAGGCACTCGAAGTGGTAAGGGAATACATCTACTTAGGCCAGGTATTGAACACGAATCGGGATCATGAGACTGAAATAATCAGAAGAATAAGAATGGGCTGGAGTGTGTTTGGTAGGCATTCTCAGATCATTAACTGCAGGTTGTCATTATCCCTCAAGAGAAAACTCTATACCAGCTGTGTCTTACCAGTACTCAAGTACGAGGCAGAAACCTGGAGGGTTACGAAAAGGGTTCTACTTAAATTGAGGACGACGCAACAAGCTATGGAATCAAGAATGATGGGTGTAACGTTAAGGGATAAGCTTGGGTGAGGCAACCAGCGCGAGGTAATAACATCTTAGTTGAAATCAAGAAAAAGAAATCGTCCTGGCCAGGACATGTAATGAGGAGGGAAGATAACCGATGGCCATTAAGGGTTACGGACTGGGTTCCATTTGAAGGGACGTTTAGCAGGGGACGGCAGAAAGTGAGGTGGGCGGATTAGGAAGATTGCCGGAACAACGTGGTCACAATTAGTACACGACCGGGGCAGTTGGAGAACTACGGTGGATGCCTTTGCCCTTCAGTGGGCGTAACCAGGCTGATGATGATAATGACAAAGACGACGACGATGATGATGATTGCACATTGCTGGATGCCCGAATGGAATTCCTCATGCACGAATCTGAGGCTCTTGACTGCTGATTGGATTCCCGACAAGGTCAACTGTGTTCGCTGCTAACGTTGTCCTTTGAGTGTAACTAGCTTTTGTAGACACAGATGCGCCGAACAAGAAGTTAAGCAATTGACAGCATTGCTGCTGTGTCTTTTCCGTGTGACGACTATGTAATAGCTGTTGAAGGTGCTAGTGCGTTAACATAGCAAACGGTCCCGGATGGTCGCTATCCAAGACCGACACACTAGGAGAGCACCAACGTCACCAAAAACCAGTGAGCTAGCCATAGTCAGCAAGGCCTGCTCAGAGTACGGATGTTACGTGAAAATACCAGGACGTCCACGGCCACAACAGCAGTTACAATGATAGCAGCAGTTTCGCCAACACCGATCGTGCTGCAGAAGCACAGAAAGCCACCATCGCTCCGTGGATCACGATTTGAGGACCTGAAACTCTGGCTAGAGACGCATGAATGTCTCGCTAAATTTACGAACTGGAACACTGACGACAAGTTGCGCTATGTCTTCTTCGCATTAGATGATACCGGCCTGAATTGGTTCGAGAAAGGACAAACCACCCTAACAACGAGGAACCTTTTTTTTCTGCGGCTTGCTAAAGAGATTCATAAGCGTCGTGCGCAAACAGCGAGCCCAAGCTCTACTAAACACCCAACTCTCGTAAAACACTATTATTCATAAACAACATTCTTCTAAAAAAAAGCCTAATCGTTTGTTTTATTTCTCTGTTATAATCGATTAGGGCTTCTAACACGCACAACAGTCGTTTTTGATGTTCTTCTAGCGTGCGTCGCTACATGAATATGTCGTCAATGTGTACGGTATAGTGCTAGAAAACTTTCTATGAACTGAACGAGAATGCCATTAATCATTTCCTTACACCAAGCTCCAGAATTCCTCGAATCAAATGGCAAGCGGCTGTACCCGCACACATCGAAAAGCGTTAAAAAGCGATATACTGCCTCTAGTATTCCGGAAGTGGCATCTGCCAGTAACCTTTACAGGAATTGATGAGAGAGTAAAAAGTTGATCGTCCAGTTTCATTGATGATCTCATCTATTCGGGGCATGGCAAAGGAAACAAATGAGTCTCCTCGTTTATCTGCCACTAGAAGTAAAATGTTAACATCGTTGGCCAACCATAGTGTCTATTATATTTCAAACAGATATATTAAACAAACTTGGCGGTGAAAGCGAAATTAATATTATAAAACAGTGTCAATTACTGGAACCATAGCACTTCAGTTAGGCGGGCGAGAATGAACAACACCAATAGGTTCTGGAAACGGACTTGCGGAACCATGGCAATACTGCAGTCCCGACTACTGACGGAGTATAAGAATTGAGATCACTCTAGTTCCACATCTGTTCAGCTCCCCCCCCCCCCCCCCGTTTCAGCGCGTGATAGACCTTGTACTCGCAGAACTGAAGTGCCAAACATGACTGGTCACATTGAAGGACGTTGTTTTTTAAAACATGCTTATGAATATCTGGAATAGCCTAAGAGCGTCCTAGAAGCTGTGCATAAGGTCAGTGTCCACGCAGGGGCATTTGCGCCAGCAGGCGTTTTGTGCGTTGCGACACCACGTACCCGAGAACACGAGGGTTGGACCCTTCGGCGTGTAGACGATAGATGGTGTTTTCAGTATGCCTGCCGAAAACCCCATCTATACTCATGGAAGACGCTTTCCCTAAACTCCCTGATCACCCTAAGAAACGAGGGCACACCAAAGATGACTTCCAGTTTAAACCAATGCGGGGTGTTCGGACCGTTAAGGCCCCTCGGTGGAAGCAACACACCTCGTTGGCCTCTGCTTCACGTAGACGGAACCCCCGGACTGACCCACCCGGGGGAAATTGGCAGTCGCCTTTTCCTGTGCTCCTCCTAAAATTTTTTTCTCTCACTTTCAATCTTTCCTGTCTTCTACCCACTTATTCTAACTTCCGAATTTCCGGGCGGCAAGGGTTAATCTTCTGTGGCTAGCCAGCCTTGGTTATGCTGTATTTGGTTGTAGTAGTGACGTACAGCTGGCGTTGGCAGGGTTTCTCTAGGAAGAGCTTCTGTCACGCCTCCCTGTTGGGCTTCATGGTGGGTGGTCGGCATCACGGCCGAAAACCCCCCATCTATACTCATGGAGGACGCTTTCCCTAAACTCCCTGATCGCCTAAGAAACGAGGGCACATCCAAGATTACTTCCAGTTTTTCGGACGCCAAATCCAGTAGTTACCCCGTTTCCACGTTATTAACTCTGAAAGGTCAGACAAACCGGTTCGAATCATTTGAACGTTGTTTGTTCCAAATTCCTAGACTGATGTTTTTGGTCCAGGTTACAAGGCATCGGGGATGGCAAGCGCTGACCCCCTTTTGGAGCTTCGCGATCTGAAGCAACATGAGAAACTACTGAAACTAGAGTCATTTGGGGATACCCACATAACAGTAACCCCGCACCTTACTATGAACACCACCCGCGGTGTTGTGTAGGACGATGATCTGCTTGAGCTGTTTGAGACTGAACTCTTGGAAGCCTTATGTGAACAGAATGTCATAAATTTTAAATGAAAGAAGATGGCGCGGGATGGCAAAGAAATTCAGACGAAGCACCGGATACTCACCTCCAGCTCAAGTGTCTTTCCCGAGTTTTACCCTACACTGATCACCGTCGTGTAGTGGTACCTGTAGTTCAGATGAAGCCATTATCACACCCGTGAGTGGATTGCCGCATTAGTACACTTCGCCATCCTGCAGAGTGTCGTGTTATTTTTATTTCTTTGGCAAGCTTCGCCACTAGCGCTGTTGCATCAGTTTATAATCTGGAAATTGACTGCACCGAACAATTTGGTTGGTCGAGGAATAATTACATTACGTAGGCTGGCAGTTGCGACTGTCAGCCGCTGGAACCTCAAGGAAGAAATGCATAGTTGTAAGCAAACTGTCGGAGTGCCAGACTTTTTAAAAGATGACCGCCTCGCCATGGTGCCACTTTTATTCTGCATTTAAAAGTAATTATCATGATCCCAGATATTCTTGACGGCGCTTTCTGGCACTTAGCCGAGCAGCATTCGATCTGCTTCCGTGCATTAAACAATATTTATTTAAGAAAATACGTCGCCGACTTTGCCATTATCTGGCTTCCTGGTTAACGCCGTCGCCCCCAAATTACCGACATGTGACGACACGCCTTTATATATATATATATATATATATATATATATATATATATATATATATATATACATATATATGTATAGGTGAGTGCTATGCTGCCGTGCCTTAAGGGCTCTTGAAATGTTAAGTGTCATTGTCGATGCACTCCTCGAGGGGAAGTCACAGCCATTTCACAGATGGCGTTTGTTGAATGAGTTGCTTATCTCAGGGGTGTGGTGACGTACTTTTTCGTGCGTCTGTTAGGATTCTTTTATTTTGAAATGGGAAAAATAAGATGCTGACGTTCAAAATTGAGATTCTCCTGCTGCTACAGCAAAGAATGGTCGAGAGGGAATGAAGGTGAATCACCGGTAGCCCCAAAGCTGGCATCGGCTGTACACGCCTTGACGTGTGAACACTTGCGACAAAGTTTTAGAAATATTTCATACTTGTGAAATTGTCATCAACTTTCAGAGCATTCTTGCTACTATATTTATATTCAACCTAAGGAAGTACTTTTTCTTGTACCATGAGAACGTTAGGGTATGCATCCCATGGCTAAAAACTTTCAATTTCCGGAGATAAGAACAAGCTGAAATACTTGTTTTCGTAGGAAACGCCAAATTTCTACACTCTGCACTGACAATAGTTATTCTTTCACCTGGAGTGATAATGGGCTACATTTTAAAGCTTTGAATATTTAGTTGATAAGTATAGGTTTTCCTTGGCTCCAGATACAGCAATGTCCGTTTTAATTATTTGCAATACGTACCAAGTAGTATGTGCAAAAGAGTTGCTGAACACAGGTCAAAGCAACTGCTGCACAAAGACAGAGAAATTCACAAACTCATGCGGCAAAGCTGTATGTCGGAACGCAATGTGTACCCACAGAAAACGCCCATACGGGAAACATGACTCTGCCGAAAGCTTTCTCATAGGTCGACACCAAACTGACTAATTTAATGCGAGGGATCACATACGTTTGCAGACACATTGTATTTTCTGCCTCTGAAAATGTAAAAAATGATTCCGCACATTACAGCGAAGCTGTATACCTCTCCCCTCCAAGGAATGGTTCGCGTCGTTGTTGGCGTAATAAGCAAAATATTCTCCAGGTGAAGCAGGCACCATTGCATAAGCCCATGCATAGGCCATAGGCCATGCATAAGTCATAGCCCGATCGGCCTATGCAGAGGCCGCGGCCCCTGCATAGGCCGATCACGAAGATAGTGCAGTCCTGAGCCGACCCGCGGCGGACGTACAGTTCGCCATTAAGGGCCCACATACACAGCTTCTCTGGTCATTCTTCATCACATAGTGGAAGGGCACTGAGGTTTATTTAGATAGGCTTACTGAACAAAAAAAAAAAAAAAGGCGGCACAACCTAGAAACATCAGCAGGAGACGATTTTTTTTGCTCCTCGCTAGACTTACCGCTCCATATAATGATCATTGGAATTATTGGCGCCAAGACTATGAGAATAGACTACCATTGGCTAAGTATTATTCATCATCGAGAAGTGGATCATACATGGTTTTAAAAAGCCGTAAGATTAATCTTTGGAAAGCGCGTAAATATATTCGTAATATGATTACACAATGACAAATGAGTTGCGCTAAGCTCAAACGATGTCCTGCAATCAGGGGTTGTGCTTAAATATGTCGCTACAAGTAGCACTACTGCCTCACCTAGGCCCATAAGCAGAAGGGCCTGAAGGCATGCGCCATACGGAGCGGTACTGTTGCAACGTCAGCCTTTCGTTCTACCATGAGCTCCCTATATAATTGGCTCACAATGCGCAATAAACAAACACCACGAAATAAATTACCACTGATTTCTGATCAAAAATGAGTAGGCTCTAATAAATAGTGACGAATAAAATGGAATACGGCAAGGGTACGCTAGAGGAAAGTGCTTTTTCCGTTGATCTTCTGTTCCCCAGACCTCCAACAAGACGTGGAGAACGGTCAGCTTCTGACCACACCTACAACATTTCTACATTAAGTTTTTAGATTAAGATTTGTGTATGTGCAATAAACAGTGCAATTATTCTAACGCAAACATGTGAATAATTTATTCCCTGCTGAATTGTTCTCATAACAATTTCAGTACCGACTTATACATTGCAGCAATTATGATCTTTATGCTTTCGTAATCTGCTGCGTCTAATTTCATATGTGCAATTTACGACCGTTCCTACTTTAGTGTTTCTCATTGCTCACTCTTATTTCTTGAACGGTGTATTCACGAGCCAATATTGTGATTTTGTTTGTTTATGTCCCATTATGTTATACATTTATATATTTATGAATATTAGAATTGATAATGAAAACGAAAATATTATTAGCTATAATATATATAAATGTAGACATTTGCTTACATATTTAATTTTCCTATATATCACCCATTTATGCTTTAATTCTATGCTGCCGTGTGTTTTGTGCTCTTGAAATGTTAAGTGAGATTTGCCATGCGGTGCATTCCCCGAGGAAAAGCAAGTTGGTCAGTTTACAAAATTCCGAATCGGCCTTTCTTCAATGACGTCTGTAGTGCCGCAGCTCTTGCATTATTTATGGGTAGTCCCAGCGCTTTCACGGATAACAATTGTTGAAGATATGGCAATTCTCAATGGCGTTGTGACGTCCTTTTTCTTCATGCGTCTGTTTCGGTTGTTTTCTTTCGACATGGAGAAAGAGGTGACTCACGTTCAAAATGGAGAATACGCTGTTCTAAGCGGAAATGACGGTGGGGAATTAATGTCGTCATGGCGAATCGTCGGTAGCTATGCTTGTAGGCGTCGGCTAATTCTGCGTTGACGCATTAATTCGGGAGAAGAAATTTTGATAGACTTATTTAATACTTCTAAACTTCTAATATAATTTCCTAGTTTTGTTCATAAGTCACTCGAGTACAATTTTGCTGCTATGTCGCCTTCGGAGTAATCAACTTCGTTTTTGGCAGCAAATGAGTGCAGTGTATCCTTCCCATGGCTGACACTTTGGATGAACCGTGAAAAGCACAAGCGGAAACACTTGCTTTGTTAGCAAATCCACAATTCACAAGCTTTTCGCCTACAAAGTTTCGTTTGTTTGCTGCTGTGCTTCTGTTTCACTGGAACAATGAAAATGTGTTACTTTTCTAAGATTCTATGCATTCGCTTACTTATATCAGAACGCATTCCATCCTGGTACAGCACTAGTTTCTTTAAATATTTGCTATTTAGTGGTTCTGTCTGCCTGTGACCTCATATATTTTGTTTCGTTAAGCCTAGTACGTATCCTCGTACGACATAGTAGCATCAAAATTTTTTTTTTAGACACATGCATCTTAACCATAGCCATCTCGTGTAACATATCATGACGCATGTACAATTCAGCTCCTTGCGTCCAGATTAAAGGTGTAGTTGCACAAAGACGAGAGAGAGAGAGATAGCAAAGAGAGCAAAGGCAGCGAGGTCAACCAGACGAGCGTCAGGTTTGCTACCCTATACTGGGGGAATTGAAAGGGGGAACAGAAAGAGGAAAGCGGGATAGAGGGAACACTGTCTGTGCACGCAGCAAAGTGCTTGGAAATCAGTCAAGTCAAAGCAAGTGCTCCGTCGAGACGTTCATAGCTGGTGATCCAAGTTGAAGGTACCAGTGAAGACCAAGGATCCGGTGGGCGTCAGCAGTACGTTGCAGTGCGTGGCAGTATATTTTTAAGCTGAACCCCAGCCGTTCTGACTTCAGTGCGAATATAATGATGCGGGTGAGCCATGATGCTTACTCAAGAGTTGCAAGTACTGAGTTGAGAGCATCTAGCACTTACATTGCACTTCGCGCTGACGGAGTGTGCAGGTTATTTAAGAGTATTCGAAGGGTATTCATCAGAGACCGGAGCATCATAACGGCTTGCCGGTCTTCTTCGGGCAATTTGTCAGGAACTCGCGCTGTTCGCTCTACAGTTGTGCGCAACTGTATCACTTGACGTGGCTCCGGCTCTGGTTGTGGCATCAGGTGCGGCATCGCCTCCGGTTGTGGCATCGGCTGCGGTATCGCCTCCGGCTGTGGCATCTCCTCCGGCTGTGGCATCGGCCGTACCACCGACTGTGGCATCGGCTGCGGCATCAGCTGTGGCTTCGGTTGTGACTTCCGCTGTTGTTCAGGCTTTGGCTGTTGCTTTAGTAGCGAGGACCAGGTTTTATTGTTCTCCGCCATGGCCTTGTCCGATTTAGATTGAATTGCCCCAGGCCTACGGGGCAGAGGAGGAGGTGATGTCGGATGGGGCGTACTCTTCATAGAGGTATCAGCGTTCTTTGAAGTCCGGCTGCGTCGGGAGCGTCGCTTTCTAACGGTCACAACAGCTTCCCGACGAGACGAATGGTCTCTCGCCGTCTGCTTCAAGATCGCCTTTTGCTTCTTAATTTTGGGGCAGTCCTTTGAGGAAGCATCATGGGACCCAAGGCAATTGGTGCATTTGAGAACCGTGGCTGCACAAGAGCCTGCAGCGTGGGGCTCGCTGCAGCGTGAGCAAACTCTCGTGTTCTCGCACACGGCACTCACGTGTCCCAGCCTCATACAATTGCGGCATTGCAGTGGCCTTGAGACGAATGGTCGCACAGGGTGTCTAAAGTGGCCCACCTTGACGTGCGAAGGGAGAGTCTCGCCCTTGAATATAATTTTCACACAGCGGGATGTGCCGAGGCGATACACATGTGTTATGGCGACGCCATCAACGGCAGGCTTCACTAGGATCGGCAAGTCGGCGCTGGAGATGGAGACGTCCACGTCGTAGATGGCACCAGTAGTTGAACCACTGTTCTGGGGGATGTACGAGCGGAGCTTAACGCCACCTAGTTCTGTAACTGTAGTCAAATTTCTCAGCGCAGTCTCATGTGTGACGTCGATAGCCAACACATTTTTTCGTGTGTTGACTCTAACGTCTGCTATCTGATTTGGCGCCACCGCTTCAAGTTGCACCGATACGGACTGTCTGTTGAGTCGCCTCTGATTGTCGGTAGCGAGCTCCGGTACAAATAGAATCGTACTGACTGCGGTATTCTGAGTTGGTCCTACCGTTGGCGTGCTCGAAGACATGGATGCCCTGGTGGTGTGTCTTCGTTTCGCCTTGCGGCTCCGCACAAGCTCGAAAGCGTCATCGGAGAAGTCCTCACTGCTGAGCGAGTAGACGCTGGCGTCATCGCCGTCAGTTTCGCTTTGGAGGCCTGTCCGCATCCTAGACGCAGCCGCCGCTGAAGTCGCCATTCCCGGCAGAGGCATGGGGACGTCAGCTTGCAGCCGTGCCACGAACCATGCCGACTCACCAAAGATGTACGCAGAAATAAGGAAAAGACAGCTGAGCTAGAGAAATAACCCACAAAGACGAAGATATGCACAAACTTATGCCGCATAGCTCTAAGTCTCAATCCACTGCCTATCCACACAAAACATCCCCAAGTGTAATTTGTTGCCCAAATTATTATTTTAGATTACCTTCCTCCGTGCCTTATCTCTGTGGGTTCTCCAACCTTGGCGTCACGGTGCTGGTCAAGCTTTCCTGTCCCTGCTTCCAAAAGCGCAACGAGGGCCAAGTTAGTTTCCTTCGGCTACTGGCGGCTGGAAAATGGTTCATTCATTGACACTGACCCGCTATATATTGGCCACGACACCGCTGAAAGGATTGGACCCTTACCGTTGCTGTTTTTCTATGTTGTTTATTTCTATGATGCATCCTCTCTAAAATTCAGCCATTACTGCCTGCTTGCGGTGTCGTGCCCGTACGAATTTCATGATAAGTTGCGGCATTTATTTATTTATTTATTTATTTATTTATTTATTTATTTATTTTATTAGAATATTTATTTGAACTGACCGGCAAAATGTTTTTCAATGAGGTTGACTTAGCGTAACGAAGCTCCACATTGAGCCTATTTTGAATTTCTGTAAATTTCGCCTACGCTTCAGCACATCTTGACTGTAGGAATGTTTTGAAAAGCTTATTCTTGCGGTATATTTATTTTACAGCGAAGCTGTTTACCAGACTAACCTATAATAATGAGCCGTATGCGTGGTTCCGTAGTGGGCTCGGGGCTGGCTAACGTCCGTAAAGTGAACAAAAATATAACGAACAATCGTACGGCGCAGAAGAAAGAACAGGCACGGATTTCACGGCGTGCCACACCCCCACAGTGCAGTAACGGCGTTGTCCGTCGTTTCCGCCAGCTGCGTTGGCTGTCGTGTGCCGAGGGTTGCTAATAACATAATGAACAACCGAACAGCAAATTTGCACGCCCTAAACGTTTCCATGTCTGCAGAAGGCGTGCTTGAAGATACAAACGAGAAATTCGTAGTGAAAAATGTGGCTCTTTGGGATTATGACGTAAATGGCTTCCTACGCACAAGTGACGGGCGGCAACGCGAAAATCGCATGCGTGACCTTAAGCAGTGTACAAGTCGGTCGGACACCCAAGTCTTCATGCAGCAAAGCTTAGTGCTGGAAGAAAAATACAGTAATTTTGAAGCCGCCGTGTATAATTCAACGAAACTCCTTTACCAAAATGAGATATGTGCACGCGTTCCAGCGTAGTGTCGCATCTTGGTTTTGAGAGACCTATAGTCGATCTTATGTCCCTCCTCGTTCCCCATGGGTAACACAAGTACGAATTGCACATCAACTTCCTTTGAGCGACGGTAGCTTCTTGTGTGCCCTACTAGCCCAGCGGTGGTAGTGTCGGGTGCTGAGCTTGCGGTCGCGGATTCGTTAGCGGCCGCCCCAGTCAATGCAATAGGCCTCGTGTGCCGTGCGTTCTGCGGCGCTATCACGTAAAACTATTCCAAACTTTTCTATCCCAATTCTGCGACCAGCCCACCGCGATTGGTCGAAAACTTTTTTGGACCACCCCCACTTGTCCTCTCTGTCACGCGATGTCACGAAAACTGTGATAGCTCCCCACCTAATATGACGTGTACACACTGGTTATGGACAATTTGACCGAACAAAACAAAAATAGTTATTTCTGTTTCGACGCCTTTTTGCCATTAACCCTCAATATTAGTCAAAAGTTTTCGGGCTGCGCCCACTTCACCTGCCTCTCACGCGACGTCACAAAACCGCAAAATCTTACCGCGTCAAAGTGACGTGAACGCGTTAAAAATGCATTAATATACCGAACAAAATTGAATTTTCTTCTGAATAGCCGCAGGTTGCCCCGTTCTGAAAGGAATAAAAGATGGCTGCCGCCGATATCTCCGGCACTGGCTATTTGCCCCTACTGGAGAGCATGGCCGTGTAACCTTTTCGGGAACTTTTGGTATGTTTACGACCTAGTTCTGCCAAGTCTTCTTTGCTGAGGGTCCGTTTTAGCGTCATTCTAAAGCTATTGTTGCATGCCGCCGCGATTGTCGACGGGCCACCGGAAACTAAGTAAGAGAAAGCGGACCAATCGCAGGTGCCAGCGCCACCTTCTTCATCCGGTTATCAATATTCAGTGCAGCGGCTCGGCCCCATCGTGTCCCTTTGCACTTGAGCATGCTCCTTGCCTGTTGTGAGCCAATTAGATAAGATAAGCCGCTCATTGCAGGCAATGTTATTCGTTTTTCAAGCAAACAAAAGTGACCTCCTATGAACGAGAGGAGTATATGATTGGTTTGTTCAGACAACCCTGCAGGTGACTGCCCGATGCATGCGTCGGCGGCTACGCAAATTTGACGTCAGGAGATTGGAGCAAAAACATAATGGAATAGTTTTACGTTATACGGACCCTGCTCGCGTTAAAGAATCGATGGGAGCAAAATCCATCCGAAACCTCGCACTGCGGCGTGTCTCATAATGAGAGCGTAATTTTGCCATGCGAAACGCAATAAACGTTGTACGGTTTGAAGTTTATGATCACTTCACTTTGTAAACATGAGCGTATGTGGGAAAATATTTTCATATTTAAGGCTAGCGAGAACACAGCAGCTAAATGTTTCTGGCGCTCAGCAGCCATTCCTTGTATTTGTTGTTTAAAACGCGTAGTGTAATTTCCAAGGTGACAGGAATTACGTAGTACATCAGTAGTCGTTTTGTATTATCGACCATATCAGGGCTATTAAATTATTAAGCGGACTCTTTTGACCGAACTGTGATGAATAAAACCAAAAGGAGAGATAATTGCGGCACTACTGCCAACACAGCAAAATAAAAACGACCTTGTGGAATGTTTCTTTTAATCACATTTTGTAGGCATATGCGCAATTGTATGCGCGGTCAATTGTGTTATCGCCATTCGGGCTATCTTTCAACGTATTACTGTGTTTTCAAGCTTTGGAAGTGCCGGAGCTCTCATAGTCAATCAGCAATCAATGTCTTAGCTGTCATTCTGAGACATTACTGACATTTTGAAGCTTCAAAATGTTTTCACCTTCTGGTAACGTGTTCACTAACACAACCACACTACTTCATCAGAGAGTGCCGCTATACCGTGTTATTGAAGGAAAAAAAGTGACTCGCCATGGCAGTCCTGCGAAAATAGATGTCCAGCTAAGCGGCTGAAAAGCGTCATTACAACTGCTGAAGGGTGCATGGAATGCTTAATTGCTCAACTGATCCTGTGGTGGATTATCCAGCCAGAGGAGAATGTGAAAGTGCGCATTTTCCCTTTGCTTGAATTCCACGGCAATATGATCAGCGGCAGTGATCCGCTGGTCTTCGTGTTGTGTTCCTTTTCCCTTTACCGCTTCTTGTGTTGCTGCTGCTCCAGCTGTCCTAACTATGTGTTGTTTAAGCGCATCAATGCTGCAACAGCGCAGAAATTTGTTGCTAGGCTGGTTATCTTGTATATGAAAGGCTAGTGACGTCACTCTCAGCAATGCGAGGTGCCGTGGCCGCGCCAGCTTGCACAAGTAATGTTTACCAGGAAAAGTATGCGGGAAGCGCTAGGGGCTTGGCATTGTTAGTTGGAGCACCTTGTAATCAAATATGTGGCAAGGATGGTTCTTTTGTTCTTGTTTTTTTATTGAAAGGAATGCTGTGCTTTGTGTTGTATGCGTGATACAAAAGATTGCAGGAATTTGTGCTTCGGTCCACGCCTCGAAAGAGGCCCATCAACTAGAGGCTAAGAGCCTCAGCGTCAAATTATTATTCGTTAGTATATTCGGCTTGTTCTAAATAATGTTCCAGATCCTAAAGTTTATCTCCTGTTGAAACCTATTGAAAAAGCAACATTGTCATGTCCATCAAACTATGCCTATATAGGCTCGATGTGTTTGCCATGATGTACCTCTATTTGTAGAAAACAAGAGTATCCTGTCCGCGCAGTCACAAACGTTGAAAAAAGAGTAATATTGGAGAGTTTTACCTTGAGTTATGCAAAAACGGTTCGCCCTTATATTACACGATAAGAGACGAAAAACACGTATTCCAAATTTATAGCCTGTCTTAGAAATGCGCATGCTAATCTTGACATGTTCGTTAGGAATAAACCTACGTTAAATGTGCGAATATGCGAATGAAAGGCGCCTCTTGGTTTGATGGTAGGACAACGGCTTGAGCACATACGTTTGTCAACCTTTTGCGGATTGTCCCAAAGTCAAAACAAGTAAAAAAAAACATTGGCATTGTTAAAGTTCCAGGAGTGATTATTGAAACTATTTCAATTGCTGGTGAAAGCAAAAATGAACAACAAATGATGACGCAGATGGCTTCCATGGAGTTCGTACAATGATTCTTCGAATTATGAATATTTATGCACTTGCAGTGACTCAGGAACAGGACTATAAATACGCTCTGTAAAGCTAGGGGAAACCGCACAGCAAGATTGTAGAGTTCAGTCATGGCTCACTGTATCAAGACTTTTGCTTTCGCGCTCAGCCTCATTGGTTTGTCTATGGGAGGCAGTAGTCCTCCGAAGCCGAAGCCGGTAGTTCTGCCAACGGTAAGTCTATCATGATCGTAAGGGCTCTCCGATGCTTGCGAGGGATCATCAACAAATTTTAAATCATTGCATCTTTTATTATACTAAAGGCCGTTGTGCATACTCTTGTAGCCAGGATAGGTACTACCGGATTGACAAGGACAGGTTACCCCGTAGTTCCTATTTAGTTTGTCAAGACATGGCTAAGATTTGCGGCTTCTTTTTCTAACCACGTATGTCGGATATCGTATAGGTTTATCGACATTGTACACTAGATGTGCTTGGTTTCAGCAATCATTATCACAAAATTACTTTCATGACTACGGGAGGTACAGAAAATGCTCATTCCAGGATTCCGATCACTGTTTCACTCTTCTACCAGAAATGCCTGAATTATATTCCTCACAACTTATAGGCAATCCGTGACATCTAAGAATGAAAGCATCATCATCATCAGCCTGGTTAAGCCCACTGCAGGTCAAAGGCTTCTCCCATACTTCTACAACAATCCCAGTCATGTACTAATTGTGGCCATGTCGTCCCTGCAAACTTCTTAATCTCATCCACCCACCTAACTTTCTGCCACCCCCTGCTACGCTTCCCTTCCCTTGGAATCCAGTCCATAACCCTTAATGACCATCGGTTATCTTCCCTCCTCATTACATGTCCTGCCCATGCCCATTTCTCTTTCTTGATTTTTACTAACATGTCATCAACTCACGTTTCTTCCCTCACCCAATCTGCTCTTTTCTTATCCCTTAACGTTACACCCATCATTCTTCGTTCCATAGCTCGTTGCATCGTCCTCAATTTAAGCAGAACCCTCTTTTCGTAATCGTCCCGGTTTCTGCTCTGTACTTGAGTACTGGGAAGACACAGCTGTTTTACAATTTTCTTTTGAGGGATATTGGCAACCTGCTGTTTATGATGTGAGAATGCCTGCCAAACGCACCCCAGCCCATTCTTATTCTTCTGATTATTTCAGTCTCATGATCCGGATCCGCGGTCACTACCTGCCCTAAATAGATGTATTCCCTCACCACTTCCAGTACGTCACTACCTATTGTCAACTGCTGTTCTCTTCCGAGACTGTCAAAGATTACTTTAGTTTTCTGCAGATTATTTTCAGACCCCCCCTTCTGCTTTGCCTCTCCAGGTCAGTGAGCATGCCTTGCAATTAGTCCCCTGAGTTACTAAGGAAGGCAATATCATCAACGAATCTCAAGTAACTAAGGTATTCTCCATTAACTCCTATCCCCAACTCTTCCCAATCCATGTCTCTGAATACCTCTCGCAAACGCGCTGTGAATAGCATTGGAGAGATCATATGTCCCTGCCTGACGCCTTTCTTTATTGGGATTTTATTGCTTTCTTTATGGAGGACTACGGTGGCTGTGGAGCCGCTGTAGATATCTTTACGTTTTTTTTACATACGGCTCGTCTACAACCTGATTCCGTAATGCCTCCATGACTACTTAGGTTTCGCCTGAATGAAACGCTTTCGCCTAATCAATGAAAGCTATATATAAGGGTTGGTAATATTCCGCACATTTCTCTATGACCTGACTGATAGTGTGAATACGGTCTCCTCTTGAGTAGCCTTTACGGAATCCTGCCTGGTCCTTTGGTTGACAGGAGTCTAATGTGTTCCTCATTCTATTTGCGATTACTTTAGTAAATACGTTTTGGGCAAGGGACAGTAAGCTGATCGGCCTATAATTTCTCAAGTCTTTAGCATCCCCTCTATTATGCATTACGATTGTGTTAGCGTTCTTCCCAGATTCCGGTACACTCGAGGTCATGAGGCATTGCGTATACAGGGTGGCCAGTTTTTCTAGAACAATCTGCCCACCATCCTGCAACAAATCTGCTGTTACCAGATCCTCCCCAGCCACCTTCGCCCTTTGCATAGCTCCCAAACCTTTACTTCTTCCGGCGTTACTTATGGGATGTCAAATTCCACTAGATTATTCTCTCTTCCATAAGCGTCGTGTATGCAACTGGTACTGTATAAATTTCTATAGAACTCTTCAGCCACTTGAACTATCTCACCCATATTAGTAATGACATTGCCGGCTTTGTCTCTTCAGGGATACATCTGATTCTTGCGAATTCCTAGTTTTTTCTTCACTGCTTTTAGGATTCCTCCGTTCGGGAGAGCATGCTGCATTTTATCCATATTATACTTCCTTATTTCAGCTGTCTTACGCTGAAACTTCGAAAGTTCGAAAGTTCTGCCAGTTCTATTCTAGCCGCAAGGTTAGAGGCTTTCATACATTGGCGTTTCTTGATCAGATCTTTCGCCTCCTGCCATCGCTTACTGGTTTCCTGTCTAACGGCGTTACCACCGACTTCTATTGCGCACTCCTTAATGATGCCCATAAGATTGTCGTTCATTGCTTCAACGCTACGGTCCTCTTCCTGGGTTAAAGCCGAGTACATGTTCTGTAGCTAGATCGGGAATTCCTCTAGTTTTCCTCTTGCCGCTAACTCATTGATTTGCTTCTTATGTACGAGTTTCTTCCGTTCTCTCCTCAAGTCTCGGCTAATTCAAGTTCTTACCATCCTATGCTCACTTCAGCGCACCTTGCCGAGCACGTCCACATCTTGTATGATGCCAGGGTTAGTGCAGAATATAAAGTCTATTTCATTTCTAGTCTCGCCATTCGGGCTCCTCCACGTCCACTTTTGGCTATCCCACTTGCGGAAGAAGGCATTCATTATCCGCGTGTTATTTTGTTCTGCAAAGTCTACTAATAACTCTCCCCTGCTCTTCCAAGTGCCTATGCCATATACCCCACTGCCTTGTCTCCAGCCTGCTTCTTGCCTACCTTGGCATTGAAGTCGCCCATCAGTATAGCGTATTTTGTTTTGGCTTTACCCATCGCCGAGTCCACGTCTTCATAGAAGCTTTCGACTTTCTGGTCATCATGAGTGGATGTAGGTGTGTAGACCTGCACGACCTTCAATTTGTACCTCTTATTAGGTTCCCAACAAGACCTCCCACCCTCTCCTTACTGCTATATAATTCCTGTATATTACCAGGTATATCCTGATTATTCAGGAATCCGACTCCTAGTTCTCGTCTGTCCGCTAAGCCCAGGTAGTACTGGACGTGCCCGCTTTTAGCACTGTATATCCTTCTTTTGGCCTCCTAACTTCACTGAGCCCTATTATATCCCACTTCCTACCCTCTAATTCCTCCAATAACACTGCTAGACTCGCCTCGCTAGATAACGTTCTAACGTTAAACGTTGACAGCTTCAGATTCCAGTGGCAGCCTTGCGTAAGAAGTACGGCGCTTTCTCGCATGGAACAAACCGCTCCGGAAGAAATGAATCGTAGAGTTACGCACGCTGCTACAGCCAGGCAACATCGAGCTCAGCAGACCACCGTGCCGAGAGCAGCATAAGCCCGAGCACGAGCCGCAGCATGCCGTTGACGTAGGCGGAGAGTTCAGATTCTTCTTTTGAAAACGACGCCAAGAGACTTCGCCGCGAAGACCCTCAAGTGCGTGGTGCCGAAAATGGAATTCCGATGGAGCCGCTCCTACAGCTTACACTGCGGCTGCTCTACGTGTGCCACGAATACTTGGGATCATTATTCTATTATCAACCGCAAATAGCTATATTAGGCGCCCATTATGACGCACTGTTCAGAAAGCTCTCAATGTTACACGCTTCTAATGACTCCTAATGTGCCTGCAGCAGTGTCAATCCTAGAAATAATTGCAACTCCATCGTGTTACTTCCTGGAAACTTGGTTCGCCTTGTCGGTCCCTTCATCTATTTTCTTGAGGGTGACTAGGAGCGTTGTCCTCAATGACGTCATTATTTTCTCAAGCGCATCTTTATCATTGCAATAGCACAAGTAGAACTCCATTCATGATGGCCAGTACTGGCACACAAACCGATGTCCTGGCATAGAAAGCAAATCTGAAAGTATAATTCTTAGGCTATCAGGTCACAAACTGTAAACCAATGTAAACGATATATGCGCCCAACAAGTGCATCCAGTGAGGCCAAACTTCCTGCATAAGCTGTTTTTCCACAAACAGATTTCAAGGGGGGAGGGGCACTTGGTACGGTGATCAAATTCCATGGACTTCCAGAGACTGCTAGACGCACACACTGCAACTAACTCGTTATAAAGAGGAAAGCAACTGTTTCTACATGATATAAATGTAATGAAGCATAGCGTGATATTTATAATTTTACTCTTCCATCGTTGGAGAATGAGCAAAATATGTAGTGCTTGAAGGTCTATAATGAAATAATGTAAGACGGTGGCTTTCATGCCGGTGGCGGTGGCTTTCATGCACGTATATCGGAGACCAGAACAGGCGAATAATGTAGCGGGCGAGGCTGACATGAGGAGCATTACATAAGAATTACATTTCGTACGATGGATGTATTTTGGCGTGCGATTGTTTCTTGCGATGCTCCTGAAGTGAGCATTGGTGCTACATTAGAAGCGTACATGAGAATGATCATGACTAGGTTCAAAAATAGAGGATACTTCAAAAGTGAGGTGCTTGGTGTAAGAAAAGATCAACATCCTCATGAGCGTCCATTCCAATAACAATGTCGCAAATATCAAGATAAGGTATTTTTTTCACATAAAAGCTAAAAGAATTCGTAGACAGCTATTGCCGATATAGCGCTTTCATTTATTGGTCTGAGAGTTAATGAATCTTCAAACGTGGTCTGCCAAACAGCTGGTGAAATCTGATAAGAGGTCTGCAATAGTTCTGCTGGCTAATGAACGGTGGCTTAAGTAGGTATTTCCTAATCACTGCGCACTAAAATGATGTAAGGAAATCCTGTATTTGAAGGTAATCTCAAGTGCCCCGCTGCCAACACGTGAGGCAGTTGTCTTTGTTTCCACACAGTGGAAACAAATTGCCGCTATTGCAGACAAGTTTCAGAATATTACTGCACCGATTTCAGGGCAACATCGTCAAAATAGCTCAATAACGAAACGAAATTATACATGATGAACTGATATGATCCAAAGCTTACCTACATGATTCGTTAACTGCTGAAAGAAAAAATACATAAGCCTTTCGGTAAACATCTACAAATTGAAGGTACGAGAAAGGTGTAGAGTTACTCAAAGGTACACGTGGACAGCACGAGATTAGTAAAGTCTGTAAGCATATGCACTGCGTGTTCCGCAAACTGCTATGCGAAGCTGTAAAGAAACTTACTGACATTCCAAAGCGGATGACGCGCTGAGTATACCAACCTGTCACTGTAAGTACACTTACTTGAAAAAAATCAAGGCAATCTAAGCATTTAGAAAACATTTGGTTTTCCAATGTAACAGGAGTTATAATAACAGTGCCAGGACTACAATTATTGCACGAAGTTCCCTGACATTATTACTATGCTGTATCATTTTACGCTCAAAAGCACACTCACCAACAGGAATACACCCGTCAGCCTTTGGCCATTGCGTCATAGTGGGTGAGCGCAAGTACTTGTGGAAAAGAAATCAGTCACGATATTACGCTCTGGTCTTCACGGTGGTAGATTGCTGATGTCGTATGGAATAAGTTAAAATACCCCCCCTTACCGCCTCGAACAAAAAAGCCCTGAAGTTCGGTTTTATTTCTAAAATTAACGTTATCAGCTAAAGCATTCTAAACGAAGTGTGGCATGATGGTACATATGAAACATGGCTCACGTGCACGCTTGCAGGTTACACAGACATGAGTGTAAGCCATAGTAGCTTGTGCTGCCTAACATGAAAATAGGATGAGGTCGTTGACATTCTCACGAATTTTATCGACACCCGCCGTGAGACCCCGGAGACTGAAACAAACAAAATCGGCAAAGTATCAAAATACACGATTCAGCTTTTTTCCAGAACTGCGGTCATCACAATATTTCTGGTGTTATATATGATGAGCGCGAAGTGCACCATGAATCGCACAAGAAACTACGAACCAATTGCGTCCTCCTGGATGGCTGCATCGCCAATAAAATTAATTAGTACAGCATACACGAATTCAGTAATTAGGAACGCAAAATAATCACCATGTCTCTGACTGCAGATACAGACGTTCTTAGTAGAATCAGGCCTTTCCGTTGCGAGCCAGTCAAGACATGTAATCAGGATCTATATAATTGAAAAGCTCCTAGGCCTCAATTGATTGCAAGAGCACAGTTAAGCCAATCACTAAGCTGGATAAATGAATAGGAAAAATGCCCGTCCATTGGAACAATATTCGAAAACGATGAAGGAATTCACAGTCAGATCTACGAATTTTATGAAAATTGTTGCACTAGCCTCAATTCTCATGCTGCCCGAGCAGGCAAGCTTGCAGTACCTGTAGAAATGCCCACCCACGTTCTCTGTAAAAACTTTTGCACGAAGTTCTGTTCTGCGCTCGAGGGCCAGCGTCCGAGGCTTTAAGAGGCGGCAGCAATGTGCACGACGATCACGTTACGTATATTGCCCAGCAGCTAATCTTGGTATACACCTCCCTGTTGTCATTGTCCTAACAGTGTGGGCGTTAAAAATGAGGTGTAGGTGACAATTTTGATCATGAGCATAAATCAATGCAAAGAGACAGCAAAATCGGAAAGCTCTCTTAGCTTCCTCATTTAGGCTGTCATCGTGTCCGCCTTTCCTGTGATTAGGCGCGTTAATATTCAAATAGATTTTCGGCTTTGGCACATTGACGTAGTTTTGCCTATGCTTGGTTTCGTCACTTTCTCGCATCCCTGCAGTCTTCATTCCTCCTGAATATCCGTAGTTTACCTCAATGGTCATCCCTGAAAGAATTCCTCATACCATTCTCTGTCGGAAAAATGTGAGGCAGATTGAAGCGCAAATGTGTTAAAGAGTATGTCATACGGTGGAGATAGTAGTAATATCACAGAGCAATCGCGCACTGTAGTTTGCAACGAAGCTATCGTTGAAGCGGGAGTCTCTCCAAAGACTGTTGGGCGCATGAAAGTTTTCAGAAAAGCTTCGCGAAATATTTTGATGTGGCAACAATTTTGCCGCTGTGGTCCACTCACTCGATTTGTAACAGTACACGGTCGTATTCCGTCGAGGTTCACCTAGTGACATAGGCGGAGAACTTTCATATTTCGGGGGAGGGGAAATTGCCTAAAATTTTGCCTACTGGCAAAGAATCCTCCCGAAGTATCAAAAATACCACGTGGGTGCGGTCCAACACGCATCGTAAAGCAGGAGCGTCAAATAACCACATTGAAAGGAACTCCATTGCTTGTCGCAGACCCGAAGAGACAGCGCATCACCTTGGTAACGGCACGGAATTAGCACCAGCAATAAGTGTCTCGGCTTCGCAGCTGTTTTTTCCTCTCATTTCTACGTCAAACTTATTATGTGTCTCTTAAGGCTGACTGATCACATTGATAATGAAAGCCCCTTGATAACGCGGCCGAAGCCCCGCTCTGACCCCGCACGAAATGCGAAAATCAATCTAACAGGCATGGAATGTTTCAACATCCCGCCTTTCCTCGCACCGTATCAAAAGACTGCGCGCGAAGCTATATTTTGTGCCAGAAACTTGTTTCGGACGGAAGTCAAATTATTGTGAACGCTTTATTTTTCATGAAAGTGTATACGGGCTGCCAAAACGGTTTCGTGTCAAAAAATAAAAGCGAAATAAACAAACCGGGAAGCGGCCGACGTGTTGGGAAAGGCAAAACAGAAGCGTTCAAGAAAGTAAATACACAACTTCTAAGTGAGCCGAATTGGCAATCAGGATGTCTGCACAAAAAAAGAACACAAGATTTCAGTGTCCACATTATCTATGAATTCTTAAGCTTCGTTGAACACCAGCCGCTGCCCAGAAGACGTGTTCGAATAGGTCTCCTTTTGGAGCTACGTAGTACTGCGTTCATTTTATGACATCTTCTATGGCTTTCTTGATAACCGACGCCGGAATGCTACGGCAGACATCCGTTTTCTTTGCCTCGAACTAATCTGACGTCCGTCTCAATCATGTCAGCACGATCTTTCACATAATCTTAAAGAAAGTAATCGAGTTAAGAGAGGTCAGGTGACCTAGCTGGCCAATTTACGGGACCGTGCCTTCCAATCTACTGTGCATTAAACGTAGCATCAAGCGAGTTTTATGCTCTGCTGCTGCTGTGAGCGGGTGCCCCATCTTGCTGATACCAAAGAAGTGGAAGACGTGACAGTGGTACTTCGCTTAGAAACTCATCCACCATTCCTTCAAGAATTTCGTTCGCGTAATGCTGTCCAGTCGGTCTGTGATCGAAGAAGATGGGACCGATTATACACCGGCATATATTCCTAACCACACATTGAGCGACCAATGGTACTGGTGCGGACTGCGCTTTACCCAGTGCGGAGTCGAGTCCCTCCGATAGTGTGTGTTATGCAAATTTGCCTAGGCGTTTCTGCGAAAATTAGCTGCATCTGTGCGAATGATGTTGCTCAAAAGTCCGGTGACTCATCAGGTTTTGTGAGGACCCAGTTCGAAAAATCTAGACGATTCTACAGGTCGCTAACTTCGAGGCATTGGAGCTGGTTAGCATGCTACGGGTGAAAGGCCGTCATGTAGAATCCTCGAAATTGCTGTCTTTGAAATTGGTACTTGTGCGGCCAAGGGCCGCACACTAGCATAGTGGTTTGAAGCTATAAATGCTAGAACATGCGTGCATAGGCAAGGACTCAAAGGTTGAGTCATCTGCGGCTGTTTCCGGAAGCCTCCGGGCTATCACATGTTCTCATTTTTTCTGATGATAGTCGATGCGCTTGGCCTACCGCCACACTTCCATGACTCCTATATATATATATATATACATATGCGGCCTTCCTCTTGTTGCCATGTGCTGCTCCCATGGCACAGGTCAAATTTTCCTTCTGCTCATTAGAGAAAGTCTTAGCGACTGGGACGAAACAAAAGGAACGTTGAAATGTTTGCACGCAGGTTATCTATCTGGTATTTGTGGTGATATTTCTCTTGGCAACAAAGAATAATCTCTGCACTTCATCTACGCTAAGCCAACAGCTATCAGAGCTTCTTTCCAACTAACACCAAACGCGGCGTGTTATTCGGTTGGTGCGGGGCAGATAAGGGAATACCTCGGTCACGATGTCTTTCGTTATTTCCTTTATTTCGTCCTGGCTAAATAAGAGGGAGCATGCTTGAGGGGGCTGCTTTATGATGCCTGTGGGAGGGCAGTCACGTGGTGTTCCCCATATTTTGCAGGGTTTATTTATCAATCGTAAAAAATTAGTACGCAATTAGTATTGCGCGGAACATAGCCTGGCTGTGCCTTCAAATGCCTCATTGACACTCTGGTGAATCGGATAGTATGTCTCGAGTTAGATAATTTACTAACATTACCTAAATAAAGGTTAGTAACGAAAAAATTACTGGCAGCTACTCCACTGTACTGTAAGCGATAATCACTATCATTTCGTCGAGTAACACCTTGCTCTTTTTTATCTTGTAGCATGATAGAACACCCTGTATATTTTTATGACTTTTGCATGCAAGCGACGATGTTCCCTTCGCTAACAAATGTTTTTTGTGAAAACTTTTTTTTAAAGATTTTATGCGATATTAAAGCAGCGCACTTACACGTACACATAGAAAGGAGATGCACATCGCCTGTTTGTGTCCCGTCTGTCGGTACGTATACAATGTCAGATGTAGGTGAGCTGCTTCAATATCATGGGTTCCCAACTCGCCCATCAGTATCTTTTTTCAAGAGTTATTAGCATTGCTCACTGGAAAGAGAAGCTACACTGAGAAGCACAGCGTTCACGTGCCTTGCACGCACCATTGACAAAAGACTCTGCCGAAGGGTGACGCAAGTCTGTAGATTTCTTTCATAGTCAGAAAAGCACGGGAAGTAATTTGAAGCTTGGCGAATATGCAGCAACATATTCATTCTCCAGGCATAGGGGATCCATGCCTTTAGAAATCCTTTTTAATTAGTTACTTCCATAATAAACATTGTCATGTATGTATACCGAAATATATCGTATATGGGCAACATGTTTACAGTCGAAATTTAAAACATTCTTGAAGTAAGAAAATACGGATAACGCAGGCGCCGCTACTGCTTCAAATGCCAGTGTCTTCCTATTGTCATGATTTGGAGAAATAAAGTTAAAGTAAGAATTAAAAGCCGTGCACGTCCACGCCAACAATAATGCAGTAAGATATTAGCCACAGTAAAATCTCAAGTGGAAAGGTCGAGGAAAGTCAAAAGAAACCTCAAATAATCTTCATGAGAAAGCTCTGGCAATGACATTTTAGGTGTGGCGTGTCGGGGGGGGGGGGGGGGCTTCCGCACGACCTGGGGGGGATGGGCTCACACCCTCCCCCTCCCCGGAAAACTCCGGAGGGGGTTTGGGCCCCGCAGACTCCACCCCCCTTCCAGCCCCCGTAGTCAGCGCCTGCGCCTAGTGGTGTGCGAATAGACTGAAATCTCCAGCCTTTTGATCACACACATCCCAGTCTAGCCGACCAGAACTTCAGCAGTGGACTAACTGGACGTGTCTATTGGGTGGACACTCATAGAATATCCCCTCATATAATAAAGTTCTCTCTCGCGTAGTCCCAGCTAATGATAAAATCACAAAGATCACGATTCAGAACACCTTGGCAAGTTATTTGTGCTTGTGCACCGCAGCATTCACCAAGTGGTGCATCTGATTTTAGAGAACAAGGATGCGGAATGCAGATGTGTATTCTTCTATGCGTGTTCTAGTATAAACAAGCAAAGAAGGCAAAAAGTAATCCTTTTAACATGACCAGCATAACAAGCATGCCTTATGAAAAGTTACGCAGTAGAGGGGAATAATTATATAATGAAGTTTACGTTGACCATGTCAAGAAAACGCACGCGGTCTTCTTTTAATTTCTTTTGTTAGCATAAAACGTAAACTAAACCAGCGAAAATGTAGACGGAAATCATTAATTTCCTTTTTCGTTCTTCAATGACAGTGTGAAAACAGGATTCATTAGAAAAATTATTGAGTTTATCGCATACTCGCGAAATCTAGCGAGACGTAAACGCAGCTCTACTCCAATGGAAGAATCAGTCGCGACATCTTATTTGAGGAATAAAAAACACCTAAATGGGAGAAGAGAAATGTTTAACTTGAAGTTGAATTTTATTTACCACATAAGTACACTGACGTATACAAGTGTAGGGGCTGGAAGGATAAAATCTGCATAACGGCAGTCTGGCTGGTGTCCCACCTGCCCGTGAACAGGCACCAATATGACAAGATATTCGTTGTACACACTTGTGGCAAGGCTAATATATATATATACATATATACAGCAAAAACAGAAATGATAACATTGAGATGGTAAAGAAATAATTTTCAGGTGACCAACAAAAAGTGAACTTTCACAGAAAGTTTTGCAGCGATCCGTTCTTGGATATGTGCCGTATGCTAACATAACCTGGAGTGTATTTCTTAAGTCTTGACGGGAGACAGTAGAGAGTGCTTGAAGGCCATAATTAGTGCGTGGGCGTGGAACTGCCCAGTGTTCAATGTATCGGGTTAGGCGAAAAGCTCGATTCTGCTGCACGTTGGCAATGTTTACGATATCATTAGTACCATAATTCATTTCACATTTAAAATAACAAATGAGTTGATGCTCGTAAAGGTGGTCTATTCGCAAAATTTTAACCTTCCGGAATAAATCACGCGTATGTGCAGTGTAGGGCAAGCCTGAAATAGCACGTAATTGATTCTTTTGAATGAAACTAAATTACCTAACGCCTTAGTACGATTTGACCAAACGAGGTTACAATATCGCAATGAGAAGGAAATGGTGCGTTATAAATCATAATCTTATGGGGTACTGGGAGTAACCACTAGCATCTGCGCAACATACCAAACGCTTTACTAAGTTTGGTTCGTAAGTAATCGGCGTGGTGGTTCATGAAACAGAAAATCCAATGTTTTTGCTGTAGCGGAAAGTTCTATTCTTGTGTCATTAAGTGCGAGGCACTGGGTGAGATCACAAGGCGTGGACTTCGCTATAGAGAGTACCGCTTTTGTCTGGAAACAATTTACCTAGAGAGAGTTTTTTACCGACCAGTTATCTATCATAGCTAATCGAATCCTAAATATTCACAATGTTAACTATATAAGTGATAAATGGAAGTGGTCCCAATTTGCTACCTTGAGGCACACCCTGCCTCGTAAGGTTAAACGAACATTATTTTCTCTCTATTGATACGCATTGATTGCGGTTGGTTAGGTAACTTCTTGTTAAATCAAAAACTATTGTGCGTGTACCATAGGAATTCAATTTTTGTAACCGTGTTTGATGGTTGATTTTGTCGAAAGCTTGTAAGAAATCAATGAATACTCCCAATGTTAGTTTTCTTGTTTGTATGATTTTCAAAATTAGTCCTTTTCCTTAAGAAGAGCAATTCAGTCGGGCAGCCTGACCTGAAACCATATTGACATGGTGTTGGTGAGAGAGTATGTATTAATAAAAACGGTCATTCTGTGGAGAATAGTGCTTTCTAAACCTCTTAAAAACGCTGGATGATTTGAGATTGGTTCCTAGATTCTTAAATTATCTCCTTCAATGTAATACCTCTGAATACAATGAAATCGCATTTCCTTGCAACCAAGTACGTAGATGTCACAAGTTACTTGGTTAAATTGGCATTTCTACTGCAACTTTAAATAATTTCCGCAAGATTCACCTGAAGAAATTATCACAAGGCCTACGGGAAGTTTTACAGATAAAGTACCACTCCCATTTGTGCAAGTTGGAAAGAGCGTTTACTGGACAATAGAAATAAATGCGGAACCTCAATCTGTATTAAGCGAGACTAATACGCATGAGCTGGCGGGTGGGGGAAGCGGTGTGCTCGATAGTATGTGTTATAGGTGCGAAAACATTAAAACAAGCTGCATTACCGTAATTTCGAACCATCAAAAAAGAGTATGACGAGGGATTAAAATGGTATCACCAACTTACCGGTATATGTGCTTTTATAAAATGTGAAACGTCTTCGCGAAGCGGCTCTGTACATTTGGCGCATTAGGGATCTGGCAAGGGACATCGAGTCAAACCGTAGTGCTATGACGAAAGTTCCGGGAAAAAGCTTCAGCTTCTTTACGACGTTGATCAAAGGCTTGAGGCGAAGCAAACGAACAATTTCGAAAATGTCAATAAGATCCTCACTATCCATATAGAGTTACAAAAAGAAATGTAGTCTGTAGCTGAACGTTTGCAAGAAGTGAATCTTAAGAACCTGACAAATCCAGACCTACAAGCTGAAATGAAATCTCTGGTAAAACATCTGAAAGTTCTTAAGATAAAAAAAGAATCTTTGTGCACTTCAGGGGCTTCCTCGAGTTGTACCCATGGCATGTCTAACATCCAAGTTAAACTTGGTGATCTTGAAAACCGTTCCCGCCGTTGCAATGTAGTCTTCTTGGCGTTACTGACGTGAATAAGGCTGATTCTGCGAAGACTGCGTGCGTCTTGACGAGGAATTTTGTTCTCAAGACTCGGTCTTTCGTTGTCATTATTTGCAAGGGCTCACCGCATAGGCAGCTTTCCTGGTGACATAAAGCGGCCTATTGTTGCCAACCTGTTTAACGAAAAAGAAGTGAATACCGTGATGAGCATGGTCTTTAAACTAAAAAATACGGCTTTAAGTACTTCACGCGATTAGTCTCAAATCCTTCGCGATAAACGCCGCCAACAGCTAAAGTATGTGAAATTGGTAAACAAAAATAAGGTCACTAAGTGCGCTTGGTGTCTGATAAGTTGTTTATCAATGGTGTGTCTTATTTCAGGGACACTAAAGCCAGTCGCGCCATACCTATGCCCCACGAGTGACGCGTACCTTCCAGCCCTTGTAATTTGACAGGCAAACCACCCTCGCAGTCACACACTCAATACTGCCTTCCTGTACACTAACGTAACAAGCGTCCTTCCCGAAAACGTGGATCTTTCTTCACTGATTGATTCGTGCTCTTCATTTACCATGGCGGGTAGCGAAACTTGGTTAAATGACACGATTCCTGACAATATCATTTTCGTCTGTGGCTCCAACTTTAGGATTTTTCGTACTGAGCACAAGAGCTGTAGGGGTGGGTGCGTACTTCTGGCTATTAAGAAAGAGATGGCTGTTGTTTGCATTGAAGTCACGTCGTGCCTCGAGTGAGTGTGGATTAATTTGAAATTTGGCTCTACGAATGTCATTGTTGGTGCAATTTACCACCCTCTTCACATAAACACCTCATTCTAAAGCGAATTCTGTAGAATGTTACAAGAACTTGATGTCCGGTTTCCGAATTCAAGCTGACTAATACTGGGGGATTTCAATTTCCCGACTTATATTTGGTCCTCATTAACTTCTACTGGTAGCGATCCTGAAGCTCGGGCCTTCCTCCAGTGTTGCCTCGATTTCTCATTAACACACCTTATTTCTGAGCCTTCCCGTCGTTCCGCAACTTCTTACAATATTCGTGATCTTATCCTAACCAATCACCTTTACCGTTGTTAAAATATTGAGCACTTAAAAGAACTTTTTGATCCTTCTCTAATCGCCAGGAAGGTGAACATCGTACCTCATAAAAACCTTCTCGAAAGAAACAAATGAGGTGCTACAACCGTGCTAACCTCGACGAATAGAACGCTGAGTTGACAGTTTTTCCTGAGACCTTTCTTCGCAATTACTCAACACGTTCAGTGGAGATCAACTGAAACCTATTCAGAGACAAACTTACTGTTCTAATTGACCGATTGATATCCATCATCACTTTGCCGTGCACTAACACCGCGCCTTGGTTTAATAGGCATCTCCGTCGCCTTCACAACAAGAAAAAGCGGCTTTACAGACAGGCCAAGAAAAACCGCCAATCAGATTCTTGGCAACGCTACAACGCGTCTGATAGGGAATATCAGTCGGCGCGTACATCTACTCGTCGCCATTTTTTCACCCAGAACTTGGCATGAACGTTAACAAACAACCCGCATGAATACTGGGAGACAATAAGCCCTTCAAATAATCCGGACATTAGTTTAAGAAGTGCTGAAGAAGGCAATGCTGCGGTTGCTTAATGTGCCCGAATTCTCAATAACGCATTCACAGCAGTTTTCCCCTTAGAAGAGTGCTCTTCAGCTCCTCTTACTAATAAATATTCTGAGACTGCAATGATAACTGTACCTTTACTAGGGAAACTTAAACCCTCATCAGCGCCTGATCACTTGGGTTTTAATAACAAAATACTCAAGAATTCACCTGAAGGTATTCATCATATCTTGTCTGCTATCTTTACACAGTCTCTGTATTGTGGTTCAATTCCACGTGACTGGCGGTTGGCCAAGGTTGTACCAATATTCAAATATGGGTATCGTTATTCACTAAATTATCGACCCTTTTCACTAACTAGTCCAGTTTGTAAACTCCTTGAACCCGTGATTCATTCACAAAAGTTAACTATTTAAAAGAACACAACATCCCCTTTACATACCAATATGGCTTCCGCAAAGCCTAGTCGTGCGAAAGGCAACTTGACAGACTCATTCACAATCTCCGTTCTTCTGTTGATGCTGGTATCCAAGTCGATTTCATATTCTTCGATTTTTCCACAGCTTTATATAGAGTACCTCACAATCGCTTATTAAGCAAATTAACGCTGCTAATTATTCACCGTCTTGTTATTGCATGGGTTGAAGATTTTCTCTCAACCAGGTATTGGTTCACCGCACCTAATAACCATAATTCATCCTTCAGCCAAGTAAACTCCGGCGTTCCACAGGCAGCGTGCTAAGCCCTTTGCTTTTTCTGATGTTTATGAACAATTTACATAACTCCATTAGTTCGCAAATCCGTCTTTCGCTGACGATTGTGTAATTTACCGCCAGATTCATTCTAACGATGATCAATTAGGCCTTTAATCTGACCTCGATTCAGTAACAGCCTGTGGTGCTCTGCCTGGCTCATGCAACTTAATCTATAGCAAAAAAAATTTGCCTTTTACGAACCGTCAGTCTTGTACCAAAACCGCGAATACCTTAAATAATGCTACAGTCGAATTGGTAACTACGTACGAGTACCTGGGTCTTTACGTTCACTCAGACGTAGCATAGAACGATCATATGAACCCTGTTCTTGCATCCGCGAATCGGTCGTTTGGTTTCTTAAAACATAACTTGAAGCATGCTCCTTCTTACCTCCAATTAGGGGCCTTCTGTACAATATTTATACCTAAAAATGAATATTCTACGCCTATTTGGGACCTTCATCAAGCATATTTATTCAATAACATTGAATCATTGCTGAACCGCGCAGATGGTTTTGTTTACTCTATTTACTCACGTCATACCAGCAACACAGCATTAAAGACACGCGCTGGACTGCAAGAATTATGTCATCGCTTAAAAGCTACGCGTTTATCACTTTTTCATAAGCTGTATATTCAGTCAACGCGTCATAAAAACTTTTTTTCGTTGGCCTTTTTCCGTCTTTGACCGACGTGACCACCCGTTTAAGGTTCAGCGCTTATCATGTCGTGCATTTAACTACGCACACTTTTTCATACCACGCAACATAACTGACTGGAATGCTGTACCTTCACGTTTGCTACAGCCACTGATCCCGATAAGTTTTGCAATCTGTTGTCTGCCTTAACATGATGCATATTTTATGTCATATTTGAACTGCTTATTTTTACTTTGTATTCCTTATAATGTAAATGTTGTTGTTTCATATTTTTATTTGGAAGATGTATAACTGGTGTATTTATGACCACTGCCTTGTTCATTTTATTGCTTCTTTGCTTTTTATTTGTGCTTGTCGGAATTAGCGGTATTTGGTTCTTTCAGTCTAATGTCAAATGATGTGTGCTTAATTTTCTTTTCGATGAATTTGTCGTGTATTGTTCTTTTTTATAAATTGACTATACCGCTCCACCCCCATGTGATGCCGTCAGCCGTGAGGGTTTTTAGGGGCGTTTTGTATAAATAAAAAATTAAAAGTCATGTCAGGTAAGAAGAAATTGCAGCGAACTGAATGTTTTGGGAAAATATAAACACTGAATATGCTATAAAAGAATTGGTGGCGAAGTTTTCATTTTTCCTGTCTTGTCATTTCTCATTCATTGTCTCCAGAGAGGACCGGATCCACCGATGCCTGATATCACACTGGTAAGTCGATTTAAGGGACACATTTGGGAGCTATCAGTTATATTGATTTACATGGAGCAGGTAATGTATTGGTACATTTGCTTCCAAATAGCCCAATAATAGACAAGCAAATAATGCATAAACTACCCATAATGCCACACAATTGATTTTACTTGCCTAATTGGTCGAATATCGCGTTTTTAGGGTTCTTACCTAATACCGGCTGTCAAGCCCACATTGTAATTAACGTTGTCGTCATCCATTTGGAAGTGAGCTGATAAGGGGCACACCGCAAATTGCATTACGTGCTGCCACAACTACACATGAGGTATTTGTAAATAGATGGTATTATCCCTTCGCTTCATCCAAATTTCCTAAAAGTGAACTAAAAATTTGGCACCACAGAACTCCAGCCGAATGAGGTGCTTTAATTCCTTGAAAGCGTCTTTTCATGATAATTTTACA